>NW_026734300.1:912490-1216654 GCF_949786415.1 Peromyscus eremicus
TTCTGGTCCTACGAGCAAGAGTTGTTTTCTGGTAAGGAAAGTCACTATTGCGCTCCCATTGCCATACACAGTGCAAATAGCACTGGCGTCTGTTCCCAGCAAGTACAGTGTATTGGACTGAATAGGACCTACTTTTCTTGTCAGTTTCCTAAGCAGAGTTGAACTATATATGGCCCGTGTGTGGAGGAAGCACAGTTCTTTTGTTCTGAGCAAGCTCACTGTTCTGGCCCTATAGGAAACACAGTAGAGTAGAAGAGTGCAATTTTCTCAAAAGCAGAGTGTGTTTCTTGTAAGGCGAGCTAGTGTTTGTTTCCTACTCCTAAATGGAGTTGAATCACATGCAGTTACTGGTCCTACGAGCAAGAGTTGTTTTCTGGTAAGAAGAGTCACTATTGTGCTCCCATTGTCATATACAGGGCAAATAGCACTGGCGTATGTTCCCAGCATGTACAGTGTATGGGACTGAAGAGGATCTACTGTTGTTGTCAGTTTCCTAAGCAGAATTGAACTAGATATGGCCGTGTGTGTAGGAAGCACAGTTCTTTTGTTCTGAGCAAGCTCACTATTTGGACCCCATAGGAAACACAGTAGAGTAGAAGAGTGCACTTTTCTCAAAAGCAGAGTGTGTTTCTTGTAAGGCGAGCTAGCATTTGTTTCCCAGTCCTAAATGGAGTTGAATCCCATGCAGTTTCTGTTCCTACGAGCAAGAGTTGTTTTCTGGTAAGGAAAGTCACTATTGCGTTCCCATTGCCATACACAGTGCAAATAGCACTCGCGTCTGTTCCCAGCAAGTACAGTGTATCAGACAGAGGAGGAGCTACTGGTCTTGTCAGTTTCCTAAGCAGAGTTGAACGAGATATCCCCCGTGTTTCTAGGAAGCACAGTTCTTATGTTCTGAGCAAGCTCACTGTTCTGGCACTATAGGAAACACAGTAGAGTAGAAGAGTGCTCTTTTCTCTAAAGCAGAGTGTGTTTCTTGTAAGGCGAGCTCGCGTTTGTTTCCCAGTCCTAAATGGAGTTGAATCACATGCAATTTTTGGTTCTACGAGCAAAAGTTGTTTTGTGGTAAGAAGAATCACTATTACGCTCCAATTGCCATACACAGTGCAAATAGCATTCGCATCTGTTCCCAGCAAGTACAGTGTATTGAACTTAAGAGGAGCTACTGTTCTTGCCAGTTTCCTAAGCAGAGTTGAACTAGATATGGCCCGTGTGTGTAGGAAGCACAGTTCTTTTGTTCTGAGCAAGCTCACTGTTCTGTCCCTATAGGAAACACAGTAGAGTAGAAGAGTGCTCTTTTCTCAAAGCAGGGTGTGTTTCTTGTAAGGCGAGCTAGCGTTTGTTTCCCAGTCCTAAATGGAGTTGAATCCCATGCAGTTTCTGGTCCTACGAGCAAGAGTTGTTTTCCGGTAAGGAAAGTCACTATTGCGCTGCCATTGCCATACACAGGACAAATAGCACTGTTGTCTCTTTCCAGCAGTGCAGTGTATTGGACTGAAGAGGAGCTACTGTTCTTGTCAGGTACCTAAGCAGAATTTAACTAAGTATGGTGGTGTGTGTAGGAAGCACAGTTTTTTTTATTCTGAGCAAGCTCACTGTTCGGACCTCATAGGAATCACAGAAGTGTAGAAGAGTGCTCTTTTCTCTAAAGCAGAGTGTGTTTCTTGTAAGGCGAGCTGGCGTTTGTTTCCTAGTCCTAAATGGAGTTCAATCACAGGCAGTTTCCGGTCCTATGAGCAAGAGTTGTTTTCTGGTAAGGAAAGTCACTATTGTGCTCCCATTGCCATACACAGTGCAAATAGCACTCACGTATGTTCCCAGCAAGTACAGTGTATTGGACTGAAGAGGAGCTACTGTTCTTGTCAGTTTCCTAAGCAGAGTTGAACTAGATATGGACCATATGTGTAGGAAGCACAGTTCTTTTGTTCTGAGCAAGCTCACTGTTCGGACACCATAGGAAACACAGTAGAGTAGAAGAGTGCTCTTTTCTCAAAAGCAGAGTGTATTTCATGTAAGGCGAGCTAGCATTTGTTTCTCAGTCCTAAATGGAGTTGAATCATATGCAGTTTCTGGGCCTACGAGCAAGAGTTGTTTTATGGTAAGAAGAGTCATTGTTGCACTGCAATTGCCATACACAGGACAAATAGCACTGGCATCTGTTCCCAGCAACTACAGTGTATTGGACTGAAGAGGATCTACTGTTCTTGTCAGGTTCCTAAGCAGAGTTGAACTAGATATGGCCGTGTGTGTAGGAAGCACAGTTTTTTTGTTCTGAGCAAGCTCACTGTTGGGAACACATAGGAAACAAAGTAGAATTGAAGAGTGCTCTTTTCTCAAAAGCAGAGTGTGTTTCTTGGAAGGCGAGCTAGCGATTGTTTCCCAGTCCTAAATGGAGTTGAGTCACATGCAGTTTTTTTTCCTACGAGCAAGATTTGTTTTCTGGTAAGACGAGTCAATATTATGCTCCAATTGCCATACACAGTGCAAATAGAACTGGCGTCTGTTCCCCGCAAGTACAGTGTATAGGACTGAAGTGGAGCTACTGTTCTTGTCAGTTTCCTAAGCAGAGTTGAACTAGATATGGCCCGTGTGTGTAGGAAGCACAGTTCTTTAGTTCTGAGCAAGCTCACTGTTCGGACCCCATATGAAACACAGTAGAGTAGAAGAGTGCTCTTTTCTCAAAAGCAGAGTGTGTTTCATGTAAGGCTTGCTAGCATTTGTTTCCCAGTCCTAAATGGAGTTGAATCACATGCAGTTTCTGGTCCTACGAGCAAGAGTTGTTTTCTGGTAAGAAAAGTCACTATTGCGCTCCCATTGCCATCCACAGAGCAAATAGCACTCGTGTCTGTTCCCAGCAAGTACAGTGTATCGGACTGAAGAGGAGCTACTGTTCTTGTCAGTTTCCTAAGCAGAGTTGAACTAGATATGGCCCGTGTGTAGGAAGCACAGTTCTTTTGTTCTGAGCAAGCTCACTGTTCGGACAACAGAGGAAACACAGTAGAGTAGAAGAGTGCTCTTTTATCAAAAGCAGAGTGTCTTCTTGTAAGGCGAGCTAGCGTTTGTGTCCCAGCCCTAAATGGAGTTGAATCACATGCAGTTTCTGGTCCTGTGAGCAAGAGTTGTTTCCTGGTAAGAAGAGTCACTATTGCACTCCCTTTATCATACACAGGGCAAATAGCACTTGCGTCTGTTCCCAGCATGTACAGTGTATTGGCCTGAAGAGGATCTACTGTTCTTGTCAGTTTCCTAAGCAGAGTTGAACTAGATATGGCCCGTGTGTGTAGGAAGCACAGTTCTTTTGTTCTGAGCAAGCTCACTCTTCTGGCCCTGGAGTAAACACAGTAGAGTAGAAGAGTGCTCTTTTCTCAAAAGCAGAGTGTGTTTCTTGTAAGGCGAGCTAGCGTTTGTGTCCCAGTCCTAAATGGAGTTGCATCACATGCAGTTTCTGGTCCTACGAGCAAGAGTTGTTTTCTGGTAAGAAGAGTCACTATTGTGCTATCATTGCCATACACAGTGCAAATAGCACTCGTGTCTGTTCCCACAAGTACAGTGTATTGGACAGAAGGAAATCTACTGTTCTTGTCAGTTTCCTAAGCAGAGTTGAACTAGATATGGCCCGTGTGTGTGAAGCACAGTTCTTTTGTTCTGAGCAAGCTCACTGTTCGGACCCCATGGGAAACACAGTAGAGTAGGAGAGTGCTCTTTTTTCAAAAGCAGAGTGTGTTTCTTGTAAGGCTAGCTAGTGTTTGTTTCCCAGTCAGAAACGGAGTTGAATCCCATGCAGTTTCTGGTCCTACAACCAAGAGTTGTTTTCTGGTAAGAAGAGTCACTATTGAGCTCCCATTGCCATACACAGTGAAAATAGCACTCGCGTCTGCTCCCAGCATGTACATTGTATTGGACTGAAGAGGATCTACTGTTCTTGTCAGTTTCCTAAGCAGAGTTGAACTAGATATGGCCTGTGTGTGTAGGCAGCATAGTTTTTTGTTCTGAGCAAGCTCACTGTTCGGACAACACAGGAAACACAGTAGAGTAGAAGAGTGCTCTTTTATCAAAAGCAGAGTGTGTTTCTTGTAAGGTGACCTAGCGTTTGTTTCCCAGTCCTAAATGGAGTTGAATCACATGCAGTTTTTGGTCCTACGAGCAAGAGTTTTTTTCTAGTAAGGAAAGTCACTATTGTGCTCCCTTTGCCATACACAGTGCAAATAGCACTGTCATCTGTTCCCAGCAAGGACAGTGTATTGGACTGAAGAGGAGCTACTATTCTTGTCAGTTTCCTAAGCACAGTTGAAGTAGATATGGCCCCTGTGTGTAGGAAGCACAGTTCTTTTGTTCTGAGCAAGCTCTCTCTTCTGGCCCTATAGAAAACACAGTAGAGTAGAAGAGTGCTCTTTTATCAAAAGCAGAGTGTGTTTCTTGTAAGACGAGCTAGCGTTTGTTTCCCAGTCCTAAATGGATTTGAATCACATGCAGTTTCTGGTCCTACGAGCAAGAGTTGTTTTCTGGTAAGAAGAGTCACTATTGCACTCCCTTTATCATACACAGGGCAAATAGCACTTGCGTCTGTTCCCAGCATGTACAGTGTATTGGCCTGAAGAGGATCTACTGTTCTTTTCAGTTTCCTAAGCAGAGTTGAACTAGATATGGCCCGTGTGTGTAGGAAGCACTGTTCTTTTGTTCTGAGCAAGCTCACTGTTCGGACAACAGAGGAAACACAGTAGAGTAGAAGAGTGCTCTTTTCTCAAAAGCAGAGTGTGTTTCTTGTAAGGCGAGCTAGCGTTTGTGTCCCAGCCCTAAATGGAGTTGAATCACATGCAGTTTCTGGTCCTGTGAGCAAGAGTTGTTTTCTGGTAAGAAGAGTCACTATTGCACTCCCTTTATCATACACAGGGCAAATAGCACTTGCGTCTGTTCCCAGCATGTACAGTGTATTGGCCTGAAGAGGATCTACTGTTCTTGTCAGTTTCCTAAGCAGAGTTGAACTAGATATGGCCCGTGTGTGTAGGAAGCACAGTTCTTTTGTTCTGAGCAAGCTCACTCTTCTGGCCCTGGAGTAAACACAGTAGAGTAGAAGAGTGCTCTTTTCTCAGAAGCAGAGTGTGTTTCTTGTAAGGCGAGCTAGCGTTTGTGTCCCAGTCCTAAATGGAGTTGCATCACATGCAGTTTCTGGTCCTACGAGCAAGAGTTGTTTTCTGGTAAGAAGAGACACTATTGCGCTCCCTTTGCCATACACAGTGCAAATAGCACTGGCGTCTGTTCCCAGCAAGTACAGTGTATTGGACTGAAGAGGAGATACTGTTCTTGTCAGTTTCCTAAGCAGAGTTGAACTAGGTATGGCCCATGTGTGTAGGAAGCACAGTTCGTTTGTTCTGAGCAAGCTCACTGTTCGGACCCCATGGGAAACACAGTAGAGTAGAAGAGTGCTCTTTTTTCAAAAGCAGAGTGTGTTTCTTGTAAGGCTAGCTAGTGTTTGTTTCCCAGTCAGAAACGGAGTTGAATCCCATGCAGTTTCTGGTCCTACAACCAAGAGTTGTTTTCTGGTAAGAAGAGTCACTATTGAGCTCCCATTGCCATACACAGTGAAAATAGCACTCGCGTCTGCTCCCAGCATGTACATTGTATTGGACTGAAGAGGATCTACTGTTCTTGTCAGTTTCCTAAGCAGAGTTGAACTAGATATGGCCTGTGTGTGTAGGCAGCATAGTTCTTTTGTTCTGAGCAAGCTCACTGTTCGGACAACACAGGAAACACAGTAGAGTAGAAGAGTGCTCTTTTATCAAAAGCAGAGTGTGTTTCTTGTAAGGTGACCTAGCGTTTGTTTCCCAGTCCTAAACGGAGTTGAATCACATGCAGTTTTTGGTCCTACGAGCAAGAGTTTTTTTCTGGTAAGGAAAGTCACTATTGTGCTCCCTTTGCCATACACAGTGCAAATAGCACTGTCATCTGTTCCCAGCAAGGACAGTGTATTGGACTGAAGAGGAGCTACTATTCTTGTCAGTTTCCTAAGCACAGTTGAAGTAGATATGGCCCCTGTGTGTAGGAAGCACAGTTCTTTTGTTCTGAGCAAGCTCTCTCTTCTGGCCCTATAGAAAACACAGTAGAGTAGAAGAGTGCTCTTTTATCAAAAGCAGAGTGTGTTTCTTGTAAGACGAGCTAGCGTTTGTTTCCCAGTCCTAAATGAGTTGAATCACATGCAGTTTCTGGTCCTACGAGCAAGAGTTGTTTTCTGGTAAGAAGAGTCACTATTGCACTCCCTTTATCATACACAGGGCAAATAGCACTTGCGTCTGTTCCCAGCATGTACAGTGTATTGGCCTGAAGAGGATCTACTGTTCTTGTCAGTTTCCTAAGCAGAGTTGAACTAGATATGGCCCGTGTGTGTAGGAAGCACAGTTCTTTTGTTCTGAGCAAGCTCACTCTTCTGGCCCTGGAGTAAACACAGTAGAGTAGAAGAGTGCTCTTTTCTCAAAAGCAGAGTGTGTTTCTTGTAAGGCGAGCTAGCGTTTGTGTCCCAGTCCTAAATGGAGTTGCATCACATGCAGTTTCTGGTCCTACGAGCAAGAGTTGTTTTCTGGTAAGAAGAGTCACTATTGTGCTATCATTGCCATACACAGTGCAAATAGCACTCGTGTCTGTTCCCACAAGTACAGTGTATTGGACAGAAGGAAATCTACTGTTCTTGTCAGTTTCCTAAGCAGAGTTGAACTAGATATGGCCCGTGTGTGTGAAGCACAGTTCTTTTGTTCTGAGCAAGCTCACTGTTCGGACCCCATGGGAAACACAGTAGAGTAGGAGAGTGCTCTTTTTTCAAAAGCAGAGTGTGTTTCTTGTAAGGCTAGCTAGTGTTTGTTTCCCAGTCAGAAACGGAGTTGAATCCCATGCAGTTTCTGGTCCTACAACCAAGAGTTGTTTTCTGGTAAGAAGAGTCACTATTGAGCTCCCATTGCCATACACAGTGAAAATAGCACTCGCGTCTGCTCCCAGCATGTAC
Organism: Peromyscus eremicus; assembly: GCF_949786415.1. Taxonomy (NCBI): domain Eukaryota; kingdom Metazoa; phylum Chordata; class Mammalia; order Rodentia; family Cricetidae; genus Peromyscus; species Peromyscus eremicus. Next base: position 919,482 of record NW_026734300.1, read on the forward strand.
ATTGTATTGGACTGAAGAGGATCTACTGTTCTTGTCAGTTTCCTAAGCAGAGTTGAACTAGATATGGCCTGTGTGTGTAGGCAGCATAGTTTTTTGTTCTGAGCAAGCTCACTGTTCGGACAACACAGGAAACACAGTAGAGTAGAAGAGTGCTCTTTTATCAAAAGCAGAGTGTGTTTCTTGTAAGGTGACCTAGCGTTTGTTTCCCAGTCCTAAATGGAGTTGAATCACATGCAGTTTTTGGTCCTACGAGCAAGAGTTTTTTTCTAGTAAGGAAAGTCACTATTGTGCTCCCTTTGCCATACACAGTGCAAATAGCACTGTCATCTGTTCCCAGCAAGGACAGTGTATTGGACTGAAGAGGAGCTACTATTCTTGTCAGTTTCCTAAGCACAGTTGAAGTAGATATGGCCCCTGTGTGTAGGAAGCACAGTTCTTTTGTTCTGAGCAAGCTCTCTCTTCTGGCCCTATAGAAAACACAGTAGAGTAGAAGAGTGCTCTTTTATCAAAAGCAGAGTGTGTTTCTTGTAAGACGAGCTAGCGTTTGTTTCCCAGTCCTAAATGGATTTGAATCACATGCAGTTTCTGGTCCTACGAGCAAGAGTTGTTTTCTGGTAAGAAGAGTCACTATTGCACTCCCTTTATCATACACAGGGCAAATAGCACTTGCGTCTGTTCCCAGCATGTACAGTGTATTGGCCTGAAGAGGATCTACTGTTCTTTTCAGTTTCCTAAGCAGAGTTGAACTAGATATGGCCCGTGTGTGTAGGAAGCACTGTTCTTTTGTTCTGAGCAAGCTCACTGTTCGGACAACAGAGGAAACACAGTAGAGTAGAAGAGTGCTCTTTTCTCAAAAGCAGAGTGTGTTTCTTGTAAGGCGAGCTAGCGTTTGTGTCCCAGCCCTAAATGGAGTTGAATCACATGCAGTTTCTGGTCCTGTGAGCAAGAGTTGTTTTCTGGTAAGAAGAGTCACTATTGCACTCCCTTTATCATACACAGGGCAAATAGCACTTGCGTCTGTTCCCAGCATGTACAGTGTATTGGCCTGAAGAGGATCTACTGTTCTTGTCAGTTTCCTAAGCAGAGTTGAACTAGATATGGCCCGTGTGTGTAGGAAGCACAGTTCTTTTGTTCTGAGCAAGCTCACTCTTCTGGCCCTGGAGTAAACACAGTAGAGTAGAAGAGTGCTCTTTTCTCAGAAGCAGAGTGTGTTTCTTGTAAGGCGAGCTAGCGTTTGTGTCCCAGTCCTAAATGGAGTTGCATCACATGCAGTTTCTGGTCCTACGAGCAAGAGTTGTTTTCTGGTAAGAAGAGACACTATTGCGCTCCCTTTGCCATACACAGTGCAAATAGCACTGGCGTCTGTTCCCAGCAAGTACAGTGTATTGGACTGAAGAGGAGATACTGTTCTTGTCAGTTTCCTAAGCAGAGTTGAACTAGGTATGGCCCATGTGTGTAGGAAGCACAGTTCGTTTGTTCTGAGCAAGCTCACTGTTCGGACCCCATGGGAAACACAGTAGAGTAGAAGAGTGCTCTTTTTTCAAAAGCAGAGTGTGTTTCTTGTAAGGCTAGCTAGTGTTTGTTTCCCAGTCAGAAACGGAGTTGAATCCCATGCAGTTTCTGGTCCTACAACCAAGAGTTGTTTTCTGGTAAGAAGAGTCACTATTGAGCTCCCATTGCCATACACAGTGAAAATAGCACTCGCGTCTGCTCCCAGCATGTACATTGTATTGGACTGAAGAGGATCTACTGTTCTTGTCAGTTTCCTAAGCAGAGTTGAACTAGATATGGCCTGTGTGTGTAGGCAGCATAGTTCTTTTGTTCTGAGCAAGCTCACTGTTCGGACAACACAGGAAACACAGTAGAGTAGAAGAGTGCTCTTTTATCAAAAGCAGAGTGTGTTTCTTGTAAGGTGACCTAGCGTTTGTTTCCCAGTCCTAAACGGAGTTGAATCACATGCAGTTTTTGGTCCTACGAGCAAGAGTTTTTTTCTGGTAAGGAAAGTCACTATTGTGCTCCCTTTGCCATACACAGTGCAAATAGCACTGTCATCTGTTCCCAGCAAGGACAGTGTATTGGACTGAAGAGGAGCTACTATTCTTGTCAGTTTCCTAAGCACAGTTGAAGTAGATATGGCCCCTGTGTGTAGGAAGCACAGTTCTTTTGTTCTGAGCAAGCTCTCTCTTCTGGCCCTATAGAAAACACAGTAGAGTAGAAGAGTGCTCTTTTATCAAAAGCAGAGTGTGTTTCTTGTAAGACGAGCTAGCGTTTGTTTCCCAGTCCTAAATGAGTTGAATCACATGCAGTTTCTGGTCCTACGAGCAAGAGTTGTTTTCTGGTAAGAAGAGTCACTATTGCACTCCCTTTATCATACACAGGGCAAATAGCACTTGCGTCTGTTCCCAGCATGTACAGTGTATTGGCCTGAAGAGGATCTACTGTTCTTGTCAGTTTCCTAAGCAGAGTTGAACTAGATATGGCCCGTGTGTGTAGGAAGCACAGTTCTTTTGTTCTGAGCAAGCTCACTGTTCTGACCCTGGAGTAAACACAGTAGAGTAGAAGAGTGCTCTTTTCTCAAAAGCAGAGTGTGTTTCTTGTAAGGCGAGCTAGTCTTTGTGTCCCAGTCCTAAATGGAGTTGCATCATATGCAGTTTCTGGTCCTACGAGCAAGAGTTGTTTTCTGGCAAGAAGAGTCACTATTGTGCTATCATTGCCATACACAGTGCAAATAGCACTCGCGTCTGTTCCCAGCAAGTACAGTGTATTGGACAGAAGGAAATCTACTGTTCTTGTCAGTTTCCTAAGCAGAGTTGAACTAGATATGGCCCGTGTGTGAAGGAAGCACAGTTCTTTTGTTCTGAGCAAGCTCACTGTTCGGACCCCATGGGAAACACAGTAGAGTAGACGAGTGCTCTTTTTTCAAAAGCAGACTGTGTTTCTTGTAAGACGAGCTAGCGTTTGTTTCCCAGTCCTAAATGGAGTTGAATCACATGCAGTTTCTGGTCCTACGAGCAAGAGTTGTTTCCTGTAAGAAGAGTCACTATTGCGCTTCCATTGGCATACACAGTGCAAATAGCACTGGCGTCTGTTCCCAGCAAGTACAGTGTATTGGCCTGAAGAGGATCTACTGTTCTTGTCAGTTTCCTAAGCAGAGTTGAACTAGATATGGCCCGTGTGTGTAGGAAGCACAGTTCTTTTGTTTTGAGGAAGCTCACTGTACTGGCCCTATAGGAAACACAGCAGAGTAGAAGTGTGCTGTTTTCTCAAAAGCAGAATGTGTTTCTTGTAAGGTGAGCTAGCGTTTGTTTCCCAGTCCTAAATGGAGTTGAATCACAAGCAGTTTTTGGTTCTACGAGCAAGTGTTGTTTTCTGGTAAGGAAAGTCACTATTGCGCTCCCATTTCCATACAAAGTGCAAATAGCACTCGCGTCTGGTCCCAGCAAGTACAGTGTATTGGACTGAAGTGGAGCTACTGTTCTCGTCAGTTTCCTAAGCAGAGTTGAACTGGATATGGCCGTGTTTGTAGGAAGCACAGTTCTTTTGTTCTGAGCAAGCTCAATGTTCTGGCCCTATGGGAAACACAGTAGAGTAGAAGAGTGCTCTTTTCTCAAAAGCAGAGTGTGTTTGTTGTAAGGCGAGCTAGCGTTTGTTTCCCAGTCCCAAATGGAGTTGAATCCCATGCAGTTTCTGGTCCTACGAGCAAGAGTTGTTTTCTGGTAAGAAGAGTCATTATTGCGCTTCCATTGCCATACACAGTGCAAATAGCAGTCGCTTCTCTTTCCAGCAAGTACAGTGTATTGGACAGAATAGGAGATACTGTTCTTGTCAGTTTCCTAAGCAGAGTTGAACTAGATATGGCCCGTGTGTGTAGGAAGCACAGTTCTTTTGTTCTGAGGAAGCTCACTGTTCTGGCCTTATAGGAAACACCGTAGAGTAGAAGAGTGCTCTTTTCTCAAAAGCAGAGTGTGTTTTTTGTAAGGTGAACTAGCGTTTGTTTCCCAGTCCTAAATGGAGTTGAATCCCATGCAGTTTCTGGTCCTACGAGCAAGAGTTGTTTTCTGGTAAGAAGAGTCACTATTGCGCTCCCATTGCCATACACAGTGCAAATAGCACTGGCGTCTGTTCCCAGCAAGTACAGTGTATTGGACTGAAGAGGAGATACTGTTCTTGTCAGTTTCCTAAGCAGAGTTGAACTAGATATGGCCCATGTGTGTAGGAAGCACAGTTCGTTTGTTCTGAGCAAGCTCACTGTTCGGACCCCATAGGAAACACAGTAGAGTAGAAGAGTGCTCTTTTCTCAAAAGCCGAGGGTGTTTCTTGTAAGGCGAGCTAGGTTTTGTTTCCCAGTCCTAAATGGAGTTGAATCACATGCAGTTTCTGGTCCTACGAGCAAGAGTTGTTTTCTGGTAAGAAGAGTCACTATTACTCTCCCATTGTCATACACAGTGCAAACAGCACTGGCGTCTGTTCCCAGCAAGTACAGTGTATTGGACTGAAGAGGATCTACTGTTCTTGTCAGTTTCCTAAGCAGAATAAAACTAGATATGGCCCGTGTGTGAAGGAAGCACAGTTCTTTTGTTCTGAGCAAGCTCACTGTACTGGCACTATAGGAAACACAGCAGAGTAGAAGAGTGCTCTTTTCTCAAAAGCAGAGTGTTTTTCTTGTAAGGCGAGCTAACGTTTGTTTCCCAGTCCTAAATGGAGTTGAATCACATGCAGTTTTTGGTCCAATGAGCAAGAGTTGTTTTCTTGTAAGGAAAGTCACTATTGCGCTCCCATTTCCATACAAAGTGCAAATAGCACTCGTGTCTATTCCCAGCAAGTACAGTGTATTGGACTGAAGAGGAGCTACTGTTCTCGTCAGTTCCTAAGCAGAGTTGAACTAGATATGGCCCGTGTGTAGGAAGCACAGTTCTTTTGTTCTGAGCAACTCAGTGTTCTGGCCCTATGGGAAACACAGTAGAGTATAAGAGTGCTCTTTTCTCAAAAGCACAGTGTGTTTCTTGTAAGGCGAGGTAGCGTTTGTTTCCCAGTCCTAAATGGAGTTGAATCACATGCAGTTTCTGGTCCTACGAGCAAGAGTTGTTTTCTGGTAAGAAGAGACACTATTTTGCTCCCATTGTCATACACAGGGCAAATAGCCCTGGCGTCTGTTCCCAGCATGTAGAGTGTATTGGACTGAAGAGGATCTACTGTTCTTGTCAGTTTCCTAAGCAGAATTGATCTAGATATGGCCCGTGTGTGAAGGAAGCACAGTTCTTTTGTTCTGAGCAAGCTCACTGTACTGGCCCTATAGGAAACACAGCAGAGTAGAAGAGTGCTGTTTTCTCAAAAGCAGAGTGTGTTTCTTGTAAGGTGAGCTAGCGTTTGTTTCCCAGTCCTAAATGGAGTTGAATCACATGAAGTTTTTGGTTCTATGAGCAAGAGTTGTTTTCTGGTAAGGAAAGTCACTTTTGTGCTCCCATTTCCATACAAAGTGCAAATAGCACTCGCGTCTGTTCCCAGCAAGTACAGTGCATTGGACTGAAGAGGAGCTACTGTTCTCGTCAGTTTCCTAATCAGAGTTGAACAAGATATGGCCCGTGTGTGTAGGAAGCACAGTTCTTTTGTTCTGAACAAGCTCACTGTTCTGGCCATATAGGAAACACAGTAGAGTAGAAGAGTGCTCTTTTCTCAAAAGCAGAGTGTGTTTCTTGTAAGGCGAGCTAGCGTTTTTTTCCCAGTCCTAAATGGAGTTGAATCCCATGCAGTTTCTGGTCATATGAGCAAGAGTTGTTTTCTGGTAAAAAGAGTCACTATTGCACTCCCATTGCCATACACAGTGCAAATAGCACTCGCTTCTCTTCCAAACAAGTACAGTGTATTGGACAGAATAGGAGATACTGTTCTTGTCAGTTTCCTAAACAGAGTTGAACTAGATATGGCCCGTGTGTGTAGGAAGCACAGTTCTTTTGTTCTGAGGAAGCTCACTGTTCTGATATTATAGGAAACACCGTAGAGTAGAAGAGTGCTCTTTTCTCAAAAGCAGAGTGTGTTTCTTGTAATGTGAGCTAGCGTTTGTTTCCCAGTCCTAAATGGAGTTGAATCACATGCAGTTTCTGGTTCTACGAGCAAGAGTTGTTTTCTGGTAAGAAGAGACACTATTGCGCTCCCTTTGCCATACACAGTGCAAATAGCACTGGCGTCTGTTCCCAGCAAGTACAGTGTATTGGACTGAAGAGGAGATACTGTTCTTGTCAGTTTCCTAAGCAGAGTTGAACTAGGTATGGCCCATGTGTGTAGGAAGCACAGTTCTTTTGTTCTGAGCAAGCTCACTGTTCAGACCACACAGGAAAAAAAGTAGAGTAGAAGAGTGCTCTTTTCTCAAAATCAGAGTGTGTTTCCTGTAAGGCGAGTTAGTGTTTGTTTCCCAGTCAGAAATGGAGTTGAATCCCATGCAGTTTCTGGTCCTACGAACAAGATTTGTTTTCTGGTAAGAAGAGTCACTGTTGTGCTCCCATTGCCATACACAGTGCAAATAGCACACGCGTCTGTTCTCAGCAAGTACAGTGTACTGGACTGAAGAGGAGCTACTGTTCTTGCCAATTTCCTAAGTAAAATTGAACTAGATATGGCCTTGTGTGTAGGAAGCACAGGTCTTTTGTTCTGAGCAAGCTCACTGTTCTGGCTATATAAGAAACACAGTAGAGTAGAAGAGTGCTCTTTTCTCAAAAGCAGAGTGTGTTCCTCGTAAGGCAAGCTAGCGTTTATTTCCCAGTTCTAAATGGAGTTGAATCACGTGCAGTTTTCGGTCCTACGAGCAAGAGTTGTTTTCTGGTAAGGAAAGTCACTATTGAGCTCACATTGCGATACACAGTGCAAATAGCACTCGCATCTGTTCCCAGCAAGTACAGTGTATTGTGCTGAAGAGGAGCCACTTTTCTTGTAAGTTTTTTAAGCAGAGTTGAACTAGATATGGCCCTTGTGTGTAGGAAGCACAGTTCTTTTGTTCTGAACAAGCTCCCTGTTCGGAACACTTAGGAAACACAGTAGAGTAGAAGAGTGCTCTTTTCTCAAAAGCAGATTGTGTTTCTTGTAAGTCGAGATAGCGTTTGTTTCCCAGTCCTAAATGGAGTTGAATCCCATGCAGTTTCTGGTCCTACGAGCAAGAGTTGTTTTCTGGTAAGAAGAGTCACTGTTGCGGTCCCATTGTCATACACAGTGCAAATAGCACTGGCATCTGTTCCCAGCATGTACAGTGTATTGGACTGAAGAGGATCTACTGTTCTTGTCAGTTTCCTAAGCAGAGTTGAACAAGATATGGCCCGTGTGTGTAGGAAGCACAGTTCTTTTTTTCTGAGCAAGCTTACTGTTCGACCCCATAGGAAACACAGTTGAGTAGAAGAGTGCTCTTTTCTCAAAAGCAGAGTGTGTTTCTTGTTAGGCGAGCTAATGTTTGTTTCTCAGTCAGAAATTGAGTTGAATCCCATGGAGTTTGTGGTCCTACGAGCAAGAGTTGTTTTCTGGTAAAAAGAGTCACTATTGCGCTCACATTGTCATACACAGTGCAAATAGCACTTGTGTCTGTTCTAAGCAAGTACAGTGTATTGGACTGAAGAGGAGCTGCTGTTCTTGTCAGTTTCCTAAGCAGAGTTGAACTAGATATGGCCGTGTGTGTAGGAAGCACAGTACTTTTGTTCTGAGCAAGCTCACTGTTCGGATCCCATAGGAAACACAGTAGAGTAGAAGAGTGCCGTTTTCTCAAAAGCAGAGTGTGTTTCTTGTAAGGCGAGCTAGCATTTGCTTTCCAGTCAGAAATGGAGTTGAATCACATGCAGTTTCTGGTCCTATGAGCAAGAGTTGTTTTCTGGTAAGGAAAGTCACTATAGCGCTCCCATTGCCATACACAGTGCAAATAGCACTCGCGTCTCTTCCCAGCAAGTACAGTGTATTGGACTGAAGAGGAGCTACTGTTCTTGTCAGTTTCCTAAGCATAGTTGAACTAGATATGGCCCCTGTGTTTAGGAAGCACAGTTCTTTTGTTCTGAGCAAGCTCACTTTTCGGAACCCATGGGAAACACAGTAGAGTAGAGGAGTGTTCTTTTCTCAAAAGCAGAGTGTGTTTCTTGTAAGGCAAGCTAACGTTTGTTTCCCAGCCCTAAATAAAGTTGAGTCACTTGCAGTTTTTGGTCCTACGAGCAAGAATTGTTTTATGGTAAGAATTGTTACTATTGCACTCCCATTGTCATACACAGGGCAAATAGCACTGGTGTCAGTTCCCAGCATGTACAGTGTATTGGACTGAAGAGTATCTGCTGTTCTTGTCAGTTTCTTAAGCAGAATTGATCTAGATATGGCCGTGTGTGTAGGAAACACAGTTCTTTTGTTCTAAGCAAGCTCACTGTTTGGACCCTATAGGAAACACAATAGAGTAGAAGAGTGCTCTTTTCTCAAAAGCAGAGTGTGTTTATTGTAAGGTGAGCTAGCATTTGCTTTCCAGTCCTAAATGGAGTTGAATCACATGCAGTTTCTGGTCCTAAGAGCAAGAGTTGTTTTCTGGTAAGAAGAGTCACTATTGCGCTCCCATTCCCATACACAGTGCAAATAGCACTCGTGTCTGTTCCCAGCAAGTACAGTGTATTGGACTAAAGAGGATCCTCTGTTCTTGTCAGTTTCCTAAGCAGAGTTGAACTAGATATGTCCCCGGTGTGTAGGAAGCACAGTTCTTTTGTTCTGAGCAAGCTCACTGTTCGGACCACATAGGAAACACAGTAGAGTAGAAGAGTGCCCTTTTCTCAAAAGCAGAGTGTGTTATTGAAAGGCGAGCAAGCATTTGTTTCCCAGTCCTAAATGGAGTTGAATCACATGCAGTTTTTGGTCTTACGAGCAGGAGTTGTTTTCTGGTAAGGAAAGTCACTATAGCGCTCCCATTGCCATGCACAGTGCAAATAGCACTCGCCTCTCTTCCCAGAAAGTACAGTGTATTGGACTGAAGAGGAGCTACTGTTCTTGTCAGTTTCCTAAGCATAGTTGAACTAGATATGGCCCCTGTGTGTAGGAAGCACAGTTCTTTTGTTCTTAGCAAGCTCACTGTTCGGAACCCATGGGAAACACAGTAGAGTAGATGAGTGCTCTTTTCTCAAAAGCAGAGTGTGTTTCTTGTAAGGCAAGCTAACGTTTGTTTCCCAGCCCTAAATAAAGTTGAGTCACTTGCAGTTTTTGGTCCTACGAGCAAGAATTGTTTTATGGTAAAAATTGTCACTATTGCACTCCCATTGTCATACACAGGGCAAATAGCACTGGTGTCGGTTCCCAGCATGTACAGTGTATTGGGTGTATTGGACTGAAGAGTATCTACTGTTCTTGTCAGTTTCTTAAGCAGATTTGATCTAGATATGGCCGTGTGTGTAGGAAGCACAGTTCTTTTGTTCTGAGCAAGATCACTGTTCTGTCCATATAGGAAACACATTAGAGTAGAAGAGTGGTCTTTTCTCAAAAGCAGAGTGTGTTTCTTGTAAGGCGAGGTAGCGTTTGTTTCCCAGTCCTACATGGAGTTGAATCCCATGCAGTTTCTGGTCCTACGAGCAAGATTTGTTTTCTGGTAAGAAGAGACACTATTGTGCTCCCATTGTCATACACAGGGCAAATAGCACTGGCGTCTGTTCCCAGCATGTAGAGTGTATTGGACTGAAGAGGAGCTACTGTTCTTGTCTGTTTCCTAAGCAGAATTGAACTGGATATGGCCATGTGTGTAAGAAGCACAGTTCTTTTGTTCTGAGCAAGCTCACTGTTCGGACCCCATAGGAAACACAGTAGAGTAGAAGAGTGCTCTTTTCTCAAAAGCCGAGTGTGTTTCTTGTAAGGCGAGCTAGCGTTTGTTTCCCAGTCTTAAATGGAGTTGAATCACATGCAGTTTCTGGTCCTACGAGCAAGAGTTGTTTTCTGGAAAGAAGAGTCACTATTACTCTCCCATTGTCATACACAGTGCAAAGAGCACTGGCTTCTGTTCCCAGCAAGCACAGTGTATTGGACTGAAGAGGATCTACTGTTCTTGTCAGTTTCCTAAGCAGAATTGAACTAGATATGGCCCGTGTGTGAAGAAGCACAGTTCTTTTGTTCTGAGCAAGCTCACTGTACTGGCACTATAGGAAACACAGCAGAGTAGAAGAGTGCTCTTTTCGCAAAAGCAGAGTGTGTTTCTTGTAAGGCGAGCTAGCGTTTGTTTCCCAGTCCTAAATGGAGTTGAATCCCATGCAGTTTTTGGTCCAATGAGCAAGAGTTGTTTTCTGGTAAGGAAAGTCACTATTGCACTCCCATTTCCAAAGAAACTGCAAATAGCACTCGCGTCTATTCCCAGCAAGTACAGTGTATTGGACTGAAGAGGAGCTACTGTTCTCGTCAGTTCCTAAGCAGAGTTGAACTAGATATGGCCCGTGTGTAGGAAGCACAGTTCTTTTGTCCTGAGCAAGCTCACTGTTCTGGCCCTATGGGAAACACCGTAGAGTAGAAGGGTGCTCTTTTCTCAAAAGCAGAGTGTGTTTCTCGTAAGGCGAGCTAGCGTTTGTTTCCCAGTCCTAAATGGAGTTGAATCCCATGCAGTTTCTGGTCCCATGAGCAAGAGTTTTTTTCTGGTAGAAGAGACACTATTGTGCTCCCATTGTCATACACAGGGCAAATAGCACTGGCGTCTTTTCCCAGCATGTAGAGTGTATTGGACTGAAGAGGAGCTACTGTTCTTGTCAGTTTCCTAAGCAGAATTGAACTGGATATGGCCATGCGTGTAGGAGGCACAGTTCTTTTGTTCTGAGCAAGCTCGCTGTGCTGGTCATATAAGAAACTCAGTAGAGTAGAAGAGTGCTCTTTTCTCAAAAGCAGAGTGTGTTTCTCGTAAGGCGAGCTAGTGTTTGTTTCCCAGTCCTAAATGGAGTTGAATCACATGCAGTTTCTGGTCCTAGAGCAAGAGTTGTTTTCTGGTAAGGAAAGTCACTATTGCGCTCCCATTGCCATACACAGTGCAAATAGCACTCGCGTCTGTTCCCAGCAAGTACAGTGTATTGGACTGAAGAGGAGCTACTGTTCTTGTCAGTTTCCTAAGCAGCACTGAACTAGATATGGCCCGTGTGTGAAGGAAGCACAGTTCTTTTGTTCTGAGCAAGCTCACTGTACTGGCACTATAGGAAACACAGCAGAGTAGAAGAGTGCTCTTTTCTCAAAAGCAGAGTGTGTTTCTTGTAAGGCGTAGTAGCGTTTGTTTCCCAGTCCTAAATGGAGTTGAATCCCATGCAGTTTCTGGTCCTACGAGCAAAAGTTGTTTTGTGGTAAGAAGAGTCACTATTATGCTACAATTGCCATACACAGTGCAAATAGCACTCGCGTCTGTTCCCAGCAAGTACGTGTATTGGACTGAAGAGGAGCTACTGTTCTTGTCAGTTTCCTAAGCAGATTTAAACTAGATATGGTCCGTGTCTGTAGGAAGCACAGTTCTTTTGTTCTGAGCAAGCTCACTGTTCGGAACCCATGGGAAACACAGTAGAGTAGATGAGTGCTCTTTTCTCAAAAGCAGAGTGTGTTTCTTGTAAGGCAAGCTAACGTTTGTTTCCCAGCCCTAAATAAAGTTGAGTCACTTGCAGTTTTTGGTCCTACGAGCAAGAATTGTTTTATGGTAAAAATTGTCACTATTGCACTCCCATTGTCATACACAGGGCAAATAGCACTGGTGTCGGTTCCCAGCATGTACAGTGTATTGGGTGTATTGGACTGAAGAGTATCTACTGTTCTTGTCAGTTTCTTAAGCAGATTTGATCTAGATATAGCCGTGTGTGTAGGAAGCACAGTTCTTTTGTTCTGAGCAAGATCACTGATCTGGCCATATAGGAAACACATTAGAGTAGAAGAGTGGTCTTTTCTCAAAAGCAGAGTGTGTTTCTTGTAAGGCGAGGTAGCGTTTGTTTCCCAGTCCTACATGGAGTTGAATCCCATGCAGTTTCTGGTCCTACGAGCAAGATTTGTTTTCTGGTAAGAAGAGACACTATTGTGCTCCCATTATCATACACAGGGCAAATAGCACTGGCGTCTGTTCCCAGCATGTAGAGTGTATTGGACTGAAGAGGAGCTACTGTTCTTGTCTGTTTCCTAAGCAGAATTGAACTGGATAAGGCCATGTGTGTAGGAAGCACAGTTCTTTTGTTCTGAGCAAGCTCACTGTTCGGACCCCATAGGAAACACAGTAGAGTAGAAGAGTGCTCTTTTCTCAAAAGCCGAGTATGTTTCTTGTAAGGCGAGCTAGCGTTTGTTTCCCAGTCCTAAATGGAGTTGAATCACATGCAGTTTCTGGTCCTACGAGCAAGAGTTGTTTTCTGGAAAGAAGAGTCACTATTACTCTCCCATTGTCATACACAGTGCAAAGAGCACTGGCGTCTGTTCCCAGCAAGCACAGTGTATTGGACTGAAGAGGATCTACTGTTCTTGTCAGTTTCCTAAGCAGAATTGAACTAGATATGGCCCGTGTGTGAAGAAGCACAGTTCTTTTGTTCTGAGCAAGCTCACTGTACTGGCACTATAGGAAACACAGCAGAGTAGAAGAGTGCTCTTTTCGCAAAAGCAGAGTGTGTTTCTTGTAAGGCGAGCTAGCGTTTGTTTCCCAGTCCTAAATGGAGTTGAATCCCATGCAGTTTTTGGTCCAATGAGCAAGAGTTGTTTTCTGGTAAGGAAAGTCACTATTGCACTCCCATTTCCAAAGAAACTGCAAATAGCACTCGCGTCTATTCCCAGCAAGTACAGTGTATTGGACTGAAGAGGAGCTACTGTTCTCGTCAGTTCCTAAGCAGAGTTGAACTAGATATGGCCCGTGTGTAGGAAGCACAGTTCTTTTGTCCTGAGCAAGCTCACTGTTCTGGCCCTATGGGAAACACCGTAGAGTAGAAGAGTGCTCTTTTCTCAAAAGCAGAGTGTGTTTCTTGTAAGGCGAGCTAGCGTTTGTTTCCCAGTCCTAAATGGAGTTGAATCCCATGCAGTTTCTGTTCCCATGAGCAAGAGTTTTTTTCTGGTAAGAAGAGACACTATTGTGCTCCCATTGTCATACACAGGGCTAATAGCACTGGCGTCTTTTCCCAGCATGTAGAGTGTATTGGACTGAAGAGGAGCTACTGTTCTTGTCAGTTTCCTAAGCAGAATTGAACTGGATATGGCCATGCGTGTAGGAGGCACAGTTCTTTTGTTCTGAGCAAGCTCGCTGTACTGGTCATATAAGAAACTCAGTAGAGTAGAAGAGTGCTCTTTTCTCAAAAGCAGAGTGTGTTTCTCGTAAGGCGAGCTAGTGTTTGTTTCCCAGTCCTAAATGGAGTTGAATCACATGCAGTTTCTGGTCCTACGAGCAAGAGTTGTTTTCTGGTAAGGAAAGTCACTATTGCGCTCCCATTGCCATACACAGTGCAAATAGCACTCGCGTCTGTTCCCAGCAAGTACAGTGTATTGGACTGAAGAGGAGCTACTGTTCTTGTCAGTTTCCTAAGTAGCACTGAACTAGATATGGCCCGTGTGTGAAGGAAGCACAGTTCTTTTGTTCTGAGCAAGCTCACTGTACTGGCACTATAGGAAACACAGCAGAGTAGAAGAGTGCTCTTTTCTCAAAAGCAGAGTGTGTTTCTTGTAAGGCGTAGTAGCGTTTGTTTCCCAGTCCTAAATGGAGTTGAATCCCATGCAGTTTCTGGTCCTACGAGCAAAAGTTGTTTTGTGGTAAGAAGAGTCACTATTATGCTACAATTGCCATACACAGTGCAAATAGCACTCGCGTCTGTTCCCAGCAAGTACGTGTATTGGACTGAAGAGGAGCTACTGTTCTTGTCAGTTTCCTAAGCAGATTTGAACTAGATATTGTCCGTGTCTGTAGGAAGCACAGTTCTTTTGTTCTGAGCAAGCTCACTGTTCTGGCCCTATAGGAAACACAGTAGAGTAGAAGAGTGCTCTTTTCTCAAAAGCAGAGTGTGTTTCTTGGAAGGCGAGCTAGTGTTTGTTTCCCAGTCCTAAATGGAGTTGAATCACATGCAGTTTCTGGTCCTACGAGCAAGAGTTGTTTTCTGGTAAGTAAGTCACTATTGCGCTCCCATTGCTATACACAGTGCAAATAGCACTCGCGTCTGTTCCCAGCAAGTACAGTGTATCGGACTGAAGAGGAGCTACTGTTCTTGACAGTTTCCTTAGCAGAGTAGAACGAGATATGGCCCGTGTGTGTAGGAAGCACACTTCTTTTGTTCTGAGCAAGCTCACTGTTTGGACCCCATAGGAAACACAGTAGAGAAGAAGAGTGCTCTTTTCACAAAAGCAGAGTGTGTTTCTTGTAAGGCGAGCTAGCGTTTGTATCCCAGTCCAAAATGGAGTTGAATCTCATGCATTTTCTGGTCCTATGAGCAAGAGTTGTTTTCTGGTAAGGAAAGTCACTATTGCGCTCCCATTGCCATACACAGTGCAAATAGCACTCGCGTCTGTTCCCAGCAAGTACAGTGTATCGGACTGAAGAGGAGCTACTGTTCTTGTCAGTTTCCTAGGCAGAGTTGAACGAGATATGGCCCGTGTGTGGAGGAAGCACAGTTCTCTTCTTGTGAGCAAGCTCACTGTTCTGGCCCTATAGGAAACACAGTAGAGTAGAAGAGTGCTCTTTTCTCTAAAGCAGAGTGTGTATCTTGTCAGGCGAGCTCGTGTTTGTTTCCCAGTCCTAAATGGAGTTGAGTCACGTGCAGTTTTTGTTCCTACGAGCAAGAGATGTTTTCTGGTAAGAAGAGTCACTATTGCGCTCCAAATGCCGTACAAAGTGCAAATAGCACTCGCGTCTGTTCCCAGCAAGTACAGTGTATTGGACTGAATAGGGGCTGCTGTTCTTGTCAGTTTCCTAAGCAGAGTTGAACTAGATATGGTCCATGTGTGTAGGAAGCACAGTTCTTTTGTTCTGAGCAAGCTCACTGTTCGGACCCCATAGGAAACACAGTAGAGTAGAAGAGTGCTCTTTTCTCTAAGGCAGAGTGTGTTTCTTGTAATGCGAGCTAGCATTTGTTTCCCAGTCCTAAATGGAGTTGAATCACATGCAGTTTTTGGTCCTATGAGCAAGAGTTGTTTTCTGGAAATGAAAGTCCCTATTGTGCTCCCATTGCCATACACAGTGCAAAATAGCACTGGCGTCTGTTCCCAGCAAGTGTAGTGTTTTGGACTGAAGAGGAGCTACTGTTCTTGTCAGTTTCCTAAGCAGAGTTGAACTAGATATGGCCCGTGGGTGTAGGAAGCACAGTTTTTTTGTTCTGAGCAAGCTCACAGTTGGGAACACAAAGGAAACACAGTAGAATTGAAGAGTGCTCTTTTCTCAAAAGCAGAGTGTCTTTCTTGGAAGGCGAGCTAGCGTTTGTTTCCCAATCCTAAATGGAGTTGAGTCACATGCAGTTTTTTTCCTACGAGCAAGATTTGTTTTCTGGTAAGACGAGTAACTATTGTGCTCCAAATGCCATACACAGTGCAAATAGCACTCACGTCTGTTCCCCGCAAGTACAGTGTATTGGACTGAAGAGGAGCTACTATTCTTGTCAGTTTCCTAAGCAGAGTTGAACTAGATATGACCCGTGTGTGTAGGAAGCACAGTTCTTTTGTTCTGAGCAAGCTCACTGTTCTGGCATTATAGGAAACACAGTAGAGTAGAAGAGTGCTCTTTTCTCAAAAGCAGAGTGTGTTTCTTGTAAGGCGAGCTAGCGTTTGTATCCCAGTCAAAAATGGAGTTGAATCTCATGCATTTTCTGGTCCTACGAGCAAGAGTTGTTTTCTGTTAAGGAAAGTCACTATTGTGCTCCCATTGCCATACATAGTGCAAATAGCACTCGCGTCTGTTCCCAGCAAGTACAGTGTATTGGACTGAAGAGGAGCTACTGTTCTTGTCAGTTTCCTAAGTAGCACTGAACTAGATATGGCCCGTGTGTGAAGGAAGCACAGTTCTTTTGTTCTGAGCAAGCTCACTGTACTGGCACTATAGGAAACACAGCAGAGTAGAAGAGTGCTCTTTTCTCAAAAGCAGAGTGTGTTTCTTGTAAGGCGTAGTAGCGTTTGTTTCCCAGTCCTAAATGGAGTTGAATCCCATGCAGTTTCTGGTCCTACGAGCAAAAGTTGTTTTGTGGTAAGAAGAGTCACTATTATGCTACAATTGCCATACACAGTGCAAATAGCACTCGCGTCTGTTCCCAGCAAGTACGTGTATTGGACTGAAGAGGAGCTACTGTTCTTGTCAGTTTCCTAAGCAGATTTGAACTAGATATGGTCCGTGTCTGTAGGAAGCACAGTTCTTTTGTTCTGAGCAAGCTCACTGTTCTGACCCTATAGGAAACACAGTAGAGAAGAAGGGTGCTCTTTTCTCAAAAGCAGAGTGTGTTTCTTGTAAGGCGAGCTAGCGTTTGTATCCCAGTCCAAAATGGAGTTGAATCTCATGCATTTTCTGGTCCTATGAGCAAGAGTTGTTTTCTGGTAAGGAAAGTCACTATTGCGCTCCCATTGCCATACACAGTGCAAATAGCACTCGCGTCTGTTCCCAGCAAGTACAGTGTATCGGACTGAAGAGGAGCTACTGTTCTTGTCAGTTTCCTAAGCATAGTTGAACTAGATATGGCCCCTGTGTGTAGGAAGCACAGTTCTTTTGTTCTTAGCAAGCTCACTGTTCGGAACCCATGGGAAACACAGTAGAGTAGATGAGTGCTCTTTTCTCAAAAGCAGAGTGTGTTTCTTGTAAGGCAAGCTAACGTTTGTTTCCCAGCCCTAAATAAAGTTGAGTCACTTGCAGTTTTTGGTCCTACGAGCAAGAATTGTTTTATGGTAAAAATTGTCACTATTGCACTCCCATTGTCATACACAGGGCAAATAGCACTGGTGTCGGTTCCCAGCATGTACAGTGTATTGGGTGTATTGGACTGAAGAGTATCTACTGTTCTTGTCAGTTTCTTAAGCAGATTTGATCTAGATATAGCCGTGTGTGTAGGAAGCACAGTTCTTTTGTTCTGAGCAAGATCACTGATCTGGCCATATAGGAAACACATTAGAGTAGAAGAGTGGTCTTTTCTCAAAAGCAGAGTGTGTTTCTTGTAAGGCGAGGTAGCGTTTGTTTCCCAGTCCTACATGGAGTTGAATCCCATGCAGTTTCTGGTCCTACGAGCAAGATTTGTTTTCTGGTAAGAAGAGACACTATTGTGCTCCCATTATCATACACAGGGCAAATAGCACTGGCGTCTGTTCCCAGCATGTAGAGTGTATTGGACTGAAGAGGAGCTACTGTTCTTGTCTGTTTCCTAAGCAGAATTGAACTGGATAAGGCCATGTGTGTAGGAAGCACAGTTCTTTTGTTCTGAGCAAGCTCACTGTTCGGACCCCATAGGAAACACAGTAGAGTAGAAGAGTGCTCTTTTCTCAAAAGCCGAGTATGTTTCTTGTAAGGCGAGCTAGCGTATGTTTCCCAGTCCTAAATGGAGTTGAATCACATGCAGTTTCTGGTCCTACGAGCAAGAGTTGTTTTCTGGAAAGAAGAGTCACTATTACTCTCCCATTGTCATACACAGTGCAAAGAGCACTGGCGTCTGTTCCCAGCAAGCACAGTGTATTGGACTGAAGAGGATCTACTGTTCTTGTCAGTTTCCTAAGCAGAATTGAACTAGATATGGCCCGTGTGTGAAGAAGCACAGTTCTTTTGTTCTGAGCAAGCTCACTGTACTGGCACTATAGGAAACACAGCAGAGTAGAAGAGTGCTCTTTTCGCAAAAGCAGAGTGTGTTTCTTGTAAGGCGAGCTAGCGTTTGTTTCCCAGTCCTAAATGGAGTTGAATCCCATGCAGTTTTTGGTCCAATGAGCAAGAGTTGTTTTCTGGTAAGGAAAGTCACTATTGCACTCCCATTTCCAAAGAAACTGCAAATAGCACTCGCGTCTATTCCCAGCAAGTACAGTGTATTGGACTGAAGAGGAGCTACTGTTCTCGTCAGTTCCTAAGCAGAGTTGAACTAGATATGGCCCGTGTGTAGGAAGCACAGTTCTTTTGTCCTGAGCAAGCTCACTGTTCTGGCCCTATGGGAAACACCGTAGAGTAGAAGAGTGCTCTTTTCTCAAAAGCAGAGTGTGTTTCTTGTAAGGCGAGCTAGCGTTTGTTTCCCAGTCCTAAATGGAGTTGAATCCCATGCAGTTTCTGGTCCAATGAGCAAGAGTTTTTTTTCTGGTAAGAAGAGACACTATTGTGCTCCCATTGTCATACACAGGGCAAATAGCACTGGCGTCTTTTCCCAGCATGTAGAGTGTATTGGACTGAAGAGGAGCTACTGTTCTTGTCAGTTTCCTAAGCAGAATTGAACTGGATATGGCCATGCGTGTAGGAGGCACAGTTCTTTTGTTCTGAGCAAGCTCGCTGTACTGGTCATATAAGAAACTCAGTAGAGTAGAAGAGTGCTCTTTTCTCAAAAGCAGAGTGTGTTTCTCGTAAGGCGAGCTAGTGTTTGTTTCCCAGTCCTAAATGGAGTTGAATCACATGCAGTTTCTGGTCCTACGAGCAAGAGTTGTTTTCTGGTAAGGAAAGTCACTATTGCGCTCCCATTGCCATACACAGTGCAAATAGCACTCGCGTCTGTTCCCAGCAAGTACAGTGTATTGGACTGAAGAGGAGCTACTGTTCTTGTCAGTTTCCTAAGTAGCACTGAACTAGATATGGCCCGTGTGTGAAGGAAGCACAGTTCTTTTGTTCTGAGCAAGCTCACTGTACTGGCACTATAGGAAACACAGCAGAGTAGAAGAGTGCTCTTTTCTCAAAAGCAGAGTGTGTTTCTTGTAAGGCGTAGTAGCGTTTGTTTCCCAGTCCTAAATGGAGTTGAATCCCATGCAGTTTCTGGTCCTACGAGCAAAAGTTGTTTTGTGGTAAGAAGAGTCACTATTATGCTACAATTGCCATACACAGTGCAAATAGCACTCGCGTCTGTTCCCAGCAAGTACGTGTATTGGACTGAAGAGGAGCTACTGTTCTTGTCAGTTTCCTAAGCAGATTTGAACTAGATATGGTCCGTGTCTGTAGGAAGCACAGTTCTTTTGTTCTGAGCAAGCTCACTGTTCAGGCCCTATAGGAAACACAGTAGAGTAGAAGAGTGCTCTTTTCTCAAAAGCAGAGTGTGTTTCTTGGAAGGCGAGCTAGTGTTTGTTTCCCAGTCCTAAATGGAGTTGAATCACATGCAGTTTCTGGTCCTACGAGCAAGAGTTGTTTTCTGGTAAGTAAGTCACTATTGCGCTCACATTGCTATACACAGTGCAAATAGCACTCGCGTCTGTTCCCAGCAAGTACAGTGTATCGGACTGAAGAGGAGCTACTGTTCTTGACAGTTTCCTTAGCAGAGTAGAACGAGATATGGCCCGTGTGTGTAGGAAGCACACTTCTTTTGTTCTGAGCAAGCTCACTGTTTGGACCCCATAGGAAACACAGTAGAGAAGAAGAGTGCTCTTTTCACAAAAGCAGAGTGTGTTTCTTGTAAGGCGAGCTAGCGTTTGTATCCCAGTCCAAAATGGAGTTGAATCTCATGCATTTTCTGGTCCTATGAGCAAGAGTTGTTTTCTGGTAAGGAAAGTCACTATTGCGCTCCCATTGCCATACACAGTGCAAATAGCACTCGCGTCTGTTCCCAGCAAGTACAGTGTATCGGACTGAAGAGGAGCTACTGTTCTTGTCAGTTTCCTAGGCAGAGTTGAACGAGATATGGCCCGTGTGTGGAGGAAGCACAGTTCTCTTCTTGTGAGCAAGCTCACTGTTCTGGCCCTATAGGAAACACAGTAGAGTAGAAGAGTGCTCTTTTCTCTAAAGCAGAGTGTGTATCTTGTCAGGCGAGCTCGTGTTTGTTTCCCAGTCCTAAATGGAGTTGAGTCACGTGCAGTTTTTGTTCCTACGAGCAAGAGATGTTTTCTGGTAAGAAGAGTCACTATTGCGCTCCAAATGCCGTACAAAGTGCAAATAGCACTCGCGTCTGTTCCCAGCAAGTACAGTGTATTGGACTGAATAGGGGCTGCTGTTCTTGTCAGTTTCCTAAGCAGAGTTGAACTAGATATGGTCCATGTGTGTAGGAAGCACAGTTCTTTTGTTCTGAGCAAGCTCACTGTTCGGACCCCATAGGAAACACAGTAGAGTAGAAGAGTGCTCTTTTCTCTAAGGCAGAGTGTGTTTCTTGTAATGCGAGCTAGCATTTGTTTCCCAGTCCTAAATGGAGTTGAATCACATGCAGTTTTTGGTCCTATGAGCAAGAGTTGTTTTCTGGAAATGAAAGTCCCTATTGTGCTCCCATTGCCATACACAGTGCAAAATAGCACTGGCGTCTGTTCCCAGCAAGTGTAGTGTTTTGGACTGAAGAGGAGCTACTGTTCTTGTCAGTTTCCTAAGCAGAGTTGAACTAGATATGGCCCGTGGGTGTAGGAAGCACAGTTTTTTTGTTCTGAGCAAGCTCACAGTTGGGAACACAAAGGAAACACAGTAGAATTGAAGAGTGCTCTTTTCTCAAAAGCAGAGTGTCTTTCTTGGAAGGCGAGCTAGCGTTTGTTTCCCAATCCTAAATGGAGTTGAGTCACATGCAGTTTTTTTCCTACGAGCAAGATTTGTTTTCTGGTAAGACGAGTAACTATTGTGCTCCAAATGCCATACACAGTGCAAATAGCACTCACGTCTGTTCCCCGCAAGTACAGTGTATTGGACTGAAGAGGAGCTACTATTCTTGTCAGTTTCCTAAGCAGAGTTGAACTAGATATGACCCGTGTGTGTAGGAAGCACAGTTCTTTTGTTCTGAGCAAGCTCACTGTTCTGGCATTATAGGAAACACAGTAGAGTAGAAGAGTGCTCTTTTCTCAAAAGCAGAGTGTGTTTCTTGTAAGGCGAGCTAGCGTTTGTATCCCAGTCAAAAATGGAGTTGAATCTCATGCATTTTCTGGTCCTACGAGCAAGAGTTGTTTTCTGTTAAGGAAAGTCACTATTGTGCTCCCATTGCCATACATAGTGCAAATAGCACTCGCGTCTGTTCCCAGCAAGTACAGTGTATTGGACTGAAGAGGAGCTACTGTTCTTGTCAGTTTCCTAAGTAGCACTGAACTAGATATGGCCCGTGTGTGAAGGAAGCACAGTTCTTTTGTTCTGAGCAAGCTCACTGTACTGGCACTATAGGAAACACAGCAGAGTAGAAGAGTGCTCTTTTCTCAAAAGCAGAGTGTGTTTCTTGTAAGGCGTAGTAGCGTTTGTTTCCCAGTCCTAAATGGAGTTGAATCCCATGCAGTTTCTGGTCCTACGAGCAAAAGTTGTTTTGTGGTAAGAAGAGTCACTATTATGCTACAATTGCCATACACAGTGCAAATAGCACTCGCGTCTGTTCCCAGCAAGTACGTGTATTGGACTGAAGAGGAGCTACTGTTCTTGTCAGTTTCCTAAGCAGATTTGAACTAGATATGGTCCGTGTCTGTAGGAAGCACAGTTCTTTTGTTCTGAGCAAGCTCACTGTTCTGACCCTATAGGAAACACAGTAGAGAAGAAGGGTGCTCTTTTCTCAAAAGCAGAGTGTGTTTCTTGTAAGGCGAGCTAGCGTTTGTATCCCAGTCCAAAATGGAGTTGAATCTCATGCATTTTCTGGTCCTATGAGCAAGAGTTGTTTTCTGGTAAGGAAAGTCACTATTGCGCTCCCATTGCCATACACAGTGCAAATAGCACTCGCGTCTGTTCCCAGCAAGTACAGTGTATCGGACTGAAGAGGAGCTACTGTTCTTGTCAGTTTCCTAAGCATAGTTGAACTAGATATGGCCCCTGTGTGTAGGAAGCACAGTTCTTTTGTTCTTAGCAAGCTCACTGTTCGGAACCCATGGGAAACACAGTAGAGTAGATGAGTGCTCTTTTCTCAAAAGCAGAGTGTGTTTCTTGTAAGGCAAGCTAACGTTTGTTTCCCAGCCCTAAATAAAGTTGAGTCACTTGCAGTTTTTGGTCCTACGAGCAAGAATTGTTTTATGGTAAAAATTGTCACTATTGCACTCCCTTTGTCATACACAGGGCAAATAGCACTGGTGTCGGTTCCCAGCATGTACAGTGTATTGGGTGTATTGGACTGAAGAGTATCTACTGTTCTTGTCAGTTTCTTAAGCAGATTTGATCTAGATATAGCCGTGTGTGTAGGAAGCACAGTTCTTTTGTTCTGAGCAAGATCACTGATCTGGCCATATAGGAAACACATTAGAGTAGAAGAGTGGTCTTTTCTCAAAAGCAGAGTGTGTTTCTTGTAAGGCGAGGTAGCGTTTGTTTCCCAGTCCTACATGGAGTTGAATCCCATGCAGTTTCTGGTCCTACGAGCAAGATTTGTTTTCTGGTAAGAAGAGACACTATTGTGCTCCCATTATCATACACAGGGCAAATAGCACTGGCGTCTGTTCCCAGCATGTAGAGTGTATTGGACTGAAGAGGAGCTACTGTTCTTGTCTGTTTCCTAAGCAGAATTGAACTGGATAAGGCCATGTGTGTAGGAAGCACAGTTCTTTTGTTCTGAGCAAGCTCACTGTTCGGACCCCATAGGAAACACAGTAGAGTAGAAGAGTGCTCTTTTCTCAAAAGCCGAGTATGTTTCTTGTAAGGCGAGCTAGCGTATGTTTCCCAGTCCTAAATGGAGTTGAATCACATGCAGTTTCTGGTCCTACGAGCAAGAGTTGTTTTCTGGAAAGAAGAGTCACTATTACTCTCCCATTGTCATACACAGTGCAAAGAGCACTGGCGTCTGTTCCCAGCAAGCACAGTGTATTGGACTGAAGAGGATCTACTGTTCTTGTCAGTTTCCTAAGCAGAATTGAACTAGATATGGCCCGTGTGTGAAGAAGCACAGTTCTTTTGTTCTGAGCAAGCTCACTGTACTGGCACTATAGGAAACACAGCAGAGTAGAAGAGTGCTCTTTTCGCAAAAGCAGAGTGTGTTTCTTGTAAGGCGAGCTAGCGTTTGTTTCCCAGTCCTAAATGGAGTTGAATCCCATGCAGTTTTTGGTCCAATGAGCAAGAGTTGTTTTCTGGTAAGGAAAGTCACTATTGCACTCCCATTTCCAAAGAAACTGCAAATAGCACTCGCGTCTATTCCCAGCAAGTACAGTGTATTGGACTGAAGAGGAGCTACTGTTCTCGTCAGTTCCTAAGCAGAGTTGAACTAGATATGGCCCGTGTGTAGGAAGCACAGTTCTTTTGTCCTGAGCAAGCTCACTGTTCTGGCCCTATGGGAAACACCGTAGAGTAGAAGAGTGCTCTTTTCTCAAAAGCAGAGTGTGTTTCTTGTAAGGCGAGCTAGCGTTTGTTTCCCAGTCCTAAATGGAGTTGAATCCCATGCAGTTTCTGGTCCAATGAGCAAGAGTTTTTTTCTGGTAAGAAGAGACACTATTGTGCTCCCATTGTCATACACAGGGCAAATAGCACTGGCGTCTTTTCCCAGCATGTAGAGTGTATTGGACTGAAGAGGAGCTACTGTTCTTGTCAGTTTCCTAAGCAGAATTGAACTGGATATGGCCATGCGTGTAGGAGGCACAGTTCTTTTGTTCTGAGCAAGCTCGCTGTACTGGTCATATAAGAAACTCAGTAGAGTAGAAGAGTGCTCTTTTCTCAAAAGCAGAGTGTGTTTCTCGTAAGGCGAGCTAGTGTTTGTTTCCCAGTCCTAAATGGAGTTGAATCACATGCAGTTTCTGGTCCTACGAGCAAGAGTTGTTTTCTGGTAAGGAAAGTCACTATTGCGCTCCCATTGCCATACACAGTGCAAATAGCACTCGCGTCTGTTCCCAGCAAGTACAGTGTATTGGACTGAAGAGGAGCTACTGTTCTTGTCAGTTTCCTAAGTAGCACTGAACTAGATATGGCCCGTGTGTGAAGGAAGCACAGTTCTTTTGTTCTGAGCAAGCTCACTGTACTGGCACTATAGGAAACACAGCAGAGTAGAAGAGTGCTCTTTTCTCAAAAGCAGAGTGTGTTTCTTGTAAGGCGTAGTAGCGTTTGTTTCCCAGTCCTAAATGGAGTTGAATCCCATGCAGTTTCTGGTCCTACGAGCAAAAGTTGTTTTGTGGTAAGAAGAGTCACTATTATGCTACAATTGCCATACACAGTGCAAATAGCACTCGCGTCTGTTCCCAGCAAGTACGTGTATTGGACTGAAGAGGAGCTACTGTTCTTGTCAGTTTCCTAAGCAGATTTGAACTAGATATGGTCCGTGTCTGTAGGAAGCACAGTTCTTTTGTTCTGAGCAAGCTCACTGTTCTGGCCCTATAGGAAACACAGTAGAGTAGAAGAGTGCTCTTTTCTCAAAAGCAGAGTGTGTTTCTTGGAAGGCGAGCTAGTGTTTGTTTCCCAGTCCTAAATGGAGTTGAATCACATGCAGTTTCTGGTCCTACGAGCAAGAGTTGTTTTCTGGTAAGTAAGTCACTATTGCGCTCACATTGCTATACACAGTGCAAATAGCACTCGCGTCTGTTCCCAGCAAGTACAGTGTATCGGACTGAAGAGGAGCTACTGTTCTTGACAGTTTCCTTAGCAGAGTAGAACGAGATATGGCCCGTGTGTGTAGGAAGCACACTTCTTTTGTTCTGAGCAAGCTCACTGTTTGGACCCCATAGGAAACACAGTAGAGAAGAAGAGTGCTCTTTTCACAAAAGCAGAGTGTGTTTCTTGTAAGGCGAGCTAGCGTTTGTATCCCAGTCCAAAATGGAGTTGAATCTCATGCATTTTCTGGTCCTATGAGCAAGAGTTGTTTTCTGGTAAGGAAAGTCACTATTGCGCTCCCATTGCCATACACAGTGCAAATAGCACTCGCGTCTGTTCCCAGCAAGTACAGTGTATCGGACTGAAGAGGAGCTACTGTTCTTGTCAGTTTCCTAGGCAGAGTTGAACGAGATATGGCCCGTGTGTGGAGGAAGCACAGTTCTCTTCTTGTGAGCAAGCTCACTGTTCTGGCCCTATAGGAAACACAGTAGAGTAGAAGAGTGCTCTTTTCTCTAAAGCAGAGTGTGTATCTTGTCAGGCGAGCTCGTGTTTGTTTCCCAGTCCTAAATGGAGTTGAGTCACGTGCAGTTTTTGTTCCTACGAGCAAGAGATGTTTTCTGGTAAGAAGAGTCACTATTGCGCTCCAAATGCCGTACAAAGTGCAAATAGCACTCGCGTCTGTTCCCAGCAAGTACAGTGTATTGGACTGAATAGGGGCTGCTGTTCTTGTCAGTTTCCTAAGCAGAGTTGAACTAGATATGGTCCATGTGTGTAGGAAGCACAGTTCTTTTGTTCTGAGCAAGCTCACTGTTCGGACCCCATAGGAAACACAGTAGAGTAGAAGAGTGCTCTTTTCTCTAAGGCAGAGTGTGTTTCTTGTAATGCGAGCTAGCATTTGTTTCCCAGTCCTAAATGGAGTTGAATCACATGCAGTTTTTGGTCCTATGAGCAAGAGTTGTTTTCTGGAAATGAAAGTCCCTATTGTGCTCCCATTGCCATACACAGTGCAAAATAGCACTGGCGTCTGTTCCCAGCAAGTGTAGTGTTTTGGACTGAAGAGGAGCTACTGTTCTTGTCAGTTTCCTAAGCAGAGTTGAACTAGATATGGCCCGTGGGTGTAGGAAGCACAGTTTTTTTGTTCTGAGCAAGCTCACAGTTGGGAACACAAAGGAAACACAGTAGAATTGAAGAGTGCTCTTTTCTCAAAAGCAGAGTGTCTTTCTTGGAAGGCGAGCTAGCGTTTGTTTCCCAATCCTAAATGGAGTTGAGTCACATGCAGTTTTTTTCCTACGAGCAAGATTTGTTTTCTGGTAAGACGAGTAACTATTGTGCTCCAAATGCCATACACAGTGCAAATAGCACTCACGTCTGTTCCCCGCAAGTACAGTGTATTGGACTGAAGAGGAGCTACTATTCTTGTCAGTTTCCTAAGCAGAGTTGAACTAGATATGACCCGTGTGTGTAGGAAGCACAGTTCTTTTGTTCTGAGCAAGCTCACTGTTCTGGCATTATAGGAAACACAGTAGAGTAGAAGAGTGCTCTTTTCTCAAAAGCAGAGTGTGTTTCTTGTAAGGCGAGCTAGCGTTTGTATCCCAGTCAAAAATGGAGTTGAATCTCATGCATTTTCTGGTCCTACGAGCAAGAGTTGTTTTCTGTTAAGGAAAGTCACTATTGTGCTCCCATTGCCATACATAGTGCAAATAGCACTCGCGTCTGTTCCCAGCAAGTACAGTGTATCGGACTGAAGAGGAGCTAAAGTTTTGTCAGTTTCCTAAGCAGAGATGAACTAGATATGGCCCGTGTGTGTAGGAAGCACATTTCTTTTGTTCTGAGCAAGCTCACTCTTCCGGCCCTATAGGAAACACAGTAGAGTAGAAGAGTGCTCTTTTCTCAAAAGCAGAGTGTGTTTCTTGTAAGGCGAGCTAGTGTTTGTTTCCCAGTCCTAAATGGAGTTGAGTCACATGCCGTTTTTGTCCTATGAGCAAGAGTTGTTTTCTGGTAAGACGAGGCACTATTGTGCTCCAATTGACATACACAGTGCAAATAGCACTCGCGTCTGTTCCCAGCAAGCACAGTGTATTGGACTGAAGAGGAGCTACTGTTTTGTCAGTTTCCTAAGCAGAGTTGAACTAGATATGGCCTTTGTGTGTAGGAAGCACAGTTCTTTTGTTCTGAGCAAGCTCACTGTTTGGACCCCGTAGGAAACACAGTAGAGTAGAAGAGTGCTCTTTGCTCAAAAGCAGAGTGTGTTTCATGTAAGGCGAGCTAGCATTTGTTTCCTAGTACTAAATGGAGTAGAATCACATACAGTTTCGGGTCCTAGGAGCAAGAGTTGTTTTCTGTTAAGGAAAGTCACTATTGCGTTCCCATTGCCATACACAGTGCAAATAGCACTCGCGTCTGTACCCAGCAAGTACAGTGTATCGGACTGAAGAGGAGCTGCTGTTCTTGTCAGTTTCCTAAGCAGAGTTGAACGAGATATGGCCCGTGTGTGGAGGAAGCACAGTTCTCTTGTTGTGAGCAAGCTCACTGTTCTGGCCCTATGGGAAACACAGTAGATTAGAAGAGTGCTCTTTTCTCTAAAGCAGAGTGTGTTTCTTGTAAGGCGAGCTCGCGTTTGTTTCCCAGTCCTAAATGGAGTTGAGTCACATGCAGTTATTGTTCCTATGAGGAAGAGTTGTTTTCTGGTAAGAAGAGTCACTATTGCGCTCCAAATGCCATACAAAGTGCCAATAGCACTCGCGTCTGTTCCCAGCAAGTACAGTGTATTGGACTGAATAGGCGCTACTGTTCTTGTCAGTTTCCTAAGCAGAGTTGAACTAGATATGGTCCATGTGTGTAGGAAGCACAGTTCTTTTGTTCTGAGCAAGCTCACCGTTCGGACCCCATAGGAAACACAGTAGAGTTGAACAGTGCTCTTTTCTCAAAAGCAGAGTGTGTTTCTTGTAAGGCGATCTAGCATTTGTTTCCTAGTCCTAAATGGAGTTGAATCACATGCAGTTTCTGGGCCTACGAGCAAGAGTTGTTTTCTGGGGAAGAAAGTCAGTATTGCACTCCCATTGCCATACACAGTGCAAATAGCACTCGCGTCTGTTCCCAGCAAGTACAGTGTATTGAACTGAAGAGGAGCTACTGTTCTTGTCAGTTTCCTAAGCAGAGTTGAACTAGATATGGCCCGTGTGTGTAGGAAGCACAGTTCTTTTGTTCTGGGCAAGCTCACTGTTCTGGCCCTATAGGAAACACAGTAGAGTCGAAGTGTGCTCTTTTCTCTAAAGCAGAGAGTGTTTCTTGTAAGGCAATCTAGCGTTTGTTTCGCAGTCCTAAATGGAGTTGAATGACACGCAGTTTCTGGTCGTACGAGCAAGAGTTGTTTTCTGGTAAGAAGAGTCATTATTGCGCTGCCATTGCCATACACAGGACAAATAGCCCTGTTGTCTGTTTCCAGCAGTACAGTGTATTGGACTGAAGAGGAGCTACTGTTCTTGTCAGGTACCTAAGCAGAATTGAACTAAGTATGGCGGTGTGTGTAGGAAGCACAGTTTTTTTGTTCTGAGCAATCTCACTGTTCGGACCTCATAGGAATCACAGAAGAGTTGAAGAGTGCTCTTTTCTCTAAAGCAGAGTGTGTTTCTTCTAAGGCGAGCTGGCGTTTGTTTCCTAGTCCTAAATGGAGTGGAATCACATGCAGTTTCTGGTCCTACGAGCAAGAGTTTTTTTCTGGTAAGGAAAGTCACTATTGCACTCCCATTGCCATACACAGTGCAAATAGCATTCACATCTGTTCCCAGCAAGTACAGTGTATTGAACGTAAGAGGAGCTACTGTTCTTGTCAGTTTCCTAAGCAGAGTTGAACTAGATATGGCCCGTGTGTGTAGGAAGCACAATTTTTTTGTTCTGAGTAAGCTCACTGTTCTGGCCCTATAGGAAACACAGTAGAGTAGAAGAGTGCTCTTTTCTCTAAAGCAGGGTGTGTTTCTTGTAAGGCGAGCTAGCGTTTGTTTCCCAGTCCTAAATGGAGTTGAATCCCATGCAGTTTCTGGTCCTACGAGCAAAAGTTGTTTTGTGGTAAGAAGAGTCACTATTATGCTACAATTGCCATACACAGTGCAAATAGCACTCGCGTCTGTTCCCAGCAAGTACAGTGTATTGGACTGAAGAGGAGCTACTGTTCTTGTCAGTTTCCTAAGCAGATTTGAACTAGATATGGTCCGTGTCTGTAGGAAGCACAGTTCTTTTGTTCTGAGCAAGCTCACTGTTCTGGCCCTATAGGAAACACAGTAGAGTAGAAGAGTGCTCTTTTCTCAAAAGGAGAGTGTGTTTCTTGGAAGGCGAGCTAGTGTTTGTTTCACAGTCCTAAATGGGGTTGAATCACATGCAGTTTCTGGTCCTACGAGCAAGAGTTGTTTTCTGGTAAGGAAGTCACTATTGCGCTCCCATTGCTATACACAGTGCAAATAGCACTCGCGTCTGTTCCCAGCAAGTACAGTGTATCGGACTGAAGAGGAGCTACTGTTCTTGACAGTTTCCTAAGCAGAGTAGAACGAGATTTGGCCCGTGTGTGTAGGAAGCACAGTTCTTTTGTTCTGAGCAAGCTCACTGTTTGGACCCCATAGGAAACACAGTAGAGTAGAAGAGTGCTCTTTTCTCAAAAGCAGAGTGTATTTCATGTAAGGCGAGCTAGCATTTGTTTCTCAGTCCTAAATGGAGTTGAATCATATGCAGTTTCTGGGCCTATGAGCAAGAGTTGTTTTATGGTAAGAAGAGTCATTGTTGCACTGCAATTGCCATACACAGGACAAATAGCACTGGCGTCTGTTCCCAGCAACTACAGTGTATTGGACTGAAGAGGATCTACTGTTCTTGTCAGGTTTCTAAGCAGAGTTGAACTAGACATGGCCGTGTGTGTAGAAAGCACAGTTTTTTTGTTCTGAGCAAGCTCACTGTTGGGAACACATAGGAAACAAAGTAGAATTGAAGAGTGCTCTTTTCTCAAAAGCAGAGTGTGTTTCTTGGAAGGCGAGCTAGCGTTTGTTTCCCAGTCCTAAATGGAGTTGAGTCACATGCAGTTTTTTGTCCTACGAGCAAGATTTGTTTTCTGGTAAGACGAGTCACTATTATGCTCCAATTGCCATACACAGTGCAAATAGAACTGACGTCTGTTCCCCGCAAGTACAGTGTATAGGACTGAAGTGGAGCTACTGTTCTTGTCAGTTTCCTAAGCAGAATTGAACTAGATATGGCCCGTGTGTGTAGGAAGTACAGTTCTTTTGTTCTGAGCAAGCTCACTGTTCGGACCCCATATGAAACACAGTAGAGTAGAAGAGTGCTCTTTTCTCAAAAGCAGAGTGTGTTTCATGTAAGGCTTGCTAGCATTTGTTTCCCAGTCCTAAATGGTGTTGAATCACATGCAGTTTCTGGTCCTACGAGCAAGAGTTGTTTTCTGGTAAGGAAAGTCACTATTGCGCTCCTGTTGCCATCCACAGAGCAAATAGCACTCGCGTCTGTTCCCAGCAAGTACAGTGTATCGGACTGAAGAGGAGCTACTGTTCTTGTCAGTTTCCTAAGCAGAGTTGAACTAGATATGGCCGGTGTGTAGGAAGCACAGTTCTTTTGTTCTGAGCAAGCTCACTCTTCTGACCCTATGGAAACACAGTAGAGTAGAAGAGTGCTCTTTTCTCTAAAGCAGAGTGTGTTTCTTGTAAGGCGAGCTAGCGTTTGTTTCCCAGTCCTAAATGGAGTTGAATCACATGCAGTTTCTGGTCCTACGAGGAAGAGTTGTTATCCGGTAAGGAAAGTCACTATTGCGCTCCCATTGCCATACACAGTGCAAATAGCACTCGCGTCTGTTCCCAGCAAGTACAGTGTATCGGAATGCAGAGGACCTAGTGTTCTTGTCAGTTTCCTAAGCAGAGTTGAACTAGATATGGCCCGTTCGTGTAGGAAGCACAGTTCCTTTGTTCTGAGCAAGCTCACTGTTCGGACCCCATAGGAAACACAGTAGAGTAGAAGAGTGCTCTTTTCTCAAAAGCAGAATGTGTTTCATGTAAGGCGAGCTAGCATTTGTTTCCCAGTCCTAAATGGAGTTGAATCACATGCAGTTTGTGGTCCTATGAGCAAGAGTTGTTTTCTGGGGAAGAAAGTCAGTATTACACTCCCATTGCCATACACAGTGCAAATAGCACTCTCATCTGTTCCCAGCAAGTACAGTGTATTGAACTGAAGAGGAGCTACTGTTCTTGTCAGTTTCCTAAGCAGAGTTGAACTAGATATGGCCCGTGTGTAGGAAGCACAGTTCTTTTGTTCTGGGCAAGCTCACTGTTCTGGCCCTATAGGAAACACAGTAGAGTAGAAGTGTGCTCTTTTCTCTAAAGCAGAGAATGTTTCTTGTAAGGCTTGCTAGCGTTTCTTTCCCAGTCCTAAATGGAGTTGAATCACATGCAGTTTCTGGTCCTACGAGCAAGAGTTGTTTTCTGGTAAGGAAAGTCACTATTGCGCTCCCATTGCCATACACAGTGCAAATAGCCCTCGCGTCTGTTCCCAGCAAGTACAGTGTATCGGACTGAAGAGGAGCTACTGTTCTTGTCAGTTTCCTAAGCAGAGTTGAACTAGATATGGCCCGTTCTTGTAGGAAGCACAGTTCCTTTGTTCTGAGCAAGCTCACTGTTCGGACCCCATAGGAAACAGAGTAGAGTAGAAGAGTGCTCTTTTCTCTAAAGCAGAGTGTGTTTCTTTTAAGGTGAGCTCGTGTTTGTTTCCTAGTCCTAAATGGAGTTGAATCCCATGCAGTTTCTGGTCCTACGAGCAAGAGTTGTTTTCTGGGAAAGAAAGTCACTATTGCACTCTCATTGCAATACACATTACAAATAGCACTCGCGTCTGTTCCCAGCAAGTACAGTGTATTGGACTGAATAGGAGCTACTGTTCTTGTCAGGTTTATAAGCAGATTTGAACTAGATATGGCCGTGTGTGTAGGAATCACAGTTTTTTTGTTCTGAGCAAGCTCACTGTTCGGACCCCATAGGAAACACAGTAGAGTAGAAGAGTGCTCTTTTCTCTAAGGCAGAGTGTGTTTCTTGTAATGCGAGCTAGCATTTGTTTCCCAGTCCTAAATGGAGTTGAATCACATGCAGTTTTTGGTCCTATGAGCAAGAGTTGTTTTCTGGAAATGAAAGTCACTATTGCGCTCCCATTGCCATACACAGTGCAAAATAGCACTGGCGTCTGTTCCCAGCAAGTGTAGTGTTTTGGACTGAAGAGGAGCTACTGTTCTTGTCAGTTTCCTAAGCAGAGTTGAACTAGATATGGCCCGTGGGTGTAGGAAGCACAGTTTTTTTGTTCTGAGCAAGCTCACTGTGGGAACACAAAGGAAACACAGTAGAATTGAAGAGTGCTCTTTTCTCAAAAGCAGAGTGTCTTTCTTGGAAGGCCAGCTAGCGTTTGTTTCCCAATCCTAAATGGAGTTGAGTCACATGCAGTTTTTTGTCCTACGAGCAAGATTTGTTTTCTGGTAAGACGAGTAACTATTGTGCTCCAAATGCCATACACAGTGCAAAAAGCACTCACGTCTGTTCCACCGCAAGTACAGTGTATTGGACTGAAGAGGAGCTACTATTCTTGTCAGTTTCCTAAGCAGAGTTGAACTAGATATGACCCGTGTGTGTAGGAAGCACAGTTCTTTTGTTCTGAGCAAGCTCACTGTTCTGGCATTATAGGAAACACAGTAGAGTAGAAGAGTGCTCTTTTCTCAAAAGCAGAGTGTGTTTCTTGTAAGGCGAGCTAGCGTTTGTATCCCAGTCAAAAATGGAGTTGAATCCCATGCATTTTCTTGTCCTACGAGCAAGAGTTGTTTTCTGGTAAGGAAAGTCACTATTGTGCTCCCATTGCCATACACAGTGCAAATAGCACTCGCGTCTGTTCCCAGCAAGTACAGTGTATCGGACTGAAAAGGAGCTAATGTTTTGTCAGTTTCCTAAGCAGAGATGAACTAGATATGGCCCGTGTGTGTAGGAAGCACAGTTCTTTTGTTCTGAGCAAGCTCACTCTTCCGGCCCTATAGGAAACACAGTAGAGTAGAAGAGTGCTCTTTTCTCAAAAGCAGAGTGTGTTTCTTGTAAGGCGAGCTAGAGTTTGTTTCCCAGTCCTAAATGGAGTTGAGTCACATGCCGTTTTTGTCCTATGAGCAAGAGTTGTTTTCTGGTAAGGAAGTCACTATTGCGCTCCCATTGCTATACACAGTGCAAATAGCACTCGCGTCTGTTCCCAGCAAGTACAGTGTATCGGACTGAAGAGGAGCTACTGTTCTTGACAGTTTCCTAAGCAGAGTAGAACGAGATTTGGCCCGTGTGTGTAGGAAGCACAGTTCTTTTGTTCTGAGCAAGCTCACTGTTTGGACCCCATAGGAAACACAGTAGAGTTGAACAGTGCTCTTTTCTCAAAAGCAGAGTGTGTTTCTTGTCAGGCGATCTAGCATTTGTTTCTCAGTCCTAAATGGAGTTGAATCATATGCAGTTTCTGGGCCTATGAGCAAGAGTTGTTTTATGGTAAGAAGAGTCATTGTTGCACTGCAATTGCCATACACAGGACAAATAGCACTGGCGTCTGTTCCCAGCAACTACAGTGTATTGGACTGAAGAGGATCTACTGTTCTTGTCAGGTTTCTAAGCAGAGTTGAACTAGACATGGCCGTGTGTGTAGGAAGCACAGTTTTTTTGTTCTGAGCAAGCTCACTGTTGGGAACACATAGGAAACAAAGTAGAATTGAAGAGTGCTCTTTTCTCAAAAGCAGAGTGTGTTTCTTGGAAGGCGAGCTAGCGTTTGTTTCCCAGTCCTAAATGGAGTTGAGTCACATGCAGTTTTTTGTCCTACGAGCAAGATTTGTTTTCTGGTAAGACGAGTCACTATTGTGCTCCAATTGCCATACACAGTGCAAATAGAACTGACGTCTGTTCCCCGCAAGTACAGTGTATAGGACTGAAGTGGAGCTACTGTTCTTGTCAGTTTCCTAAGCAGAATTGAACTAGATATGGCCCGTGTGTGTAGGAAGCACAGTTCTTTTGTTCTGAGCAAGCTCACTGTTCGGACCCCATATGAAACACAGTAGAGTAGAAGAGTGCTCTTTTCTCAAAAGCAGAGTGTGTTTCATGTAAGGCTTGCTAGCATTTGTTTCCCAGTCCTAAATGGTGTTGAATCACATGCAGTTTCTGGTCCTACGAGCAAGAGTTGTTTTCTGGTAAGGAAAGTCACTATTGCGCTCCCGTTGCCATCCACAGAGCAAATAGCACTCGCGCCTGTTCCCAGCAAGTACAGTGTATCGGACTGAACAGGAGCTACTGTTCTTGTCAGTTTCCTAAGCAGAGTTGAACTAGATATGGCCGGTGTGTAGGAAGCACAGTTCTTTTGTTCTGAGCAAGCTCACTCTTCTGGCACTATGGAAACACAGTAGAGTAGAAGAGTGCTCTTTTCTCTAAAGCAGAGTGTGTTTCTTGTAAGGCGAGCTAGCGTTTGTTTCCCAGTCCTAAATGGAGTTGAATCACATGCAGTTTCTGGTCCTACGAGCAAGAGTTGTTATCCGGAAAGGAAAGTCACTATTGCGCTCCCATTGCCATACACAGTGCAAATAGCACTCGCGTTTGTTCCCAGCAAGTACAGTGTATCGGAATGAAGAGGACCTAGTGTTCTTGTCAGTTTCCTAAGCAGAGTTGAACTAGATATGGCCCGTTCGTGTAGGAAGCACAGTTCCTTTGTTCTGAGCAAGCTCACTGTTCGGACCCCATAGGAAACACAGTAGAGTAGAAGAGTGCTCTTTTCTCAAAAGCAGAATGTGTGTCATGTAAGGCGAGGTAGCATTTGTTTCCCAGTCCTAAATGGAGTTGAATCACATGCAGTTTGTGGTCCTACGAGCAAGAGTTGTTTTCTGGGGAAGAAAGTCAGTATTACACTCCCATTGCCATACACAGTGCAAATAGCCCTCGCATCTGTTCCCAGCAAGTACAGTGTATTGAACTGAAGAGGAGCTACTGTTCTTGTCAGTTTCCTAAGCAGAGTTGAACTAGATATGGCCCGTGTGTAGGAAGCACAGTTCTTTTGTTCTGAGCAAGCTCACTCTTCCGGCCCTATAGGAAACACAGTAGAGTAGAAGAGTGCTCTTTTCTCAAAAGCAGAGTGTGTTTCTTGTAAGGCGAGCTAGAGTTTGTTTCCCAGTCCTAAATGGAGTTGAGTCACATGCCGTTTTTGTCCTATGAGCAAGAGTTGTTTTCTGGTAAGGAAGTCACTATTGCGCTCCCATTGCTATACACAGTGCAAATAGCACTCGCGTCTGTTCCCAGCAAGTACAGTGTATCGGACTGAAGAGGAGCTACTGTTCTTGACAGTTTCCTAAGCAGAGTAGAACGAGATTTGGCCCGTGTGTGTAGGAAGCACAGTTCTTTTGTTCTGAGCAAGCTCACTGTTTGGACCCCATAGGAAACACAGTAGAGTTGAACAGTGCTCTTTTCTCAAAAGCAGAGTGTGTTTCTTGTCAGGCGATCTAGCATTTGTTTCTCAGTCCTAAATGGAGTTGAATCATATGCAGTTTCTGGGCCTATGAGCAAGAGTTGTTTTATGGTAAGAAGAGTCATTGTTGCACTGCAATTGCCATACACAGGACAAATAGCACTGGCGTCTGTTCCCAGCAACTACAGTGTATTGGACTGAAGAGGATCTACTGTTCTTGTCAGGTTTCTAAGCAGAGTTGAACTAGACATGGCCGTGTGTGTAGGAAGCACAGTTTTTTTGTTCTGAGCAAGCTCACTGTTGGGAACACATAGGAAACAAAGTAGAATTGAAGAGTGCTCTTTTCTCAAAAGCAGAGTGTGTTTCTTGGAAGGCGAGCTAGCGTTTGTTTCCCAGTCCTAAATGGAGTTGAGTCACATGCAGTTTTTTGTCCTACGAGCAAGATTTGTTTTCTGGTAAGACGAGTCACTATTGTGCTCCAATTGCCATACACAGTGCAAATAGAACTGACGTCTGTTCCCCGCAAGTACAGTGTATAGGACTGAAGTGGAGCTACTGTTCTTGTCAGTTTCCTAAGCAGAATTGAACTAGATATGGCCCGTGTGTGTAGGAAGCACAGTTCTTTTGTTCTGAGCAAGCTCACTGTTCGGACCCCATATGAAACACAGTAGAGTAGAAGAGTGCTCTTTTCTCAAAAGCAGAGTGTGTTTCATGTAAGGCTTGCTAGCATTTGTTTCCCAGTCCTAAATGGTGTTGAATCACATGCAGTTTCTGGTCCTACGAGCAAGAGTTGTTTTCTGGTAAGGAAAGTCACTATTGCGCTCCCGTTGCCATCCACAGAGCAAATAGCACTCGCGCCTGTTCCCAGCAAGTACAGTGTATCGGACTGAACAGGAGCTACTGTTCTTGTCAGTTTCCTAAGCAGAGTTGAACTAGATATGGCCGGTGTGTAGGAAGCACAGTTCTTTTGTTCTGAGCAAGCTCACTCTTCTGGCACTATGGAAACACAGTAGAGTAGAAGAGTGCTCTTTTCTCTAAAGCAGAGTGTGTTTCTTGTAAGGCGAGCTAGCGTTTGTTTCCCAGTCCTAAATGGAGTTGAATCACATGCAGTTTCTGGTCCTACGAGCAAGAGTTGTTATCCGGAAAGGAAAGTCACTATTGCGCTCCCATTGCCATACACAGTGCAAATAGCACTCGCGTTTGTTCCCAGCAAGTACAGTGTATCGGAATGAAGAGGACCTAGTGTTCTTGTCAGTTTCCTAAGCAGAGTTGAACTAGATATGGCCCGTTCGTGTAGGAAGCACAGTTCCTTTGTTCTGAGCAAGCTCACTGTTCGGACCCCATAGGAAACACAGTAGAGTAGAAGAGTGCTCTTTTCTCAAAAGCAGAATGTGTGTCATGTAAGGCGAGGTAGCATTTGTTTCCCAGTCCTAAATGGAGTTGAATCACATGCAGTTTGTGGTCCTACGAGCAAGAGTTGTTTTCTGGGGAAGAAAGTCAGTATTACACTCCCATTGCCATACACAGTGCAAATAGCCCTCGCATCTGTTCCCAGCAAGTACAGTGTATTGAACTGAAGAGGAGCTACTGTTCTTGTCAGTTTCCTAAGCAGAGTTGAACTAGATATGGCCCGTGTGTAGGAAGCACAGTTCTTTTGTTCTGGGCAAGCTCAATGTTCTGGCCCTATAGGAAACACAGTAGAGTAGAAGTGTGCTCTTTTCTCTAAAGCAGAGAGTGTTTCTTGTAAGGCTTGCTAGCGTTTCTTTCCCAGTCCTAAATGGAGTTGAATCACATGCAGTTTCTGGTCCTACGAGCAAGAGTTGTTTTCTGGTAAGGAAAGTCACTATTGCGCTCCCATTGCCATACACAGTGCAAATAGCCCTCGCGTCTGTTCCCAGCAAGTACAGTGTATCGGACTGAAGAGGAGCTACTGTTCTTGTCAGTTTCCTAAGCAGAGTTGAACTAGATATGGCCCCTGTGTAGGAAGCAGAGTTCTTTGGTTCTGAGCAAGCTCACTGTTCTGGCCCTATCGGAAACACAGTAGAGTAGAAGAGTGCTCTTTTCTCTAAAGCAGAGTGTGTTTCTTGTAAGGCGAGCTAGCGTTTGTTTCCCAGTCCTAAATGGAGTTGAATCACATGCAGTTTCTGGTCCTACGAGCAAGAGTTGGTTTCCGGTAAGGAAAGTCACTATTGCGCTCCCATTGCCATACACAGTGCAAATAGCACTCGCGTCTGTTCCCAGCAAGTACAGTGTAACGGACTGAAGAGGAGCTACTGTTCTTGTCAGTTTCCTAAGCAGAGTTGAACTAGATATGGCCCGTTCGTGTAGGAAGCACAGTTCCTTTGTTCTGAGCAAGCTCACTGTTCGGACCCCATAGGAAACAGAGTAGAGTAGAAGAGTGCTCTTTTCTCTAAAGCAGAGTGTGTTTCTTTTAAGGCGAGCTAGTGTTTGTTTCACAGTCCTAAATGGAGTTGAATCACATGCAGTTTCTGGTCCTATGAGCAAGAGTTGTTTTCTGGTAAGAAGAGTCACTATTGTGCTCCCATTGTCATACACAGTGCAAATCGCACTGGCGTCTGTCCCCACCAGTACAGTGTATTGGACTAAAGAGGATCTACTGTTCTTGTCAGGTTCCTAAGCAGAGTTGAACTAGATATGGCCTTGTGTGTAGGAAGCACACTTCTTTTGTTCTGAGCAAGCTCACTGTTCTGGCCCTGTAGGAAACACAGTAGAGTAGAAGAGTGCTTCTTTCTCTAAAGCAGAGTGTGTTTCTTGTAAGGCGAGGTAGCGTTTGTTTCCCAGTCCTAAATGGAGTTGAATCACATGCAGGTTCTGGTCCTACGAGCAAGAGTTTTTTTCTGGTAAGGAAAGTCACTATTGCGCTTCCATGGTCACACACCGTGCAAATAGCACTCGCGTCTGTTCCCAGCAAGTACAGTGTATTGGACTGAAGAGAATCTACTGTTCTTGTCAGTTTCCTAAGCAGAGTTGAACGAGATATATCCCGTGTGTAGGAAGCACAGTTCTTTTGTTCTGAGCAATCTCACTGTTTGGACACCATAGGAAACACAGTAGAGTAGAAGAGTGCTCTTCTCTCAAAAGCAGAGTGTGTTTCTTGAAGGCGAGCTAGCATTTGTTTCCCAGACCTAAATGGAGTTGAGTCACATGCAGTTTTTTGTCCTACGAGCAAGAGTTGTTTTCTGGTAAGACGAGTCACTATTGTGCTCCAATTGCCATACACAGTGCAAATAGCACTTGCGTCTGTTCCCCGCAAGTACAGTGTATTGGACTGAAGAGGAGCTACTGTTCTTGTCAGTTTCCTAAACAGAGTTGACCTAGTTATGGCCCGTGTGTGTAGGAAGCACAGTTCTTTTGTTCTGAGCAAGCTAACTGTTCTGGCCCTACAGGAAACACAGTAGAGTAGAAGAGTGCTCTTTTCTCGGAAGCAGAGTGTGTTTCTTGTAAGACGAGCTAGCATTTGTTTCCCAGTCTTAAATGGAGTTGAATCACATGCAGTTTCTGATACTATGAGCAAGAGTTGTTTTCTGGTAAGGAAAGTCACTATTGTGCTCCCATTGCCATACACAGTACAAATAGCACTCCCGTCTGTTCCCAGCAAGTACAGTGTATTGGACTGAAGAGGATCTACTGTTCTTGTCAGTTTCCTAAGCAGATTTGTACTAGATATGGCCCGTGTGTGTAGGAAGCACAGGTTTTTTTTTTTCTGAGCAAGCTCACTGTTCGAACACATAGGAAACACAGTAGAATAGAAGAGTGCTCTTTTCTCAAAAGCAGAGGGTGTTTCTTGGAAGGCGAACTAACGTTTGTTTCCCAGTCCTAAATGGAGTTGAGTCACATGCAGTTTTTTGTCCTACGAGCAAGAGTTGTTTTCTGGTAAGACGAGTCACTATTGTGCTCTAATTGCCATACACAGAGCAAATAGCACTCGCGTCTGTTCCCCGCAATTACAGTGTATTGGACTGAAGAGGAGCTACTGTTCTTGTCAGTTTCGTAAGCAGAGTTGAAATAGATATGGCCCGTGTGTGTAGGAAGCACAGTTCTTTTGTTCTGAGCAAGCTCACTGTTTCGACCCCATAGGAAACACAGTAGAGTAGAAGAGTGCTCTTTTCTCAAAAGCAGAGTGTGTTTCATGTAAGGCGAGCTAGTATTTGTTTCCCAGTCCTAAATGGAGTTGAATCACATGCAGTTTCTGGTCCTACGTGGAAGAGTTTTTTTATGGCAGGAAAAGTCACTGTTGTGCTGCCATTGCCATACACAGGACAAATAGCACTGTTGTCTGTTCCCAGCAGTACAGTGTATTGGAATGAAGAGGATCTACTGTTCTTTTCAGGTTCCTAAGCGGAATTGAAATAAGTATGGCGGTGTGTGTAGGAAGCACAGTTTTTTTGTTCTGAGCAATCTCACTGTTCGGACCTCATAGGAAACACAGTAGAGCAGAAGAGTGCTCTTTTCTCTAAAGCAGAGTGTGTTTCTTGTAAGGCGAGCTGGCATTTGTTTCCTAGTCCTAAATGGAGTTCAATCACAGGCAGTTTCCGGTCCTATGAGCAAGAGTTATTTTCTGGTAAGAAAAGTCACTATTGTGCACCCATTTCCATACACAGTGCAAATAGCACTCGCGTCTGTTCCCAGCAAGTACAGTGTATTGGACTGAATAGGAACTACTGTTCTTGTTAGTTTCCTAAGCAGAGTTGAACTAGATATGGTCGGTGTGTGTAGGAAGCACAGTTCTTTTGTTCTGAGCAAGCTCACTGTTTGGACCCCATAGGAAACACAGTAGAGTAGAAGAGTGCTCTATTCTCAAAAGCAGAGTGTGTTTCTTGTAAGGAGAGCTAGCGTTTGTTTCCAAGTCCTAAATGGAGTTGAATCCCATGCAATTTCTGGTCCTACGAGCAAGAGTTGTTTTCTGGTAAGAAGAGTCAATATTGTGCTGCCGTTGCCATACACAGGACAAATAGCACTGGCGTCGGTTCCCAGCAAGTACAGTGTATTGGACTGAAGAGGATCTACTGTTCTTGTCAGGTTCCTAAGCAGAATTGAACTAGATATGGCCGTGTGTGTTGAAAGCACAGTTCTTTTGTTCTGAGCAAGTTCACTGTTCGGACCACTTAGGAAACACAGTAGAGTAGAAAAATGATTTTTTCTCTAAATCAGAGTGTGTTTCTTGTAAGGCGAGCTAGTGTTTGTTTCCCAGTCCTAAATGGAGTTGAATCACATGCAGTTTCTGGTCCTATGAGCAAGAGTTGTTTTCTGGTAAGAACAGTCACTATTGTGCTCCCATTGTCATACAGATGGCAAATAGCACTGGCGTCTGTTCCAAGCATGTACAGTGTATTGGACTGAAGAGGATCTACTGTTCTTGTCAGGTTCCTAAGCAGACTTGAACTAGATATGGCCGTGTGTGTAGGAAGCACAGTTTTTTTGTTCTGAGCAAGCTTACTGTTCGGAACCCATAGGAAACACAGTAGAGTAGAAGAGTGCTCTTTTCTCAAAAGCAGAGTGTGTTTCTTGTAAGGCGAGCTAGCGTTTGTTTCTCAGTCCTATATGGAGTTGAATCACATGCAGTTTCTGGACCTATGAGCAAGAATTGTTTTCTGATAAGGAAAGTCACTATTGTGCTCCCATTGCCATACACAGTGCAAATAGCACACGCGTCTGTTCCCAGCAAGTACAGTGTATTGGACTGAAGAGGATCTACTGTGCTTGTCAGGTTCCTAAGCAGACTTGAACTAGATATGGCCGTGTGTGCAGGAAGCACTGTTTTTTTGTTCTGAGCAAGCTTACTGTTCGGAACCCATAGGAAACACCGTAGAGTAGAAGAGTGCTCTTTTCTAAAAAGCAGAGTGTGTTTCTTGTAAGGCGAGCTAGCGTTTGGTTCTCAGTCCTAAATGGAGTTGAGTCACATGCAGTATTTTGTCCTACAAGCAAGAGTTGTTTTCTGGTAAGACGAGTCACTATTGTGCTCCAATTGCCATGCACAGTGCAAATAGCACTCGCGTCTGTTCCCAGAAAGTACAGTGTATTGGACTGAAGAGGAGCTATTTTTCTTGTCAGTTTCCTAAGCAGAATTGAACTAGATATGGCCCGTGTGTGTAGGAGGCACAGTTCTTTTGTTCTGAGCAAGCTCACTGTTCGGACCCCATAGAAAACACAGTAGAGTAGAAGAGTGCTCTTTTCTCAAAAGCAGAATGTGTTTCATGTAAGGCGAGCTAGCATTTGTTTCCCATTCCTAAATGCAGATGAATCACATGCAGTTTCTGGTCCTACCAGCAAGAGTTGTTTTCTGGTAAGGAAATTCACTATTGCGCTCCCATTGCAATACACAGTGCAAAGAGCACTGGCGTCTGTTCCCAGCAAGTACAGTGTATCGGACTGAAGAGGAGCTACTGTTCTGGTCAGTTTCCTAAGCAGAGTTGAACTAGATATGGCCCATGTGTAGGAAGCACAGTTCTTTTGTTCTGAGCAAGCTTACTGTTCTGGCCCTATAGGAAACACAGTAGAGTAGAAGAGTGCTTTTTCTCTAAAGCAGAGTGTGTTTCTTGTAAGGCCAGCTAGCGTTTGTTTTCCAGTTCTAAATAGAGTTGAATCACATGCAATTTCTGGTCCTACGAGCAAGAGTTGTTTTCTGGTAAGAAGAGTCACTATTGCGCTGCCATTGCCATACACAGGACAAATAGCACTGGCGTCTTTTCCCAGCAAGTTCAGTGTATTGGACTGAAGAAGAGCTACTGTTCTTGTCAGGTTCCTAAGCAGAATTGAACTAGATATGGCCGTGTTGTAGGAAGCACAGTTCTTTTGTTCTGAGCAAGCTCACTGTTCGGACCCCATAGGAAACACAGTAGGTAGAAGAGTGCTCTTTTCTCAAAAGCAGAGTGTGTTTTTTGTAAGGCGAGCTAGCGTTTGTTTCCCAGTCCTAAATGGAGTTGAATCACATGCAGTTTCTGGTCCTACGAGCAAGAGTTGTTTTCTGGTAAGGAAAGTCACTATTGCACTCCTATTGCCATACACAGTGCAAATAGCACTCGCGGCTCTTCCCAGCAAGTACAGTGTATCGGACTGAAGAGGAGCTACTGATCTTGTCAGTTTCCTAAGCAGAGTTGAACTAGATATGGTCGGTGTGTGTAGGAAGCACAGTTCTTTTATTCTGACAAGATCACTGTTTGGATCCCATAGGAAATACAGTAGAGTAGAAGAGTGCTCTTTTCTCAAAAGCAGAGTGTGTTTCTTGTAAGGAGAGCTAGCGTTTGTTTCCCAGTCCTAAATGGAGTTGAATCCCATGCAGTTTCTGGTCCTACGAGCAAGAGTTGTTTTCTGGTAAGAAGAGTCAATATTGCACTGCCATTGCCATACACAGGACAAATAGCACTGGCGTCTGTTCCCAGCAAGTACAGTGTATTGGACTGAACAGGATCTACTGTTCTTGTCAGGTTCCTAAGCAGACTTGAACTAGATATGGCCGTGTGTGTAGGAAGCACAGTTTTTTTGTTCTGAGCAAGCTTACTGTTCGGAACCCATAGGAAACACCGTAGAGTAGAAGAGTGCTCTTTTCTAAAAAGCAGAGTGTGTTTCTTGTAAGGCGAGCTAGCGTTTGGTTCTCAGTCCTAAATGGAGTTGAGTCACATG
Organism: Peromyscus eremicus; assembly: GCF_949786415.1. Taxonomy (NCBI): domain Eukaryota; kingdom Metazoa; phylum Chordata; class Mammalia; order Rodentia; family Cricetidae; genus Peromyscus; species Peromyscus eremicus. Next base: position 962,089 of record NW_026734300.1, read on the forward strand.
CAGTATTTTGTCCTACAAGCAAGAGTTGTTTTCTGGTAAGACGAGTCACTATTGTGCTCCAATTGCCATGCACAGTGCAAATAGCACTCGCGTCTGTTCCCAGAAAGTACAGTGTATTGGACTGAAGAGGAGCTATTTTTCTTGTCAGTTTCCTAAGCAGAATTGAACTAGATATGGCCCGTGTGTGTAGGAGGCACAGTTCTTTTGTTCTGAGCAAGCTCACTGTTCGGACCCCATAGAAAACACAGTAGAGTAGAAGAGTGCTCTTTTCTCAAAAGCAGAATGTGTTTCATGTAAGGCGAGCTAGCATTTGTTTCCCATTCCTAAATGCAGATGAATCACATGCAGTTTCTGGTCCTACCAGCAAGAGTTGTTTTCTGGTAAGGAAATTCACTATTGCGCTCCCATTGCAATACACAGTGCAAAGAGCACTGGCGTCTGTTCCCAGCAAGTACAGTGTATCGTACTGAAGAGGAGCTACTGTTCTGGTCAGTTTCCTAAGCAGAGTTGAACTAGATATGGCCCATGTGTAGGAAGCACAGTTCTTTTGTTCTGAGCAAGCTTACTGTTCTGGCCCTATAGGAAACACAGTAGAGTAGAAGAGTGCTTTTTCTCTAAAGCAGAGTGTGTTTCTTGTAAGGCCAGCTAGCGTTTGTTTTCCAGTTCTAAATAGAGTTGAATCACATGCAATTTCTGGTCCTACGAGCAAGAGTTGTTTTCTGGTAAGAAGAGTCACTATTGCGCTGCCATTGCCATACACAGGACAAATAGCACTGGCGTCTTTTCCCAGCAAGTTCAGTGTATTGGACTGAAGAAGAGCTACTGTTCTTGTCAGGTTCCTAAGCAGAATTGAACTAGATATGGCCGTGTTGTAGGAAGCACAGTTCTTTTGTTCTGAGCAAGCTCACTGTTCGGACCCCATAGGAAACACAGTAGGTAGAAGAGTGCTCTTTTCTCAAAAGCAGAGTGTGTTTTTTGTAAGGCGAGCTAGCGTTTGTTTCCCAGTCCTAAATGGAGTTGAATCACATGCAGTTTCTGGTCCTACGAGCAAGAGTTGTTTTCTGGTAAGGAAAGTCACTATTGCACTCCTATTGCCATACACAGTGCAAATAGCACTCGCGGCTCTTCCCAGCAAGTACAGTGTATCGGACTGAAGAGGAGCTACTGATCTTGTCAGTTTCCTAAGCAGAGTTGAACTAGATATGGTCGGTGTGTGTAGGAAGCACAGTTCTTTTATTCTGACAAGATCACTGTTTGGATCCCATAGGAAATACAGTAGAGTAGAAGAGTGCTCTTTTCTCAAAAGCAGAGTGTGTTTCTTGTAAGGAGAGCTAGCGTTTGTTTCCCAGTCCTAAATGGAGTTGAATCCCATGCAGTTTCTGGTCCTACGAGCAAGAGTTGTTTTCTGGTAAGAAGAGTCAATATTGCACTGCCATTGCCATACACAGGACAAATAGCACTGGCGTCTGTTCCCAGCAAGTACAGTGTATTGGACTGAACAGGATCTACTGTTCTTGTCAGGTTCCTAAGCAGACTTGAACTAGATATGGCCGTGTGTGTAGGAAGCACAGTTTTTTTGTTCTGAGCAAGCTCACTGCTCGGAACACATAGGAAACACAGTAGAATAGAAGAGTGCTCTTTTCTCAAAAGCAGTGTGTGTTTCTTGTAAGGCGAGCTAGCGTTTGTTTCCTAGTCCTAAATGGAATTGAATCACATGCAGTTTGTGGTCCTACGAACAAGAGTTGTTTTCTGGTAAGGAAAATCACTATTGCGCTCCCATTGCCATACACCTGGCAAATAGCACTCGCATCTTTTCCCAGCAAGTACAGTGTACTGGTCTGAACAGGAGCTACTGTTCTTGTCAGTTTCCTAAGCAGAGTTGAACTAGATATGGTCCGTGCGTGTAGGAAGCACAGTTCTTTTGTTCTGAGCAAGCTTACTGTTTGGAACCCATAAGAAACACAGTAGAGTAGAAGAGTGCTCTTTTCTCAAAAGCAGAGTGTGTTTTTGTAAGGCAAGCTAGCGTTTGTTTCGCAGTCCTAAATGGAGTGGAATCACATGCAGTTTCTGGTCCTATGAGCAAGAGTTGTTTATGGTAAGAATAGTCACTATTGCGCTGTCAATGCCATACACAGGACAAATAGCACTGGCGTCTGATCCCAGCAAGTACAGTGTATCAGACTGAGGAGGAGCTACTGTTCTTGTCAGTTTCCTAAGCAGAATTGAACTAGATATGGCCCGTTTGTGTAGGAAGCACAGTTTTTTTGTTCTGAGCAAGCTCACTGTTCTGGCCCTATAGGAAACACAGTAGAGTAGAAGAGTGCTCTTTTCTCTAAAGCAAAGTGTGTTTCTTGTAAGGTGAGCTCGCGTTTGTTTCCCAGTCCTAAATGGAGTTGAGTCACATGCAGTTTTTGGTCCTACGAGCAAGAGTTGTTTTCTGGTAAGAAGAGTCACTATTGAGCTCCAAATGCCATACACAGTGCAACCAGCACTCGTGTCTGTTCTCAGCAAGTACAGAGTATGGGACTGTATAGGAGCTACTGTTCTTGTCAGTTTCCTAAGCAGAATTGAACTAGATATGGTCCATGTGTGTAGGAAGCACAGTTCTTTTGTTCTAAGCAAGCTCACTGTTTGGACCCCATAGGAAACACAGTAGAGTAGAAGAGTGCTCTTTTCTCTAAAGCAGAGTGTGTTTCTTGTAAGTCGAGCTAGCGTTTGTTTCCTTGTCCTAAATGATGTTGAATCCCATGTAGTTTCTGGTCCTACGAACAAGAGTTGTTTTCTGGTAAGGAAAGTCACTATTGCGCTCCCATTGCCATATACAGTGCAAATAGCACTCGCATCTCTTCCCAGCAAGTACAGTGTATTGAACTGAATAGGTGCTACTGTTCTTGTCAGTTTCCTAAGCAGAGTTGAACTAGATATGGCCGTGTGTGTAGGAGGCACAGTTTTTTTGTTCTGAGCAAGCTCACTGTTCGGAACACATAGGAAACACAGTAGAGGAGAAGAGTGCTCTTTTCTCAAAAGCAGAGTGTGTTTCTTGGAAGGCGAGCTAGCGTTTGTTTCCTAGTCCTAAATGGAGTTGAATCACATGTAGTTTTTGTCCTACAAGCAAGAGTTGTTTTCTGGTAAGACGAGTCACTATTGTGCTCCAATTGCCATACACAGTGCAAATAGCACTCATGTCTGTTCCACGCAAGTACAGTGTATTGGACTGAAGAGGAGCTACTGTTCTTGTCAGTTTCCTAAGCAGAGTTGAACTAGATATGGCCCGTGTGTGTAGGAAGCACAGTTCTTTTGTTCTGAGCAAGCTCACTTTTCGGACCCCATAGTAAACACAGTGGAGTAGAAGACTGCTCTTTTCTCAAAAGCAGAGTGTGTTTCTTGTAAGGTGAGATAACATTTGTTTCAAAGTCCTAAATGGAATGGAATCACATACAGTTTCTGGTCCTACGAGCAAGAGTTGTTTTCTGGTAAGGAAAGTCACTATTGCGCTCCCATTGCCATACACAGTGCAAATAGCACACGCGTCTGTTCCCTGCAAGTACAGTGTATCGGACTGAATAGGAGCTACTGATCTTGTCAGTTTCCTAAGCAGAGTTGAACTAGATATGGCCCGTGTGTGTAGGAAGCACAGTTTTTTTGTTCTGAGCAAGCTCACTGTTCTGGCCCTATAGGAAACACAGTAGAGTAGAAGAGTGCTCTTTTCTCTAAAGCAAAGTGTGTTTCTTGTAAGGTGAGCTCGCGTTTTTTTCCCAGTCCTAAATGGAGTTGAGTCACATGCAGTTTTTGGTCCTACGAGCAAGAGTTGTTTTCTGGTAAAAAGAGTCACTATTGCGCTCCAAATGCCATACACAGTGCAAATAGCACTCGTGTCTGTTCCCAGCAAGTACAGAGTATGGGACTGTATAGGTGCTACTCTTCTTGTCAGTTTCCTAAGCAGAATTGAACTAGATATGTTCCATGTGTGTAGGAAGCACAGTTCTTTTGTTCTAAGCAAGCTCACTGTTTGGACCCCAAAGGAATCACAGAAGAGTAGAAGAGTGCTCTTTTCTCTAAAGCAGAGTGTGTTTCTTGTAAGTCAAGGTAGCTTTTGTTTCCTTGTCCTAAATGAAGTTGAATCCCATGCAGTTTCTGGTCCTACGATCAAGAGTTTTTTTCTGGTAATGAAAGTCACTATCGTGCTCCCATTGCCATACACAGTGCAAATAGCACACGCGTCTGTTCCCAGCAAGTACAGTGTATTGGACTGAATAGGTGCTACTGTTCTTGTCAGTTTCCTAAGCAGACTTGAACTAGATATATCCGTGTATGTAAGAGGCACAGTTTTTTTGTTCTGAGCAAGCTCACTGTTCGGAACATATAGGAAACAAAGTAGAGTAGAAGAGTGCTCTTTTCTCAAAAGCAGAGTGTGTTTCTTGGAAGGCGAGCTAGCTTTTGTTTCCTAGTCTTAAATGGAGTTGAATCACATGCAGTTTCTGATACTATGAGCAAGAGTTGTTTTCTGGTAAGGAAAGTCACTATTGTGCTCCCATTGCCATACACAGTACAAATAGCACTCCCGTCTGTTCCCAGCAAGTACAGTGTATTGGACTGAAGAGGATCTACTGTTCTTGTCAGTTTCCTAAGCAGATTTGTACTAGATATGGCCCGTGTGTGTAGGAAGCACAGGTTTTTTTTTTTCTGAGCAAGCTCACTGTTCGAACACATAGGAAACACAGTAGAATAGAAGAGTGCTCTTTTCTCAAAAGCAGAGGGTGTTTCTTGGAAGGCGAACTAACGTTTGTTTCCCAGTCCTAAATGGAGTTGAGTCACATGCAGTTTTTTGTCCTACGAGCAAGAGTTGTTTTCTGGTAAGACGAGTCACTATTGTGCTCTAATTGCCATACACAGAGCAAATAGCACTCGCGTCTGTTCCCCGCAATTACAGTGTATTGGACTGAAGAGGAGCTACTGTTCTTGTCAGTTTCGTAAGCAGAGTTGAAATAGATATGGCCCGTGTGTGTAGGAAGCACAGTTCTTTTGTTCTGAGCAAGCTCACTGTTTCGACCCCATAGGAAACACAGTAGAGTAGAAGAGTGCTCTTTTCTCAAAAGCAGAGTGTGTTTCATGTAAGGCGAGCTAGTATTTGTTTCCCAGTCCTAAATGGAGTTGAATCACATGCAGTTTCTGGTCCTACGTGGAAGAGTTTTTTTATGGCAGGAAAAGTCACTGTTGTGCTGCCATTGCCATACACAGGACAAATAGCACTGTTGTCTGTTCCCAGCAGTACAGTGTATTGGAATGAAGAGGATCTACTGTTCTTTTCAGGTTCCTAAGCGGAATTGAAATAAGTATGGCGGTGTGTGTAGGAAGCACAGTTTTTTTGTTCTGAGCAATCTCACTGTTCGGACCTCATAGGAAACACAGTAGAGCAGAAGAGTGCTCTTTTCTCTAAAGCAGAGTGTGTTTCTTGTAAGGCGAGCTGGCATTTGTTTCCTAGTCCTAAATGGAGTTCAATCACAGGCAGTTTCCGGTCCTATGAGCAAGAGTTATTTTCTGGTAAGAAAAGTCACTATTGTGCACCCATTTCCATACACAGTGCAAATAGCACTCGCGTCTGTTCCCAGCAAGTACAGTGTATTGGACTGAATAGGAACTACTGTTCTTGTTAGTTTCCTAAGCAGAGTTGAACTAGATATGGTCGGTGTGTGTAGGAAGCACAGTTCTTTTGTTCTGAGCAAGCTCACTGTTTGGACCCCATAGGAAACACAGTAGAGTAGAAGAGTGCTCTATTCTCAAAAGCAGAGTGTGTTTCTTGTAAGGAGAGCTAGCGTTTGTTTCCAAGTCCTAAATGGAGTTGAATCCCATGCAATTTCTGGTCCTACGAGCAAGAGTTGTTTTCTGGTAAGAAGAGTCAATATTGTGCTGCCATTGCCATACACAGGACAAATAGCACTGGCGTCGGTTCCCAGCAAGTACAGTGTATTGGACTGAAGAGGATCTACTGTTCTTGTCAGGTTCCTAAGCAGAATTGAACTAGATATGGCCGTGTGTGTTGAAAGCACAGTTCTTTTGTTCTGAGCAAGTTCACTGTTCGGACCACTTAGGAAACACAGTAGAGTAGAAAAATGATTTTTTCTCTAAATCAGAGTGTGTTTCTTGTAAGGCGAGCTAGTGTTTGTTTCCCAGTCCTAAATGGAGTTGAATCACATGCAGTTTCTGGTCCTATGAGCAAGAGTTGTTTTCTGGTAAGAACAGTCACTATTGTGCTCCCATTGTCATACAGATGGCAAATAGCACTGGCGTCTGTTCCAAGCATGTACAGTGTATTGGACTGAAGAGGATCTACTGTTCTTGTCAGGTTCCTAAGCAGACTTGAACTAGATATGGCCGTGTGTGTAGGAAGCACAGTTTTTTTGTTCTGAGCAAGCTTACTGTTCGGAACCCATAGGAAACACAGTAGAGTAGAAGAGTGCTCTTTTCTCAAAAGCAGAGTGTGTTTCTTGTAAGGCGAGCTAGCGTTTGTTTCTCAGTCCTATATGGAGTTGAATCACATGCAGTTTCTGGACCTATGAGCAAGAATTGTTTTCTGATAAGGAAAGTCACTATTGTGCTCCCATTGCCATACACAGTGCAAATAGCACACGCGTCTGTTCCCAGCAAGTACAGTGTATTGGACTGAAGAGGATCTACTGTGCTTGTCAGGTTCCTAAGCAGACTTGAACTAGATATGGCCGTGTGTGCAGGAAGCACTGTTTTTTTGTTCTGAGCAAGCTTACTGTTCGGAACCCATAGGAAACACCGTAGAGTAGAAGAGTGCTCTTTTCTAAAAAGCAGAGTGTGTTTCTTGTAAGGCGAGCTAGCGTTTGGTTCTCAGTCCTAAATGGAGTTGAGTCACATGCAGTATTTTGTCCTACAAGCAAGAGTTGTTTTCTGGTAAGACGAGTCACTATTGTGCTCCAATTGCCATGCACAGTGCAAATAGCACTCGCGTCTGTTCCCAGAAAGTACAGTGTATTGGACTGAAGAGGAGCTATTTTTCTTGTCAGTTTCCTAAGCAGAATTGAACTAGATATGGCCCGTGTGTGTAGGAGGCACAGTTCTTTTGTTCTGAGCAAGCTCACTGTTCGGACCCCATAGAAAACACAGTAGAGTAGAAGAGTGCTCTTTTCTCAAAAGCAGAATGTGTTTCATGTAAGGCGAGCTAGCATTTGTTTCCCATTCCTAAATGCAGATGAATCACATGCAGTTTCTGGTCCTACCAGCAAGAGTTGTTTTCTGGTAAGGAAATTCACTATTGCGCTCCCATTGCAATACACAGTGCAAAGAGCACTGGCGTCTGTTCCCAGCAAGTACAGTGTATCGGACTGAAGAGGAGCTACTGTTCTGGTCAGTTTCCTAAGCAGAGTTGAACTAGATATGGCCCATGTGTAGGAAGCACAGTTCTTTTGTTCTGAGCAAGCTTACTGTTCTGGCCCTATAGGAAACACAGTAGAGTAGAAGAGTGCTTTTTCTCTAAAGCAGAGTGTGTTTCTTGTAAGGCCAGCTAGCGTTTGTTTTCCAGTTCTAAATAGAGTTGAATCACATGCAATTTCTGGTCCTACGAGCAAGAGTTGTTTTCTGGTAAGAAGAGTCACTATTGCGCTGCCATTGCCATACACAGGACAAATAGCACTGGCGTCTTTTCCCAGCAAGTTCAGTGTATTGGACTGAAGAAGAGCTACTGTTCTTGTCAGGTTCCTAAGCAGAATTGAACTAGATATGGCCGTGTTGTAGGAAGCACAGTTCTTTTGTTCTGAGCAAGCTCACTGTTCGGACCCCATAGGAAACACAGTAGGTAGAAGAGTGCTCTTTTCTCAAAAGCAGAGTGTGTTTTTTGTAAGGCGAGCTAGCGTTTGTTTCCCAGTCCTAAATGGAGTTGAATCACATGCAGTTTCTGGTCCTACGAGCAAGAGTTGTTTTCTGGTAAGGAAAGTCACTATTGCACTCCTATTGCCATACACAGTGCAAATAGCACTCGCGGCTCTTCCCAGCAAGTACAGTGTATCGGACTGAAGAGGAGCTACTGATCTTGTCAGTTTCCTAAGCAGAGTTGAACTAGATATGGTCGGTGTGTGTAGGAAGCACAGTTCTTTTATTCTGACAAGATCACTGTTTGGATCCCATAGGAAATACAGTAGAGTAGAAGAGTGCTCTTTTCTCAAAAGCAGAGTGTGTTTCTTGTAAGGAGAGCTAGCGTTTGTTTCCCAGTCCTAAATGGAGTTGAATCCCATGCAGTTTCTGGTCCTACGAGCAAGAGTTGTTTTCTGGTAAGAAGAGTCAATATTGCACTGCCATTGCCATACACAGGACAAATAGCACTGGCGTCTGTTCCCAGCAAGTACAGTGTATTGGACTGAACAGGATCTACTGTTCTTGTCAGGTTCCTAAGCAGACTTGAACTAGATATGGCCGTGTGTGTAGGAAGCACAGTTTTTTTGTTCTGAGCAAGCTTACTGTTCGGAACCCATAGGAAACACCGTAGAGTAGAAGAGTGCTCTTTTCTAAAAAGCAGAGTGTGTTTCTTGTAAGGCGAGCTAGCGTTTGGTTCTCAGTCCTAAATGGAGTTGAGTCACATGCAGTATTTTGTCCTACAAGCAAGAGTTGTTTTCTGGTAAGACGAGTCACTATTGTGCTCCAATTGCCATGCACAGTGCAAATAGCACTCGCGTCTGTTCCCAGAAAGTACAGTGTATTGGACTGAAGAGGAGCTATTTTTCTTGTCAGTTTCCTAAGCAGAATTGAACTAGATATGGCCCGTGTGTGTAGGAAGCACAGTTCTTTTGTTCTGAGCAAGCTCACTGTTCGGACCCCATAGAAAACACAGTAGAGTAGAAGAGTGCTCTTTTCTCAAAAGCAGAATGTGTTTCATGTAAGGCGAGCTAGCATTTGTTTCCCATTCCTAAATGCAGATGAATCACATGCAGTTTCTGGTCCTACCAGCAAGAGTTGTTTTCTGGTAAGGAAATTCACTATTGCGCTCCCATTGCAATACACAGTGCAAAGAGCACTGGCGTCTGTTCCCAGCAAGTACAGTGTATCGGACTGAAGAGGAGCTACTGTTCTGGTCAGTTTCCTAAGCAGAGTTGAACTAGATATGGCCCATGTGTAGGAAGCACAGTTCTTTTGTTCTGAGCAAGCTTACTGTTCTGGCCCTATAGGAAACACAGTAGAGTAGAAGAGTGCTTTTTCTCTAAAGCAGAGTGTGTTTCTTGTAAGGCCAGCTAGCGTTTGTTTTCCAGTTCTAAATAGAGTTGAATCACATGCAATTTCTGGTCCTTCGAGCAAGAGTTGTTTTCTGGTAAGAAGAGTCACTATTGCGCTGCCATTGCCATACACAGGACAAATAGCACTGGCGTCTTTTCCCAGCAAGTTCAGTGTATTGGACTGAAGAAGAGCTACTGTTCTTGTCAGGTTCCTAAGCAGAATTGAACTAGATATGGCCGTGTTGTAGGAAGCACAGTTCTTTTGTTCTGAGCAAGCTCACTGTTCGGACCCCATAGGAAACACAGTAGGTAGAAGAGTGCTCTTTTCTCAAAAGCAGAGTGTGTTTTTTGTAAGGCGAGCTAGCGTTTGTTTCCCAGTCCTAAATGGAGTTGAATCACATGCAGTTTCTGGTCCTACGAGCAAGAGTTGTTTTCTGGTAAGGAAAGTCACTATTGCACTCCTATTGCCATACACAGTGCAAATAGCACTCGCGGCTCTTCCCAGCAAGTACAGTGTATCGGACTGAAGAGGAGCTACTGATCTTGTCAGTTTCCTAAGCAGAGTTGAACTAGATATGGTCGGTGTGTGTAGGAAGCACAGTTCTTTTATTCTGACAAGATCACTGTTTGGATCCCATAGGAAATACAGTAGAGTAGAAGAGTGCTCTTTTCTCAAAAGCAGAGTGTGTTTCTTGTAAGGAGAGCTAGCGTTTGTTTCCCAGTCCTAAATGGAGTTGAATCCCATGCAGTTTCTGGTCCTACGAGCAAGAGTTGTTTTCTGGTAAGAAGAGTCAATATTGCACTGCCATTGCCATACACAGGACAAATAGCACTGGCGTCTGTTCCCAGCAAGTACAGTGTATTGGACTGAACAGGATCTACTGTTCTTGTCAGGTTCCTAAGCAGACTTGAACTAGATATGGCCGTGTGTGTAGGAAGCACAGTTTTTTTGTTCTGAGCAAGCTCACTGCTCGGAACACATAGGAAACACAGTAGAATAGAAGAGTGCTCTTTTCTCAAAAGCAGTGTGTGTTTCTTGTAAGGCGAGCTAGCGTTTGTTTCCTAGTCCTAAATGGAATTGAATCACATGCAGTTTGTGGTCCTACGAACAAGAGTTGTTTTCTGGTAAGGAAAATCACTATTGCGCTCCCATTGCCATACACCTGGCAAATAGCACTCGCATCTTTTCCCAGCAAGTACAGTGTACTGGTCTGAACAGGAGCTACTGTTCTTGTCAGTTTCCTAAGCAGAGTTGAACTAGATATGGTCCGTGCGTGTAGGAAGCACAGTTCTTTTGTTCTGAGCAAGCTTACTGTTTGGAACCCATAAGAAACACAGTAGAGTAGAAGAGTGCTCTTTTCTCAAAAGCAGAGTGTGTTTTTGTAAGGCAAGCTAGCGTTTGTTTCGCAGTCCTAAATGGAGTGGAATCACATGCAGTTTCTGGTCCTATGAGCAAGAGTTGTTTATGGTAAGAATAGTCACTATTGCGCTGTCAATGCCATACACAGGACAAATAGCACTGGCGTCTGATCCCAGCAAGTACAGTGTATCAGACTGAGGAGGAGCTACTGTTCTTGTCAGTTTCCTAAGCAGAATTGAACTAGATATGGCCCGTTTGTGTAGGAAGCACAGTTTTTTTGTTCTGAGCAAGCTCACTGTTCTGGCCCTATAGGAAACACAGTAGAGTAGAAGAGTGCTCTTTTCTCTAAAGCAAAGTGTGTTTCTTGTAAGGTGAGCTCGCGTTTGTTTCCCAGTCCTAAATGGAGTTGAGTCACATGCAGTTTTTGGTCCTACGAGCAAGAGTTGTTTTCTGGTAAGAAGAGTCACTATTGAGCTCCAAATGCCATACACAGTGCAACCAGCACTCGTGTCTGTTCTCAGCAAGTACAGAGTATGGGACTGTATAGGAGCTACTGTTCTTGTCAGTTTCCTAAGCAGAATTGAACTAGATATGGTCCATGTGTGTAGGAAGCACAGTTCTTTTGTTCTAAGCAAGCTCACTGTTTGGACCCCATAGGAAACACAGTAGAGTAGAAGAGTGCTCTTTTCTCTAAAGCAGAGTGTGTTTCTTGTAAGTCGAGCTAGCGTTTGTTTCCTTGTCCTAAATGATGTTGAATCCCATGTAGTTTCTGGTCCTACGAACAAGAGTTGTTTTCTGGTAAGGAAAGTCACTATTGCGCTCCCATTGCCATATACAGTGCAAATAGCACTCGCATCTCTTCCCAGCAAGTACAGTGTATTGAACTGAATAGGTGCTACTGTTCTTGTCAGTTTCCTAAGCAGAGTTGAACTAGATATGGCCGTGTGTGTAGGAGGCACAGTTTTTTTGTTCTGAGCAAGCTCACTGTTCGGAACACATAGGAAACACAGTAGAGGAGAAGAGTGCTCTTTTCTCAAAAGCAGAGTGTGTTTCTTGGAAGGCGAGCTAGCGTTTGTTTCCTAGTCCTAAATGGAGTTGAATCACATGTAGTTTTTGTCCTACAAGCAAGAGTTGTTTTCTGGTAAGACGAGTCACTATTGTGCTCCAATTGCCATACACAGTGCAAATAGCACTCGTGTCTGTTCCACGCAAGTACAGTGTATTGGACTGAAGAGGAGCTACTGTTCTTGTCAGTTTCCTAAGCAGAGTTGAACTAGATATGGCCCGTGTGTGTAGGAAGCACAGTTCTTTTGTTCTGAGCAAGCTCACTTTTCGGACCCCATAGTAAACACAGTGGAGTAGAAGACTGCTCTTTTCTCAAAAGCAGAGTGTGTTTCTTGTAAGGTGAGATAACATTTGTTTCAAAGTCCTAAATGGAATGGAATCACATACAGTTTCTGGTCCTACGAGCAAGAGTTGTTTTCTGGTAAGGAAAGTCACTATTGCGCTCCCATTGCCATACACAGTGCAAATAGCACACGCGTCTGTTCCCTGCAAGTACAGTGTATCGGACTGAATAGGAGCTACTGATCTTGTCAGTTTCCTAAGCAGAGTTGAACTAGATATGGCCCGTGTGTGTAGGAAGCACAGTTTTTTTGTTCTGAGCAAGCTCACTGTTCTGGCCCTATAGGAAACACAGTAGAGTAGAAGAGTGCTCTTTTCTCTAAAGCAAAGTGTGTTTCTTGTAAGGTGAGCTCGCGTTTTTTTCCCAGTCCTAAATGGAGTTGAGTCACATGCAGTTTTTGGTCCTACGAGCAAGAGTTGTTTTCTGGTAAAAAGAGTCACTATTGCGCTCCAAATGCCATACACAGTGCAAATAGCACTCGTGTCTGTTCCCAGCAAGTACAGAGTATGGGACTGTATAGGTGCTACTCTTCTTGTCAGTTTCCTAAGCAGAATTGAACTAGATATGTTCCATGTGTGTAGGAAGCACAGTTCTTTTGTTCTAAGCAAGCTCACTGTTTGGACCCCAAAGGAAACACAGAAGAGTAGAAGAGTGCTCTTTTCTCTAAAGCAGAGTGTGTTTCTTGTAAGTCAAGGTAGCTTTTGTTTCCTTGTCCTAAATGAAGTTGAATCCCATGCAGTTTCTGGTCCTACGATCAAGAGTTTTTTTCTGGTAATGAAAGTCACTATCGTGCTCCCATTGCCATACACAGTGCAAATAGCACACGCGTCTGTTCCCAGCAAGTACAGTGTATTGGACTGAATAGGTGCTACTGTTCTTGTCAGTTTCCTAAGCAGACTTGAACTAGATATATCCGTGTATGTAAGAGGCACAGTTTTTTTGTTCTGAGCAAGCTCACTGTTCGGAACATATAGGAAACAAAGTAGAGTAGAAGAGTGCTCTTTTCTCAAAAGCAGAGTGTGTTTCTTGGAAGGCGAGCTAGCTTTTGTTTCCTAGTCCTAAGTGGAGTTGAGTCACATGCAGTTTTTTGTCCTACAAGCAAGAGTTGTTTTCTGGTAAGACGAGTCACTATTGTGCTCCAATTGCCATACACAGTGCAAATAGCACTCGCGTCTGTTCCCAGAAAGTACAGTGTATTGGACAGAAGAGGAGCTACTGTTCTTGTCAGTTTTCTAAGCAGAATTGAACTAGATATGGCCCGTGTGTGTAGGAAGCACAGTTCTTTTGTTCTGAGCAAGCTCACTGTTCAGACCCCATAGGAAACACAGTAGAGTAGAAGAGTGCTCTTTTCTCAAAAGCAGAATGTGTTTCATGTAAGGCGAGCTAGCATTTGTTTCTCAGTCCTAAATGGAGATGAATCACATGCAGTTTCTGGTCCTACCAGCAAGAGTTGTTTTCTGGTAAGGAAATTCACTATTGCGCTCCCATTGCAATACACAGTGCAAATAGCACTCGCGTCTGTTTCCAGCAAGTACAGTGTATCGGACTAAGAGGAGCTACTGTTCTGGTCAGTTTCCTAAGCAGAGTTGAACTAGATATGGCCCATGTGTAGGAAGCACAGTTCTTTTGTTCTGAGCAAGATTACTCTTCTGGCCCTATAGGAAACACAGTAGAGTAGAAGAGTGCTCTTTTCTCTAAAGCAGAGTGTGTTTCTTGTAAGGCAAGCTAGCGTTTGTTTCCCAGTCCTAAATGGAGTTGAATCACATGCAGTTTCTGGTCCTACGAGCAAGAGTTGTTTTCTGGTAAGGAAAGTCACTATTGCGATCCCATTCCCATACAAAGTGCAAATAGCCCTCCCGTCTGTTCCCAGCAAGTACAGTGTATTGGACTGAAGAGGAGCTACTCTTCTTCTCAGTTTCTTAAGAAGAGTTGAACTAGATATGGCCCGTGTGTGTAGGAAGCACAGTTCTTTTTTCTGAGCAAGCTCACTGTTCTGGCCCTGTAGGAAACACAGTAGAGTAGAAGAGTGCTCTTTTCTCAAAAGCAGAGTGTGTTTCTTGTAAAGCGAGCTGGAGTTTGTTTCCCAGTCCTAAATGGAGTTGAGTCACATGCAGTTTTTTGTCCTACGAACAAGCATTCTTTTCTGGTAAGACGAGTCACTATTGTGCTCCAATTGCCATACACAGTGCAAATAGCACTCGCGTATGTTCTCAGCAATTACAGTGTATTGGACTGAAGAGGATCTACTGTTCTTGTCAGGTTCCTAAGCAGAATTGAACTAGATATGGGTGTGTGTGTAGGAAGCACAGTTCTTTTGTTCTGAGCAAGCTCACTGTTCAGGCCTTATAATAAACACAGTAGAGTAGAAGAGTGCTCTTTTCTCTAAAGCAGAGTGTCTTTCTTGTAAGGCCAGCTAGCGTTTGTTTCCCAGTCCTAAATAGAGTTGAATCACATGCAGTTTCTGGTCCTACGAGCAAGTGTTGTTTTATGGTAAGAAGAGTCAGTATTGTGCTGCCATTGCCACACACAGGACAAATAGCACTGGCGTCTGTTCTTAGCAAGTACAGTGTATCGGACTGAAGAGGAGCTACTGTTCTTGTCAGTTTCCTAAGTAGAGTTGAACTAGATATGGCCGTGTGTGTAGGAAGCACAGTTCTTTTGTTCTGAGTAAGCTCACTGTTCTGGCCCTATAGGAAACACAGTAGAGTAGAAGAGTGCTCTTTTCTCAAAAGCAGAGTGTGTTTCTTGTAAGTCGAGCTAGCGTTTGTTTCCCAGTCCTATATGGAGTTGAATCACATGCAGTTTCTGGACCTATGAGCAAGAATTGTTTTCTGATAAGGAAAGTCACTATTGCGCTCCCATTGCCATACACAGTGCAAATAGCACACGCGTCTGTTCCCAGCAACAAGTGTATTGGACTGAAGAGGATCTACTGTTCTTGTCAGGTTCCTAAGCAGACTTGAACTAGATATGGCCGTTTGTGTAGGAAGCACAGTTTTTTTGTTCTGAGCAAGCTTACTGTTCGGAACCCATAGGAAACACAGTAGAGTAGAAGAGTGCTCTTTTCTCGGAAGCAGAGTGTGTTTCTTGTAAGGCGAGCTAGCATTTGTTTCCCAGTCTTAAATGGAGTTGAATCACATGCAGTTTCTGATACTATGAGCAAGAGTTGTTTTCTGGTAAGGAAAGTCACTATTGTGCTCCCATTGCCATACACAGTACAAATAGCACTCCCGTCTGTTCCCAGCAAGAACAGTGTAATGGACTGAAGAGGATCTACTGTTCTTGTCAGTTTCCTAAGCAGATTTGTACTAGATATGGCCCGTGTGTGTAGGTAGCACAGTTGTTTTTTTCTGAGCAAGCTCACTGTTCGGACCGCATAGGAAACACAGTAGAGTAGATGACTGCTCTTTTCACAAAAGCAGAGTGTGTTTCTTGTAAGGTGAGATAGCATTTGTTTCCAGGTCCTAAAAGGAGTGGAAGCACATGCAGTTTCTGGTCCTATGAGCAAGAGTTTTTTTCTGGTAAGGAAAGTCACTATTGCACTCCATTTGCCATACACAGTGCAAATAGCCCTGGCATCTATTCCCAGCAAGTACAGTGTATTGAACTGAAGTGGAGCTTCTGTTCTTTTCAGTTTTCTAAGCAGAGTTGAACTAGATATGGTCCGTGTGTGTAGGAAGCACAGGTTTTTTTTTTCTGAGCAAGCTCACTGTTCGAACACATAGGAAACACAGTAGAATAGAAGAGTGCTCTTTTCTCAAAAGCAGAGGGTGTTTCTTGGAAGGCGAGCTAACGTTTGTTTCCCAGTCCTAAATGGAGTTGAGTCACATGCAGTTTTTTGTCCTACGAGCAAGAGTTGTTTTCTGGTAAGACGAGTCACTATTGTGCTCTAATTGCCATACACAGAGCAAATAGCACTCGCGTCTGTTCCCCGCAATTACAGTGTGTTGGACTGAAGAGGAGCTACTGTTCTTGTCAGTTTCGTAAGCAGAGTTGAAATAGATATGGCCCGTGTGTGTAGGAAGCACAGTTCTTTTGTTCTGAGCAAGCTCACTGTTTCGACCCCATAGGAAACACAGTAGAGTAGAAGAGTGCTCTTTTCTCAAAAGCAGAGTGTGTTTCATGTAAGGCGAGCTAGTATTTGTTTCCCAGTCCTAAATGGAGTTGAATCACATGCAGTTTCTGGTCCTACGTGGAAGAGTTTTTTTATGGCAGGAAAAGTCACTGTTGTGCTGCCATTGCCATACACAGGACAAATAGCACTGTTGTCTGTTCCCAGAAGTACAGTGTATTGGAATGAAGAGGATCTACTGTTCTTTTCAGGTTCCTAAGCGGAATTGAAATAAGTATGGCGGTGTGTGTAGGAAGCACAGTTTTTTTGTTCTGAGCAATCTCACTGTTCGGACCTCATAGGAAACACAGTAGAGCAGAAGAGTGCTCTTTTCTCTAAAGCAGAGTGTGTTTCTTGTAAGGCGAGCTGGCGTTTGTTTCCTAGTCCTAAATGGAGTTCAATCACAGGCAGTTTCCGGTCCTATGAGCAAGAGTTGTTTTCTGGTAAGAAAAGTCACTATTGTGCACCCATTGCCATACACAGTGCAAATAGCACTCGCGTCTGTTCCCAGCAAGTCCAGTGTATTGGACTGAATAGGAACTACTGTTCTTGTTAGTTTCCTAAGCAGAGTTGAACTAGATATGGTCAGTGTGTGTAGGAAGCACAGTTCTTTTGTTCTGAGCAAGCTCACTGTTTGGACCCCATAGGAAACACAGTAGAGTAGAAGAGTGCTCTATTCTCAAAAGCAGAGTGTGTTTCTTGTAAGGAGAGCTAGCGTTTGTTTCCAAGTCCTAAATGGAGTTGAATCCCATGCAATTTCTGGTCCTACGAGCAAGAGTTGTTTTCTGGTAAGAAGAGTCAATATTGTGCTGCCATTGCCATACACAGGACAAATAGCACTGGCGTCGGTTCCCAGCAAGTACAGTGTATTGGACTGAAGAGGATCTACTGTTCTTGTCAGGTTCCTAAGCAGAATTGAACTAGATATGGCCGTGTGTGTTGAAAGCACAGTTCTTTTGTTCTGAGCAAGTTCACTGTTCGGACCACTTAGGAAACACAGTAGAGTAGAAAAATGATTTTTTCTCTAAATCAGAGTGTGTTTCTTGTAAGGCGAGCTAGTGTTTGTTTCCCAGTCCTAAATGGAGTTGAATCACATGCAGTTTCTGGTCCTATGAGCAAGAGTTGTTTTCTGGTAAGAACAGTCACTATTGTGCTCCCATCGTCATACAGATGGCAAATAGCACTGGCGTCTGTTCCCAGCATGTACAGTGTATTGGACTGAAGAGGATCTACTGTTCTTGTCAGGTTCCTAAGCAGACTTGAACTAGATATGGCCGTGTGTGTAGGAAGCACAGTTTTTTTGTTCTGAGCAAGCTTACTGTTCGGAACCCATAGGAAACACAGTAGAGTAGAAGAGTGCTCTTTTCTCAAAAGCAGAGTGTGTTTCTTGTAAGGCGAGCTAGCGTTTGTTTCCCAGTCCTATATGGAGTTGAATCACATGCTGTTTCTGGACCTATGAGCAAGAATTGTTTTCTGATAAGGAAAGTCACTATTGTGCTCCCATTGCCATACACAGTGCAAATAGCACACGCGTCTGTTCCCAGCAAGTACAGTGTATTGGACTGAAGAGGATCTACTGTTCTTGTCAGGTTCCTAAGCAGACTTGAACTAGATATGGCCGTGTGTGCAGGAAGCACAGTTTTTTTGTTCTGAGCAAGCTTACTGTTCGGAACCCATAGGAAACACCGTAGAGTAGAAGAGTGCTCTTTTCTAAAAAGCAGAGTGTGTTTCTTGTAAGGCGAGCTAGCGTTTGGTTCTCAGTCCTAAATGGAGTTGAGTCACATGCAGTATTTTGTCCTACAAGCAAGAGTTGTTTTCTGGTAAGACGAGTCACTATTGTGCTCCAATTGCCATGCACAGTGCAAATAGCACTCGCGTCTGTTCCCAGAAAGTACAGTGTATTGGACTGAAGACGAGCTATTTTTCTTGTCAGTTTCCTAAGCAGAATTGAACTAGATATGGCCCGTGTGTGTAGGAAGCACAGTTCTTTTGTTCTGAGCAAGCTCACTGTTCGGACCCCATAGAAAACACAGTAGAGTAGAAGAGTGCTCTTTTCTCAAAAGCAGAATGTGTTTCATGTAAGGCGAGCTAGCATTTGTTTCCCAGTCCAAAATGGAGATGAATCACATGCAGTTTCTGGTCCTACCAGCAAGAGTTGTTTTCTGGTAAGGAAATTCACTATTGCGCTCCCATTGCAATACACAGTGCAAAGAGCACTGGCGTCTGTTCCCAGCAAGTACAGTGTATCGGACTGAAGAGGAGCTACTGTTCTGGTCAGTTTCCTAAGCAGAGTTGAACTAGATATGGCCCATGTGTAGGAAGCACAGTTCTTTTGTTCTGAGCAAGCTTACTGTTCTGGCCCTATAGGAAACACAGTAGAGTAGAAGAGTGCTTTTTCTCTAAAGCAGAGTGCGTTTCTTGTAAGGCCAGCTAGCGTTTGTTTTCCAGTTCTAAATAGAGTTGAATCACATGCAATTTCTGGTCCTACGAGCAAGAGTTGTTTTCTGGTAAGAAGAGTCACTATTGCGCTGCCATTGCCATACACAGGACAAATAGCACTGGCGTCTTTTCCCAGCAAGTTCAGTGTATTGGACTGAAGAAGAGCTACTGTTCTTGTCAGGTTCCTAAGCAGAATTGAACTAGATATGGCCGTGTTGTAGGAAGCACAGTTCTTTTGTTCTGAGCAAGCTCACTGTTCGGACCCCATAGGAAACACAGTAGGTAGAAGAGTGCTCTTTTCTCAAAAGCAGAGTGTGTTTTTTGTAAGGCGAGCTAGCGTTTGTTTCCCAGTCCTAAATGGAGTTGAATCCCATGCAGTTTCTGGTCCTACGAGCAAGAGTTGTTTTCTGGTAAGGAAAGTCACTATTGCACTCCTATTGCCATACACAGTGCAAATAGCACTCGCGTCTCTTCCCAGCAAGTACAGTGTATCGGACTGAAGAGGAGCTACTGACCTTGTCAGTTTCCTAAGCAGAGTTGAACTAGATATGGTCGGTGTGTGTAGGAAGCACAGTTCTTTTATTCTGACATGATCACTGTTTGGATCCCATAGGAAATACAGTAGAGTAGAAGAGTGCTCTTTTCTCAAAAGCAGAGTGTGTTTCTTGTAAGGAGAGCTAGCGTTTGTTTCCCAGTCCTAAATGGAGTTGAATCCCATGCAATTTCTGGTCCTACGAGCAAGAGTTGTTTTCTGGTAAGAAGAGTCAATATTGCACTGCCATTGCCATATACAGGACAAATAGCACTGGCGTCTGTTCCCAGCAAGTACAGTGTATTGGACTGAACAGGATCTACTGTTCTTGTCAGGTTCCTAAGCAGACTTGAACTAGATATGGCCGTGTGTGTAGGAAGCACAGTTTTTTTGTTCTGAGCAAGCTCACTGCTCAGAACACATAGGAAACACAGTAGAATAGAAGAGTGCTCTTTTCTCAAAAGCAGTGTGTGTTTCTTGTAAGGCGAGCTAGCATTTGTTTCCTAGTCCTAAATGGAATTGAATCACATGCAGTTTGTGGTCCTACGAACAAGAGTTGTTTTCTGGTAAGGAAAATCACTATTGCGCTCCCATTGCCATACACCTGGCAAATAGCACTCGCATCTTTTCCCAGCAAGTACAGTGTACTGGACTGAACAGGAGCTACTGTTCTTGTCAGTTTCCTAAGCAGAGTTGAACTAGATATGGTCCGTGCGTGTAGGAAGCACATTTCTTTTGTTCTGAGCAAGCTTACTGTTTGGAACCCATAAGAAACACAGTAGAGTAGAAGAGTGCTCTTTTCTCAAAAGCAGAGTGTGTTTTTGTAAGGCAAGCTAGCGTTTGTTTCGCAGTCCTAAATGGAGTGGAATCACATGCAGTTTCTGGTCCTATGAGCAAGAGTTGTTTATGGTAAGAATAGTCACTATTGCGCTGTCAATGCCATACACAGGACAAATAGCACTGGCGTCTGATCCCAGCAAGTACAGTGTATCGGACTGAAGAGGAGCTACTGTTCTTGTCAGTTTCCTAAGCAGAATTGAACTAGATATGGTCCATGTGTGTAGGAAGCACAGTTCTTTTGTTCTAAGCAAGCTCACTGTTTGGACCCCATAGGAAACACAGTAGAGTAGAAGAGTGCTCTTTTCTCTAAAGCAGAGTGTGTTTCTTGTAAGTCGAGCTAGCGTTTGTTTCCTTGTCCTAAATGAAGTTGAATCCCATGTAGTTTCTGGTCCTACGAACAAGAGTTGTTTTCTGGTAAGGAAAGTCACTATTGCGCTCCCATTGCCATATACAGTGCAAATAGCACTCGCATCTCTTCCCAGCAAGTACAGTGTATTGAACTGAATAGGTGCTACTGTTCTTGTCAGTTTCCTAAGCAGAGTTGAACTAGATATGGCCGTGTGTGTAGGAGGCACAGTTTTTTTGTTCTGAGCAAGCTCACTGTTCGGAACACATAGGAAACACAGTAGAGGAGAAGAGTGCTCTTTTCTCAAAAGCAGAGTGTGTTTCTTGGAAGGCGAGCTAGCGTTTGTTTCCTAGTCCTAAATGGAGTTGAATCACATGTAGTTTTTGTCCTACAAGCAAGAGTTGTTTTCTGGTAAGACGAGTCACTATTGTGCTCCAATTGCCATACACAGTGCAAATAGCACTCGTGTCTGTTCCACGCAAGTACAGTGTATTGGACTGAAGAGGAGCTACTGTTCTTGTCAGTTTCCTAAGCAGAGTTGAACTAGATATGGCCCGTGTGTGTAGGAAGCACAGTTCTTTTGTTCTGAGCAAGCTCACTTTTCGGACCCCATAGTAAACACAGTGGAGTAGAAGACTGCTCTTTTCTCAAAAGCAGAGTGTGTTTCTTGTAAGGTGAGATAACATTTGTTTCAAAGTCCTAAATGGAATGGAATCACATGCAGTTTCTGGTCCTACGAGCAAGAGTTGTTTTCTGGTAAGGAAAGTCACTATTGCGCTCCCATTGCCATACACAGTTCAAATAGCACACGCGTCTGTTTCCTGCAAGTACAGTGTATCGGACTGAATAGGAGCTACTGTTCTTGTCAGTTTCCTAAGCAGAGTTGAACTAGATATGGTCCGTGTGTGTAGGAAGCACAGTTCTTTTGTTCTGAGCAAGCTTACTGTTTGGACCCCGTAGGAAACACAGTAGAGTAGAAGAGTGCTCTTTTCTCAAAAGCAGAGTGTGTTTCTTGTAAGGCAAGCTGGCGTTTGTTTCCCAGTCCCAAATGGAGTGGAATCACGTGCAGTTTCTGGTCCTATGAGCAAGAGTTGTTTTATGGTAAATATAGTCATGATTGCGCTGCCATTGCCATACACAGGACAAATAGCACTGGCGTCTGATCCCAGCAAGTTCAGTGTATTGGACTGAAGAGGAGCTACTGTTCTTCTCAGTTTCTTAAGAAGAGTTGAACTAGATATGGCCGTGTGTGTAGGAAGCACAGTTCTTTTTTCTGAGCAAGCTCACTGTTCTGGCCCTATAGGAAACACAGTAGAGTAGTAGAGTGCTCTTTTCTCAAAAGAGAGTGTGTTTCTTGTAAGACAAGCTAGCTTTTGTTTCCCAGTCCTAAATGGAGTTGAATCACATGCAGTTTCTGATCCTACGAGCAAGAGTTGTTTTCTGGTAAGGAAAGTTACTATTGTGCTCCTACTGCCATACACAGTGCAAATAGCACTCGCGTCTGTTCCCAGAAAGTACAGTGTATCGGACTGAAGAGGAGCTACTGTTCTTGTCAGTTTCCTAAGCAGAGTTGAACTAGATATGGCCCGTTTGTGTAGGAAGCACAGTTTTTTTGTTCTGAGCAAGCTCACTGTTCTGGCCCTCTAGGAAACACAGTAGAGTAGAAGAGTGCTCTTTTCTCTAAAGCAAAGTGTGTTTCTTGTAAGGTGAGCTCGCGTTTGTTTCCCAGTCCTAAATGGAGTTGAGTCTCATGCAGTTTTTGGTCCTACGAGCAAGAGTTGTTTTCTGGTAAGAAGAGTCACTATTGTGCTCCAATTCCATACACAGTGCAAATAGCACTCGCGTCTGTTCCCAGCAAGTACAGAGTATGGGACTGTATAGGAGCTACTGTTCTTGTCAGTTTCCTAAGCAGAATTGAACTAGATATGGTCCATGTGTGTAGGAAGCACAGTTCTTTTGTTCAAAGCAAGCTCACTGTTTGGATCCCATAGGAAACACAGAAGAGTAGAAGAGTGCTCTTTTCTCTAAAGCAGAGTGTGTTTCTTGTAAGTCGAGCTAGCGTTTCTTTCCTCGTCCTAGATGATGTTGAATCCCATGCAGTTTCTGGTCCTACGAACAAGAGTTGTTTTCTGGTAAGGAAAGTCACTATTGCGCTCCCATTGCCATACACAGTGCAAATAGCACTCGCGTCTGTTCCCAGCAAGTACAGTGTATTGGACTGAATAAGTGCTACTGTTCTTGTCAGTTTCCTAAGCAGACTTGAACTAGATATGGCCGTGTGTGTAGGGGGCACAGTTTTTTTGTTCTGAGCAAGCTCACTGTTCGGAACACAAAGGAAACACAGTAGAGTAGAAGAGTGCTCTTTTCTCAAAAGCAGAGTGTGTTTCTTGGAAGGCGAGCTAGCGTTTGTTTCCTAGTCCTAAATGGAGTTGAGTCACACGCAGTTTTTTGTCCTACAACCAAGAGTTGTTTTCTGGTAAGACGAGTCACTATTGTGCTCCAATTGCCATACACAGTGCAAATAGCACTTGCGTCTCTTCCCAACAAGTACAGTGTATCGGAGTGAAGAGGAGATATTGTTCTTGTCAGTTTCCTAAGCAGACTTGAACTAGATATGGCCGTGTGTGTAGGAAGCACAGTTTTTTTGTTCTGAGCAATCTCACTGTTCGGACCACATAGGAAAAACAGTAGAGTAGAAGAGTGCTCTTTTCTCAAAAGCAGAGTGTGTTTCTTGTAAGGCAAGCTAGCGTTTGTTTCCCAGTCCTAAATGGAGTTGAATCACATGCAGTTTCTGGTCCTACGAGCAAGAGTTGTTTTCTGGTAAGGAAAGTCACTATTGCGATCCCATTGCCATACACAGTGCAAATAGCCCTCCCGTCTGTTCCCAGCAAGTACAGTGTATTGGACTGAAGAGGAGCTACTCTTCTTCTCAGTTTCTTAAGAAGAGTTGAACTAGATATGGCCCGTGTGTGTAGGAAGCACAGTTCTTTTTTCTGAGCAAGCTCACTGTTCTGGCCTTATAGGAAACACAGTAGAGTAGAAGAGTGCTCTTTTCTCAAAAGCAGAGTGTGTTTCTTGTAAAGCGAGCTAGAGTTTGTTTCCCAGTCCTAAATGGAGTTGAGTCACATGCAGTTTTTTGTCCTACGAACAAGCATTCTTTTCTGGTAAGACGAGTCACTATTGTGCTCCAATTGCCATACACAGTGCAAATAGCACTGGCGTATGTTCCCAGCAATTACAGTGTATTGGACTGAAGAGGATCTACTGTTCTTGTCAGGTTCCTAAGCAGAATTGAACTAGATATGGGTGTGTGTGTAGGAAGCACAGTTCTTTTGTTCTGAGCAAGCTCACTGTTCAGGCCTTATAATAAACACAGTAGAGTAGAAGAGTGCTCTTTTCTCTAAAGCAGAGTGTGTTTCTTGTAAGGCCAGCTAGCGTTTGTTTCCCAGTCCTAAATAGAGTTGAATCACATGCGGTTTCTGGTCCTACGAGCAAGTGTTGTTTTATGGTAAGAAGAGTCAGTATTGTGCTGCCATTGCCACACACAGGACAAATAGCACTGGCGTCTGTTCTTAGCAAGTACAGTGTATCAGACTGAAGAGGAGCTACTGTTCTTGTCAGTTTCCTAAGTAGAGTTGAACTAGATATGGTCGTGTGTGTAGGAAGCACAGTTCTTTTGTTCTGAGGAAGCTCACTGTTCTGGCCCTATAGGAAACACAGTAGAGTAGAAGAGTGCTCTTTTCTCAAAAGCAGAGTGTGTTTCTTGTAAGGCGAGCTAGCGTTTGTTTCCCAGTCCTATATGGAGTTGAATCACATGCAGTTTCTGGACCTATGAGCAAGAATTGTTTTCTGATAAGGAAAGTCACTATTGCGCTCCCATTGCCATACACAGTGCAAATAGCACACGCGTCTGTTCCCAGCAACAAGTGTATTGGACTGAAGAGGATCTACTGTTCTTGTCAGTTTCCTAAGCAGAGTTGAACTAGATATGGCCGTGTGTGTAGGAAGCACAGTTCTTTTGTTCTGAGCAAGATCACTGTTCGGACGCCATAGGAAGCACAGTAAAGTAGAAGAGTGCTCTTTTCTCAAGATCAAAATTTGTTTTTTGTAAGACAAGCTAGCGTTTGTTTCCCAGTCCTAAATGGAGTTGAATCACATGCAGTTTCTGGTCCTACGAGCAAGAGTTGTTTTCTGGTAAGGAAAGTCACTATTGCGCTCCAATTGCCATACACAGTGCAAATAGCACTCGCGTCTGTTCCCAGCAAGTACAGTGTATCGGACTGAAGAGGAGCTACTGTTCTTGTCAGTTTCCAAAGCAGACTTGAACTAGATATGGCCGTGTGTGTAGGAAGCACAGTTTTTTTGTTCTGAGCAATCTCACTGTTCGGACCCCATAGGAAAAACAGTAGAGTAGAAGAGTGCTCTTTTCTCAAAAGCAGAGTGAGTTTCTCGTAAGGCGAGCTAGTGTTTGTGTCCCAGTCCTAAATGGAGTTGAATCACATGCAGTTTCTGGTCCTAGGAGCAAGAGTTGTTTTCTGGTAAGAAGAGACACTATTGTGCTCCCATTGTCATACACAGGGCAAATAGCACTGGTGTCTGTTCCCAGCATGTAGAGTGTATTGGACTGAAGAGGAGCTACTGTTCTTGTCTGTTTCCTAAGCAGAATTGAACTGGATATGGCCATGTGTGTAGGAAGCACAGTTCTTTTGTTCTGAGCAAGCTCACTGTTCGGACCCAATAGGAAACACAGTAGAGTAGAAGAGTGCTCTTTTCTCAAAAGCCGAGTGTGTTTCTTGTAAGGCGAGCTAGCGTTTGTTTCCCAGTCCTAAATGGAGTTGAATCACATGCAGGTTCTGGTCCTACGAGCAAGATTTGTTTTCTGGTAAGGAAAGTCACTATTGCGATCCCATTGCCATACACAGTGCAAATAGCCCTCCCGTCTGTTCCCAGCAAGTACAGTGTATTGGACTGAAGAGGAGCTACTGTTCTTCTCAGTTTCTTAAGAAGAGTTGAACTAGATATGGCCCGTGTGTAGGAAGCACAGTTCTTTTTTCTGAGCAAGCTCACTGTTCTGGCCCTATAGGAAACACAGTAGAGTAGAAGAGTGCTCTTTTCTCAAAAGCAGAGTGTGTTTCTTGTAAAGCGAGCTAGAGTTTGTTTCCCAGTCCTAAATGGAGTTGAGTCACATGGAGTTTTTTGTCCTACCAGCAAGAGTTGTTTTCTGGTAAGACGAGTCACTATTGTGCTCCAATTGCCATACACAGTGCAAATAGCACTCGCGTATGTTCCCAGGAAGTACAGTGTATTGGACTGAAGAGGATCTACTATTCTTGTCAGGTTCCTAAGCAGAATTGAACTAGATATGGGTGTGTGTGTAGGAAGCACAGTTCTTTTGTTCTGAGCAAGCTCACTGTTCAGGCCTTATAATAAACACAGTAGAGTAGAAGAGTGCTCTTTTCTCTAAAGCAGAGTGTGTTTCTTGTAAGGCCAGCTAGCATTTGTTTCCCAGTCCTAAATAGAGTTGAATCACATGCAGTTTCTGGTCCTACGAGCAAGAGTTGTTTTATGGTAAGAAGAGTCAGTATTGCGCTGCCATTGCCATACACAGGACAAATAGCACTGGCGTCTGTTCACAGCAAGTACAGTGTTTCGGAATGAAGAGGAGCTGCTGTTCTTGTCAGTTTCCTAAGTAGAGTTGAACTAGATATGGTCGGTGTGTGTAGGAAGCACAGTTCTTTTATTCTGAGCAAGCTCACTGTTTGGACCCCATAGATAACACAGTAGAGTAGAAGAGTGCTCTTTTCTCAAAAGCAGAGTCTGTTTTTTGTAAGGAGAGCTAGCGTTTGTTTCCCAGTCCTAAATGGAGTTGAATCCCATGCAGTTTCTGGTCCTACGAGCAAGAATTGTTTTCTGGTAAGAAGAGTCAATATTGCGCTGCCATTGCCATACACAAGATAAATATCACTGGCGTCTGTTCCCAGCAAATACAGTGTATTGGACTGAAGAGGATCTACTGTTCTTGTCAGGTACATAAGTAGAATTGAACTAGATATGGCCGTGTGTGTAGGAAGCACAGTTCTTTTGTTCTGAGCAAGCTCACTGTTCTGGCCCTGTAGGAAACACAGTAGAGTAGAAGAGTCTTCCTTTCTCAAAAGCAGAGTGTGTTTCTTGTAAGGCGAGTTAGCGTTTGTTTCCCAGCCATAAATGAAGTTCAATCACATGCAGGTTCTGGTCCTACGAGCAAGAGTTGTTTTCTGGTATGGAAAGTCACTATTGCGCTCCCATTGTCATACACAGTGCAAATAGCACTCGCGTCTGTTCCCAGCAAGTACAGTGTATCGGACTGAAGAGAAGCTACTGTTCTTGTCAGTTTCCTAAGCAGAGTTGAACGAGATATGTCCCGTGTGTGTAGGAAGCACAGTTCTTTTGTTCTGAGCAAGCTCACTGTTTGGACCCCATAGGAAACACAGTAATGTAGAAGAGTGCTCTTTTCTCAAAAGCAGAGTGTGTTTCTTGTAAGGTAAGCTTGCGTTTGTTTCCCAGTCCTAAATGGAGTTGAGTCACATGCAGTTTTTGGTCCTACGAGCAAGAGTTGTTTTCTGGTAAGGAGAGTCACTATTGTGCTCCAATTGCCATACACAGTGCAAATAGCACTCGCGTCTGTTCCCCGCAAGGACAGTGTATTGGACTGAAGAAGAGCTACTGTTCTTGTCAGTTTACTAAGCAGAGTTGAACTAGATATGGCTCGTGTGTAGAAAGCACAGTTCTTTTGTTATGAGCAAGCTCACTGTTCGGACCCCATAGGCAACCCAGTAGAGTAGAAGAGTGCTCTTTTCTCAAAAGCAGAGTGTATTTCATGTAAGGCGAGCTAGCGTTTATTTCCCAGTCCTAAATGGAGTGGAATCACATGCAGTTTCTGGTCCTACGAGCAAGAGTTGTTTTATGGTAAGAATAGTCACACTTGCGCTGCCATTGCCATACACAGGACAAATAGCACTGGCGTCTCTTCCCAGCAAGTACAGTGTATTGGACTGAAGAGGATCTACTGTTCTTGTCAGTTTCCTAAGCAGAGTTGAACTAGATATGGCCGTGTGTGTAGGAAGCACAGTTCTTTTGTTCTGAGCAAGATCACTGTTCAGACCCCATAGGAAGCACAGTAGAGTAGAAGAGTGCTCTTTTCTCAAAAGCAAAGTTTGTTTCTTGTAAGACAAGCTAGCGTTTGTTTCCCAGTCCTAAATGGAGTAGAATCACATGCAGTTTCTGGTCCTATGAGCAAGAGTTGTTTTCTGGTAAGGAAAGTCACTATTGCGCTCCCATTGCCATACACAGTGCAAATAGCACATGCGTCTGTTCCCAGCAAGTGCAGTGTATGGGACTGAAGAGGAGCTACTGTTCTTGTCAGTTTCCTAAGCAGAGTTGAACTAGATATGGCCCGTGTGTGTAGGAAGCACAGTTCTTTTGTTCTGAGCAAGCTCACTGTTATGGCCCTATAGGAAACAAGTGGAGTAGAAGAGTGCTCTTTTATCTAAAGCAGAGTGTGTTTCTTGTAAGGCGAGCTCGCGTTTGTTTTCCAGTCCTAAATGGAGTTGAGTCACATGCAGTTTTTGGTCCTACGAGCAACAGTTATTTTCTGGTAAGGAGAGTCACTACTGCGCTCCAAATGCCATACACAGTACAAATAGCATTCGCGTCTGTTCCCACCAAGTACAGTGTATTGGACTGTATAGGAGCTACTGTTCTTGTCAGTTTCCTAAGCAGAGTTGAACTAGATATGGTCCATGTGTGTAGGAAGCACAGTTCTTTTGTTCTAAGCAAGCTCACTGTTTGGACCCCATAGGAAACACAGTAGAGTAGAAGAGTGCTCTTTTCTCAAAAGCAGAGTGTGTTTCTTGTAAGGCAAGCTAGCGTTTGTTTCCCAGTCCTAAATGGAGTGGAATCACATGCAGTTTCTGGTCCTACGAGCAAGAGTTGTTTTCTGGTAAGGAAAGTCATTATTGCGCTCCCATTGCCATACACTGTGCAAATAGCACTCGCGTCTGTTCCCAGCAAGTACAGTGTATCGGACTGCAGAGGAGCTACTGTTCTTGTCAGTTTTCTAAGCAGAGTTGAACTAGATAGGGTCAGTGTGTGTAGGAAGCACAGTTCTTTTATTCTGAGCAAGCTCACTGTTTGGACACCATAGGAAACACAGTAGAGTAGAAGAGTGCTCTTTTCCCTAAAGCAGAGTGTGTTTCTTGTAAGGAGAGCTAGCGTTTGTTTCCCAGTCCTAAATGGAGTTGAATCCCATGCAGTTTCTGGTCCTACGAGCAAGAGTTGTTTTCTGGTAATAAGAGTCAATATTGTGCTGCCATTGCCATACACAGGACAAATAGCACTGGCATCTGTTCCCAGCAAGTACAGTGCATTGGACTGAAGAGGATCTACTGTTCTTGTCAGGTTCGTAAGCAGAATTGAACTAGATATGGCCCTGTGTCTAGGAAGCACAATTCTTTTGTTCTGAGCAAGTTCACTGTTCGGACTTCTTAGGAAATACAGTAGAGTAGAAGAGTGCTCTTTTCTCTAAAGCAGAGTGTGTTTCTTTTAAGGCAAGCTAGTGTTTGTTTCCCAGTCCTAAATGGAGTTGAATCACATGCAGTTTCTGGTCCTATGAGCAAGAGTTGTTTTCTGGTAAGAAGAGTCACTATTGTGCTCCCATTGTCATCCACAGTGCAAATAGCACTGGCTTCTGATCCCACCAGTACAGTGTATTGGACTAAAGAGGATCTACTGTTCTTGTCAGGTTCCTAAGCAGAGTTGAACTAGATATGGCCTTGTGTGTAGGAAGCACACTTCTTTTGTTCTGAGCAAGCTCACTGTTCTGGCCCTGTAGGAAACACAGTAGAGTAGAAGAGTGCTTCTTTCTCTAAAGCAGAGTGTGTTTCTTGTAAGGCGAGGTAGCGTTTGTTTCCCAGTCCTAAATGGAGTTGAATCACATGCAGGTTCTGGTCCTACGAGCAAGAGTTGTTTTCTGGTAAGGAAAGTCACTATTGCGCTTCCATGGTCATACACCGTGCAAATAGCACTCGCGTCTGTTCCCAGCAAGTACAGTGTATTGGACTGAAGAGAATCTACTGTTCTTGTCAGTTTCCTAAGCAGAGTTGAACGAGAAAAATCCCGTGTGTAGGAAGCACAGTTCTTTTGTTCTGAGCAATCTCACTGTTTGGACCCCATAGGAAACACAGTAGAGTAGAAGAGTGCTCTTCTCTCAAAAGCAGAGTGTGTTTCTTGAAGGCGAGCTAGCATTTGTTTCCCAGACCTAAATGGAGTTGAGTCACATGCAGTTTTTTGTCCTACGAGCAAGAGTTGTTTTCTGGTAAGACGAGTCACTATTGTGCTCCAATTGCCATACACAGTGCAAATAGCACTTGCGTCTGTTCCCTGCAAGTACAGTGTATTGGACTGAAGAGGAGCTACTGTTCTTGTCAGTTTCCTAAACAGAGTTGACCTAGTTATGGCCCGTGTGTGTAGGAAGCACAGTTCTTTTGTTCTGAGCAAGCTAACTGTTCTGGCCCTATAGGAAACACAGTAGAGTAGAAGAGTGCTCTTTTCTCTGAAGCAGAGTGTGTTTCTTGTAAGGCAAGCTAGCATTTGTTTCCCAGTCTTAAATGGAGTTGAATCACATGCAGTTTTTGATACTATGAGCAAGAGTTGTTTTCTGGTAAGGAAAGTCACTATTGTGCTCCCATTGCCATACACAGTACAAATAACACTCCCGTCTGTTCCCAGCAAGTACAGTGTATTGGACTGAAGAGGAGCTACTGTTCTTGTCAGTTTCCTAAGCAGATTTGTACTAGATATGGCCCGTGTGTGTAGGTAGCACAGTTGTTTTTTTCTGAGCAAGCTCACTGTTCGGACTGCATAGGAAACACAGTAGAGTAGATGACTGCTCTTTTCACAAAAGCAGAGTGTGTTTCTTGTAAGGTGAGATAGCATTTGTTTCCAGGTCCTAAAAGGAGTGGAAGCACATGCAGTTTCTGGTCCTATGAGCAACAGTTTTTTTCTGGTAAGGAAAGTCACTATTGCACTCCATTTGCCATACACAGTGCAAATAGCCCTGGCATCTATTCCCAGCAAGTACAGTGTATTGAACTGAAGAGGAGCTTCTGTTCTTTTCAGTTTTCTAAGCAGAGTTGAACTAGATATGGTCCGTGTGTGTAGGAAGCACAGGTTTTTTTTTTTCTGAGCAAGCTCACTGTTCGGAACACATAGGAAACACAGTAGAATAGAAGAGTGCTCTTTTCTCAAAAGCAGAGGGTGTTTCTTGGAAGGCGAGCTAACGTTTGTTTCCCAGTCCTAAATGGAGTTGAGTCACATGCAGTTTTTTGTCCTACGAGCAAGAGTTGTTTTCTGGTAAGACGAGTCACTATTGTGCTCTAATGGCCATACACAGAGCAAATAGCACTCGCGTCTGTTCCCCGCAATTACAGTGTATTGGACAGAAGAGGAGCTACCGTTCTTGTCAGTTTCGTAAGCAGAGTTGAAATAGATATGGCCCGTGTGTGTAGGAAGCACAGTTCTTTTGTTCTGAGCAAGCTCACTGTTTCGACCCCATAGGAAACACAGTAGAGTAGAAGAGTGCTCTTTTCTCAAAAGCAGAGTGTGTTTCATGTAAGGCGAGCTAGTATTTGTTTCCCAGTCCTAAATGGAGTTGAATCACATGCAGTTTCTGGTCCTACGTGGAAGAGTTTTTTTATGGCAGGAAAAGTCACTGTTGTGCTGCCAATGCCATACACAGGACAAATAGCACTGTTGTCTGTTCCCAGCAGTACAGTGTATTGGAATGAAGAGGATCTACTGTTCTTTTCAGGTTCCTAAGCGGAATTGAAATAAGTATGGCGGTGTGTGTAGGAAGGACAGTTTTTTTGTTCTGAGCAATCTCACTGTTCGGACCTCATAGGAAACACAGTAGAGTAGAAGAGTGCTCTTTTCTCTAAAGCAGAGTGTGTTTCTTGTAAGGCGAGCTGGCGTTTGTTTCCTAGTCCTAAATGGAGTTCAATCACAGGCAGTTTCCGGTCCTATGAGCAAGAGTTGTTTTCTGGTAAGGAAAGTCACTATTGTGCACCCATTGCCATACACAGTGCACATAGCACTCGCGTCTGTTCCCAGCAAGTACAGTGTATTGGACTGAATAGGAACTACTGTTCTTGTCAGTTTCCTAAGCAGAGTTGAACTAGATATGGTCGGTGTGTGTAGGAAGCACAGTTCTTTTGTTCTGAGCAAGCTCACTGTTTGGACCCCATAGGAAACACAGTAGAGTAGAAGAGTGCTCTATTCTCAAAAGCAGAGTGTGTTTCTTGTAAGGAGAGCTAGCGTTTGTTTCCAAGTCCTAAATGGAGTTGAAACCCATGCAATTTCTGGTCCTACGAGCAAGAGTTGTTTTCTGGTAAGAAGAGTCAATATTGTGCTGCCATTGCCATACACAGGACAAATAGCACTGGCGTCAGTTCCCAGCAAGTACAGTGTATTGGACTGAAGAGGATCTACTGTTCTTGTCAGGTTCCTAAGCAGAATTGAACTAGATATGGCCGTGTGTGTTGAAAGCACAGTTCTTTTGTTCTGAGCAAGTTCACTGTTCGGACCACTTAGGAAACACAGTAGAGTAGAAAAATGATTTTTTCTCTAAATCAGAGTGTGTTTCTTGTAAGGCGAGCTAGTGTTTGTTTCCCAGTCCTAAATGGAGTTGAATCACATGCAGTTTCTGGTCCTATGAGCAAGAGTTGTTTTCTGGTAAGAACAGTCACTATTGTGCTCCCATTGTCATACAGATGGCAAATAGCACTGGCGTCTGTTCCCAGCATGTACAGTGTATTGGACTGAAGAGGATCTACTGTTCTTGTCAGGTTCCTAAGCAGACTTGAACTAGATATGGCCGTGTGTGTAGGAAGCACAGTTTTTTTGTTCTGAGCAAGCTTACTGTTCGGAACCCATAGGAAACACAGTAGAGTAGAAGAGTGCTCTTTTCTCAAAAGCAGAGTGTGTTTCTTGTAAGGCGAGCTAGCGTTTGGTTCTCAGTACTAAATGGAGTTGAGTCACATGCAGTATTTTGTCCTACAAGCAAGAGTTGTTTTCTGGTAAGACGAGTCACTATTGTACTCCAATTGCCATACACAGTGCAAATAGCACTCGCGTCTGTTCCCAGAAAGTACAGTGTATTGGACTGAAGAGGAGCTATTTTTCTTGTCAGTTTCCTAAGCAGAATTGAACTAGATATGGCCCGTGTGTGTAGGAAGCACAGTTCTTTTGTTCTGAGCAAGCTCACTGTTCGGACCCCATAGAAAACACAGTAGAGTAGAAGAGTGCTCTTTTCTCAAAAGCAGAACATGTTTCATGTAAGGCGAGCTAGCATTTGTTTCCCATTCCTAAAAGGAGATGAATCACATGCAGTTTCTGGTCCTACCAGCAAGAGTTGTTTTCTGGTAAGGAAATTCACTATTGCGCTCCCATTGCAATACACAGTGCAAAGAGCACTGGCGTCTGTTCCCAGCAAGTACAGTGTATCGGACTGAAGAGGAGCTACTGTTCTGGTCAGTTTCCTAAGCAGAGTTGAACTAGATATGGCCGTGTTTGCAGGAAGCACAGTTCTTTTGTTCTGAGCAAGCTCACTGTTCGGACCCCATTGGAAACACAGTAGGTAGAAGACTGCTCTTTTCTCAAAAGCAGAGTGTGTTTCTTGTAAGGCTAGCTAGCGTTTGTTTCCCAGTCCTAAATGGAGTTGAATCACATGCAGTTTCTGGTCCTACGAGCAAGAGTTGTTTTCTGGTAAGGAAAATCACTATTGCACTCCTATTGCCATACACAGTGCAAATAGCACTCGCGTCTGTTCCCAGCAAGTACAGTGTATCGGACTGAAGAGGAGTTACTGATCTTGTCAGTTTCCTAAGCAGAGTTGAACTAGATATGGTCGGTGTGTAGGAAGCACAGTTCTTTTATTCTGCGCAAGATCACTGTTTGGATCCCATAGGAAATACAGTAGAGTAGAAGAGTGCTCTTTTCTCAAAAGCAGAGTGTGTTTCTTGTAAGGAGAGCTAGCGTTTGTTTCCCAGTCCTAAATGGAGTTGAATCCCATGCAGTTTCTGGTCCTACGAGCAAGAGTTGTTTTCTGGTAAGAAGAGTCAATATTGCACTGCCATTGCCATACACAGGACAAATAGCACTGGCGTCTGTTCCCAGCAAGTACAGTGTATTGGACTGAACAGGATCTACTGTTCTTGTCAGGTTCCTAAGCAGACTTGAACTAGATATGGCCGTGTGTGTAGGAAGCACAGTTTTTTTGTTCTGAGCAAGCTCACTGCTGGGAACACATAGGAAACACAGTAGAATAGAAGAGTTCTCTTTTCTCAAAAGCAGTGTGTGTTTCTTGTAAGGCGAGCTAGCATTTGTTTCCTAGTCCTAAATGGAATTGAATCACATGCAGTTTGTGGTCCTACGAACAAGAGTTGTTTTCTGGTAAGGAAAATCACTATTGCGCTCCCATTGCCATACACCTGGCAAATAGCACTCGCATCTTTTCCCAGCAAGTACAGTGTACTGGACTGAACAGGAGCTACTGTTCTTGTCAGTTTCCTAAGCAGAGTTGAACTAGATATGGTCCGTGCGTGTAGGAAGCACAGTTCTTTTGTTCTGAGCAAGCTTACTGTTTGGAACCCATAGGAAACACAGTAGAGTAGAAGAGTGCTCTTTTCTCAAAAGCAGAGTGTGTTTCTTGTAAGGCAAGCTGGCGTTTGTTTCCCAGTCCTAAATGGAGTGGAATCACATGCAGTTTCTGGTCCTATGAGCAAGAGTTGTTTTATGGTAAATATAGTCATGATTGCGCTGCCATTGCCATACACAGTGCAAATAGCACTCGCGTCTGTTCCCAGAAAGTACAGTGTATCGGACTGAAGAGGAGCTACTGTTCTTGTCAGTTTCCTAAGCAGAGTTTAACTAGATATGGCCCGTTTGTGTAGGAAGCACAGTTTTTTTGTTCTGAGCAAGCTCACTGTTCTGGCCCTCTAGGAAACACAGTAGAGTAGAAGAGTGCTCTTTTCTCTAAAGCAAAGTGTGTTTCTTGTAAGGTGAGCTCGCGTTTGTTTCCCAGTCCTAAATGGAGTTGAGTCTCATGCAGTTTTTGGTCCTACGAGCAAGAGTTGTTTTCTGGTAAGAAGAGTCACTATTGTGCTCCAAATGCCATACACAGTGCAAATAGCACTCGCGTCTGTTCCCAGCAAGTACAGTGTATTGGACTGAATAAGTGCTACTGTTCTTGTCAGTTTTCTAAGCAGACTTGAACTAGATATGGCCGTGTGTGTAGGGGGCACAGTTTTTTTGTTCTGAGCAAGCTCACTGTTCGGAACACAAAGGAAACACAGTAGAGTAGAAGAGTGCTCTTTTCTCAAAAGCAGAGTGTGTTTCTTGTAAGGCGAGCTAGCGTTTGTTTCCCAGTCCTAAATGGAGTTGAATCACATGCAGTTTCTGGTTGTACGAGCAAGAGTTGTTTTCTGGTAAGGAAAGTCACTATTGCGCTCCCATTGCCATACACAGTGCAAATAGCACTCGCGTCTCTTCCCAGCAAGTACAGTGTATCGGAGTGAAGAGGAGATATTGTTCTGGTCAGTTTCCTAAGCAGACTTGAACTAGATATGGCCGTGTGTGTAGGAAGCACAGTATTTTTGTTCTGAGCAATCTCACTGTTCGGACCCCATAGGAAAAACAGTAGAGTAGAAGAGTGCTCTTTTCTCAAAAGCAGAGTGTGTTTCTTGTAAGGCAAGCTAGCGTTTGTTTCCCAGTCCTAAATGGAGTTGAATCACATGCAGTTTCTGGTCCTACGAGCAAGAGTTGTTTTCTGGTAAGGAAAGTCACTATTGCGATCCCAATGCCATACACAGTGCAAATAGCCCTCCCGTCTGTTCCCAGCAAGTACAGTGTATTGGACTGAAGAGGAGCTACTCTTCTTCTCAGTTTCTTAAGAAGATTTGAACTAGATATGGCCCGTGTGTGTAGGAAGCACAGTTCTTTTTTCTGAGCAAGCTCACTGTTCTGGCCCTACAGGAAACACAGTAGAGTAGAAGAGTGCTCTTTTCTCAAAAGCAGAGTGTGTTTCTTGTAAAGCGAGCTAGAGTTTGTTTCCCAGTCCTAAATGGAGTTTAGTCACATGCAGTTTTTTGTCCTACGAACAAGCATTCTTTTCTGGTAAGACGAGTCACTATTGTGCTCCAATTGCCATACACAGTGCAAATAGCACTCGCGTATGTTCCCAGCAATTACAGTGTATTGGACTGAAGAGGATCTACTGTTCTTGTCAGGTTCCTAAGCAGAATTGAACTAGATATGGGTGTGTGTGTAGGAAGCACAGTTCTTTTGTTCTGAGCAAGCTCACTGTTCAGGCCTTATAATAAACACAGTAGAGTAGAAGAGTGCTCTTTTCTCTAAAGCAGAGTGTTTTTCTTGTAAGGCGAGCTAGAGTTTGTTTCCCAGTCCTAAATAGAGTTGAATCACATGCAGTTTCTGGTCCTACGAGCAAGTGTTGTTTTATGGTAAGAAGAGTCAGTATTGTGCTGCCATTGCCATACACAGGACAAATAGCACTGGCGTCTGTTCTTAGCAAGTACAGTGTATCGGAATGAAGAGGAGCTACTGTTCTTGTCAGTTTCCTAAGTAGAGTTGAACTAGATATGGCCGTGTGTGTAGGAAGCACAGTTCTTTTGTTCTGAGTAAGCTCACTGTTCTGGCCCTATAGGAAACACAGTAGAGTAGAAGAGTGCTCTTTTCTCAAAAGCAGAGTGTGTTTCTTGTAAGACGAGCTAGCGTTTGTTTCCCAGTCCTATATGGAGTTGAATCACATGCAGTTTCTGGACCTATGAGCGAGAATTGTTTTCTGATAAGGAAAGTCACTATTGCGCTCCCATTGCCATACACAGTGCAAATAGCACACGCGTCTGTTCCCAGCAAGTACAGTGTATTGGACTGAAGAGGATCTACTGTTCTTGTCAGGTTCCTAAGCAGACTTGAACTAGATATGGCCGTGTGTGTAGGAAGCACAGTTTTTTTGTTCTGAGCAAGCTTACTGTTCGGAACCCATAGGAAACACAGGAGAGTAGAAGAGTGCTCTTTTCTCAACAGGAGAGTGTGTTTCTTGGAAGGCAAGCTAGCGTTTGTTTCCTAGTCCTAAATGGAGTTGAGTCACATGCAGTATTTTGTCCTACAAGCAAGAGTTGTTTTCTGGTAAGACGAGTCACTATTGTGCTCCAATTGCCATACACAGTGCAAATAGCACTCGCGTCTTTTCCCAGAAAGTACAGTGTATTGGACTGAAGAGGAGCTACTGTTCTTGTCAGTTTCCTAAGCAGAGTTGAACTAGATATGGTCCGTGCGTGTAGGATGCACAGTTCTTTTGTTCTGAGCAAGATTACTGTTTGGACCCCGTAGGAAACACAGTAGAGTAGAAGAGTGCTCTTTTCTCAAAAGCAGAGTGTGTTTCTTGTAAGGCAAGCTGGCGTTTGTTTCCCAGTCCTAAATGGAGTGGAATCACATGCAGTTTCTGGTCCTATGAGCAAGAGTTGTTTTATGGTAAATATAGTCATGATTGCGCTGCCATTGCCATACACAGGACAAATAGCACTGGCGTCTGATCCCAGCAAGTACAGTGTATTGGACTGAAGAGGAGCTACTGTTCTTCTCAGTTTCTTAAGAAGAGTTGAACTAGATATGGCCGTGTGTGTAGGAAGCACAGTTCTTTTTTCTGAGCAAGCTCACTGTTCTGGCCCTATAGGAAACACAGTAGAGTAGAAGAGTGCTCTTTTCTCAAAAGAGAGTGTGTTTCTTGTAAGACAAGCTAGCGTTTGTTTCCCAGTCCTAAATGGAGTTGAATCACATGCAGTTTCTGATCCTACGAGCAAGAGTTTTTTTCTGGTAAGGAAAGTTACTATTGTGCTCCCATTGCCATACACAGTACAAATAGCACTCGCGTCTGTTCCCAGAAAGTACAGTGTATCGGACTGAAGAGGAGCTACTGTTCTTGTCAGTTTCCTAAGCAGAGTTGAACTAGATATGGCCCGTTTGTGTAGGAAGCACAGTTTTTTTGTTCTGAGCAAGCTCACTGTTCTGGCCCTCTAGGAAACACAGTAGAGTAGAAGAGTGCTCTTTTCTCAAAAGAGAGTGTGTTTCTTGTAAGACAAGCTAGCGTTTGTTTCCCAGTCCTAAATGGAGTTGAATCACATGCAGTTTCTGATCCTACGAGCAAGAGTTGTTTTCTGGTAAGGAAAGTTACTATTGTGCTCCCATTGCCATACACAGTGCAAATAGCACTTGCGTCTGTTCCCAGAAAGTACAGTGTATCGGACTGAAGAGGAGCTACTGTTCTTGTCAGTTTCCTAAGCAGAGTTGAACTAGATATGGCCCGTTTGTGTAGGAAGCACAGTTTTTTTGTTCTGAGCAAGCTCACTGTTCTGGCCCTCTAGGAAACACAGTAGAGTAGAAGAGTGCTCTTTTCTCTAAAGCAAAGTGTGTTTCTTGTAAGGTGAGCTCGCTTTTGTTTCCCAGTCCTAAATGGAGTTGAGTCTCATGCAGTTTTTGGTCCTACAAGCAAGAGTTGTTTTCTGGTAAGAAGAGTCACTATTGTGCTCCAAATGCCATACACAGTGCAAATAGCACTCGCGTCTGTTCCCAGCAAGTACAGAGTATGGGACTGTATAGGAGCTACTGTTCTTGTCAGTTTCCTAAGCAGAATTGAACTAGATATGGTCCATGTGTGTAGGAAGCACAGTTCTTTTGTTCTAAGCAAGCTCACTGTTTGACCCCATAGGAAACACACAAGAGCAGAAGAGTGCTCTTTTCTCTAAAGCAGAGTGTGTTTCTTGTAAGTCGAGCTAGCGTTTGTTTCCTTGTCCTAAATGAGGTTGAATCCCATGCAGTTTCTGGTCCTACGAGCAAGAGTTGTTTTCTGGTAAGAAGAGTCACTATTGGGCTGCCATTGCCATACACAGGACAAATAGCACTGGCGTCTGTTCCCAGCAAGTACAGTGTATTGGACTGAACAGGAGCTACTGTTCTTGTCAGGTTCCTAAGCAGACTTGAACTAGATGTGGCTGTGTGTGTAGGAAGCACAGTTTTTTTTGTTCTGAGCAAGCTCACTGTTCGGAACACATAGGAAAAACAGTAGAGTAGAAGAGTGCTCTTTTCTCAAAAGCAGAATGTGTTTCTTGGAAGGCGAGCTAGCGTTTGTTTCCTAGTCCAAAATGGAGTTGAGTCACATGCAGTTTTTTGTCCTACAAGCAAGAGTTGTTTTCTGGTAAGACGAGTCACAATTGTGCTCCAATTGCCATACACAGTGCAAATAGCACACGCATCTGTTCCCAGCAATTACAGTGTATCGGACTGAAGAGGAGCTACTGTTCTTGTCAGTTTCCTAAGCAGACTTGAACTAGATATGGCCGTGTGTGTAGGAAGCACAGTTTTTTTGTTCTGAGGAATCTCACTGTTCAGGCCTTATAATAAACACAGTAGAGTAGAAGAGTGCTCTTTTCTCTAAAGCAGAGTATGTTTCTTTTAAGCCCAGCTAGCGTTTGTTTCCCAGTCCTAAATAGAGTTGAATCACATGCAGTTTCTGGTCCTACGAGCAAGAGTTGTTTTATGGTAAGAAGAGTCAATATTGTGCTGCCATTGCCATACACAGGACAAATAGCACTGGCGTCTGTTCCCAGCAAGTACAGTGTATCGGACTGAAGAGGAGCTACTGTTCTTGTCAGTTTCCTAGAGTAGAGTTGAACTAGATATGGTCGGTGTGTGTAGGAAGCACAGTTCTTTTATTCAGAGCAAGCTCACTGTTTGGACCCCATAGGAAACACAGTAGAGTAGAAGAGTGCTCTTTTCTCAAAAGCAGAGTGTGTTTTTTGTAAGGAGATCTAGCGTTTGTTTCCCAGTCCTAAATGGAGTTGAATCCCATGCAGTTTCTGGTCCTACGAGCAAGAGTTGTTTTCTGGTAAGAAGAGTCAATATTGCGCAGTCATTGCCATACACAAGATAAATAGCACTGGCGTCTGTTCCCAGCAAATACAGTGTATTGGACTGAAAAGGATCTACTGGTCTTGTCAGTTTCGTAAGCAGAATTGAACTAGATATGGCCGTGTGTGTAGGAAGCACAGTTCTTTTGTTCTGAGCAAGCTCACTGTTCTGGCCCTGTAGGAAACACAGTAGAGTAGAAGAGTGCTCCTTTCTCAAAAGCAGAGTGTGTTTCTTGTAAGGCAAGCTAGCGTTTGTTTCCCAGCCATAAATGGAGTTCAATCACATGCAGGTTCTGGTCCTACGAGCAAGAGTTGTTTTCTGGTATTGAAAGTCACTATAGCACTCCCATTGTCATACACAGTGCAAATAGCACTCGCGTCTGTTCCCACAAGTACAGTGTATCAGTCTGAAGAGAAGCTACTGTTCTTGTCAGTTTCCTAAGCAAAATTGAATGAGATATGTCCCGTGTGTGTAGGAAGCACAGTTCTTTTGTTCTGAGCAAGCTTACTGTTTGGACCCTATAGGAAACACAGTAATGTAGAAGAGTGCTCTTTTCTCAAAAGCAGAGTGTGTTTCTTGTAAGGCGAGCTAGTGTTTGTTTCCCAGTCAGAAATGGAGTTGAATCCGATGCAGTTTCTGGTCCTACCAGCAAGAGGTTTTTTCTGGTAAGAAGAGTCACTTTTGCACTCCCATTCCATACACAGTGAAAATAGCACTCGCTTCTGTTCCCAGGAAGTACAGTGTATTGGACTAAAGAGGAGCTACTGTTCTTGTCAGTATCCTAAGCAGAGTTGAAATAGATATGGCCCGTGTGTGTAGGAAGCACAGTTCTTTTGTTCTGAGCAAGCTCACTGTTCGGTCCCAATAGGAAACACAGTAGAGTAGAAGAGTGCTCTTTTCTCAAAAGCAGAGTGTGTTTCTTGTAAGGCGAGCTAGCGTTTGTTTCCCAGTCCCAAATGGTGTTGAATCACAGGCAGTTTTTGGTCCTACGAGCAAGAGTTGTTTTCTGGTAAGGAAAGTCACTATTGTGCTCCTTTTGCCATACGAGTGCAAATAGCACTCGCGTCTGTTCCCACCAAGTACAGTGTACTGGACTGAAGAGGAGCTACTGTTCTTGTCAGTTTCCTAAGAAGAATTGAACTAGATATGTGTGTGTGTGTGTAGGAAGCACAGTTCTTTTGTTCTGAGCAAGCTCACTGTTCAGGCCTTATAGGAAACACAGTAGCGTAGAAGAGTTCTCTTTTCTCAAAAGCAGAGTGTGTTTCTTGTAATGCGAGCTAGCATTTTTTCCAAGTCCTAAATTGAGTTGAATCACATACAGTTTTGTTCCTACTAGCATGAGTTGTTTTCTGGTAAAGAAAGTCACTATTGCACTCCCATTGCCATACATAGTACAAATAGCACTCGCGTCTGTTCCCAGCAAGTACAGTGTATCGGACTGAAGATGAGCTACTGTTCTTGTCAGTTTCCTAAGCAGAGTTGAACTAGATATGGCCCGTGTGTGTAGGAAGCACAGTTCTTTTGTTCTGAGTAAGTTCACTGTTCAGACCCCTTAGGAAACACTTTAGAGTAGAAGATGGCTCTTTTCTCAAAAGCAGAGTGTGTTTCTTCTATGGCGAGCTAGCGTTTGTTTCCCAGTCCTAAATGGGGTTGAATCACATGCAGTTTCTGGTCCTACGATCAAGAATTGTTTTCTGGTAAGAAGAGTCACTATTGTGCTCCAAATGCCATACACAGTGCAAATAGTACTCGCGTCTGTTCCCAGTACTTACAGAGTATGGGACTGTATAGGAGCTACTGTTCTTGTCAGTTTCCTAAGCAGAATTGAACTAGATATGGTCCATGTGTGTAGGAAGCACAGTTCTTTTGTTCTAAGCAAGCTCACTGTTTGGACCCCATAGGAAACACAGAAGAGTAGAAGAGTGATCTTTTCTCTAAAGCAGGGTGTGTTTCTTGTAAGTCGAGCTAGTGTTTGTTTCCTTGTCCTAAATGAAGTTGAATTCCATGCAGTTTCTGGTCCTACGAACAAGAGTTGTTTTCTGATAAGGAAAGTCACTATTGCGCTCTCATTGCCATACACAGTGCAAATAGCACTCGCGTCTGTTCCCAGCAAGTACAGTGTATTGGACTGAATAGGTGCTACTGTTCTTGTCAGTTTCCTAAGCAGACTTGAACTAGATATGGCCGTGTGTGTAGGAAGCACAGTTCTTTTGTTCTGAGCAAGCTCACTGTTTGGACCCCATAGGAAACACAGTAGAGTAGAAGAGTGCTCTTTTCTCAAAAGCAGAGTGTGTTTCTAGTAAGGCGAGCTAGTGTTTGTTTCCCAGTCCTAAATGGAGTTCAATCACATGCAGTTTCTGGTCCTATGAGCAAGACTTGTTTTCTGGTAAGGAAAGTCACTATTGCAATCCCATTGCCATACACAGTGTAAATAGCACTCGCGTCTGTTCCCAGCAAGTACAGTGTATCGGACTGAAGAGGAGCTACTGTTCTTGTCAGTTTCCTAAGCAGACTTGAACTAGATATGGCCGTGTGTGTAGGAAGCACAGTTTTTTTGTTCTGAGCAATCTCACTGTTTGGACCCCATAGGAAAAACAGTAGAGTAGAAGAGTGCTCTTTTCTCAAAAGCAGAGTGTGTTTCTTGTAAGGCGAGCTAGCGTTTGTTTCCCAGTCCTAAATGGAGTTGAATCACATGCAGTTTCTGGTCCTACGAGCAAGAGTTGTTTTCTGGTAAGGAAAGTCACTATTGCGATCCCATTGCCATTCACAGCGCAAATAGCCCTCCCGTCTGTTCCCAGCAAGTACAGTGTATTGGACTGAAGAGGAGCTACTGTTCTTCTCAGTTTCTTAAGAAGAGTTGAACTAGATACGGCCCGTGTGTGTAGGAAGCACAGTTCTTTTGTTCTGAGCAAGCTCACTGTTCTGGCCCTATAGGAAACACAGTAGAGTAGAAGAGTGCTCTTTTCTCAAAAGCAGAGTGTGTTTCTTGTAAAGCGAGCTAGAGTTTGTTTCCCAGTCCTAAATGGAGTTGAGTCACATGCTGTTTTTTGTCCTACGAGCAAGCGTTTTTTTCTGGTAAGACGAGTCACTATTGTGCTCCAATTGCCATACACAGTGCAAATAGCACTCTTGTATGTTCCCAGCAAATAC
Organism: Peromyscus eremicus; assembly: GCF_949786415.1. Classification (NCBI taxonomy): domain Eukaryota; kingdom Metazoa; phylum Chordata; class Mammalia; order Rodentia; family Cricetidae; genus Peromyscus; species Peromyscus eremicus. The sequence continues at coordinate 1,004,516 of NW_026734300.1, forward strand.
AGTGTATTGGACTGAAGAGGACCTACTGTTCTTGTCAGTTTCCTAAGCAGAGTTGAACTACATATAGTCCTTGTGTGTAGGAAGCACAGTTCTTATGTTCTGAGCAAGCTCACTGTTTGGACCTCATAGGAAACACAGTAGAGTAGAAGAGTGCTCTTTTCTCTAAAGCAGAGTGTGTTTCTTGTCAGGCCAGCTAGCGTTTGTTTCCCAGTGCTTAATAGAGTTGAATCACATGCAGTTTCTGGTCCTACGAGCAAGAGTTGTTTTATGGTAAGTAGAGTCAGTATTGTGCTTCCATTGCCATACACAGGACAAATAGCACTGGCGTGTGTTCCCAGCAAGTACAGTGTATCGGACTGAAGAGGAGCTACTGTTCTTGTCAGTTTCCTAAGCAGAGTTGAACTAGATATGGTCGGTGTGTGTAGGAAGCAGAGTTCTTTTATTCTGAGCAAGCTCACTGTTTGCACCCCATAGGAAACACAGTAGAGTAGAAGAGTGCTCTTTTCTCAAAAGCAGAGTTTGTTTTTTGTAAGCAGAGCTAGCTTTTGTTTCCCAGTCCTAAATGGAGTTGAATCCCATGCAGTTTCTGGTCCTACGAGCAAGAGTTGTTTTCTGGTAAGAAGAGTCAATATTGCGCTGCCATTGCCATACACAAGATAAATAGCACTGGCGTGTGTTGCCAGCAAATACAGTGTATTGGACTGAAGAGGAGCTACTGTTCTCATCAGTTTCCTAAGCAGAGTTGAACTAGATATGGCCCGTGTGTGTAGGAAGCACAGTTCTTTTGTTCTGAGCAAGCTCACTGTTCTGGCCCTGTAGGAAATACAGTAGAGTAGAAGAGTGCTCCTTTCTCAAAAGCAGAGTGTGTTTCTTGTAAGGCGAGCTAGCGTTTGTTTCCCAGCCATAAATGGAGTTCAATCACAGGCAGGTTCTGGTCCTACGAGCAAGAGTTGTTTTCTGGTATGGAAAGTCACTATTGCACTCCCATTTTCATACACAGTGCAAATAGCACTCGCGTCTGTTCCCAGCAAGTACAGTGTATCAGACTGAAGAGAAGCTACTGTTCTTGTCAGTTTGCTAAGCAGAGTTGAACGAGATATGTCCCGTGTGTGTAGGAAGCACAGTTCTTTGGTTCTGATCAAGCTCACTGTTTGGACCCCATAGGAAACACAGTAATGTAGAAGAGTGCTCTTTTCTCAAAAGCAGAGTGTGTTTCTTGTAAGGCGAGCTAGCGTTTGTTTCCCAGTCCTAAATGGAGTTGAATCTCATGCAATTTCTGGTCCTACGAGCAAGAGTTGTTTTCAGGTAAGAAGAGTCACTATTGTGCTGCCATTGCCATACACAGGACAAATAGCACTGGCGTCTGTTCCCAGCAAGTACAGTGTATTGGACTGAACAGGCGCTACTGTTCTTGTCAGGTTCCTAAGCAGACTTGAACTAGATATGGCCGTGTGTGTAGGAAGCACAGTTTTTTTGTTCTGAGCAAGCTCACTGTTCGGAACACATAGGAAACACAGTAGAATAGAAGAGTGCTCTTTTATCAAAAGCAGAGTGTTTTTCTTGGAAGGCGAGCTAGCGTTTGTTTCCCAGTTTTAAATGGAGTTGAGTCACATGCAGTTTTTTGTCCTACGAGCAAGAGTTGTCTTCTGGTAAGACGAGACACTATTGTGCTCCAATTGCCATACACAGTGCAAATAGCACTCGCATCTGTTCCCCGCAAATACAGTGTATTGGACTGAAGAAGAGCTACTGTTCTTGTCAGTTTCCTAAGCAGAGTTGAACTAGATATGGCCGTGTGTGTAGGAAGCACAGTTCTTTTGTTCTGAGCAAACTCACTGTTCAGACCCAATAGGAAGCACAGTAGAGTAGAAGAGTGCTCTTTTCTCAAAAGCAAAGTGTGTTTCTTGTAAGACAAGCTAGCGTTTGTTTCCCAGTCCTAAATGGAGTTGAATCACATGCAGTTTCTGTTCCTACGAGCAAGAGTTGTTTTCTGGTAAGGAAAGTCACTATTGTGCTCCCACTGCCATACACAGTGCAAATAGAACATGCGTCTGTTCCCAGCAAATACAGTGTATGGGACTGAAGAGGAGCTACTGTTCTTGTCAGTTTCCTAAGCAGAGTTGAACTAGATATGGCCCGTGTGTGTAGGAAGCACAGTTCTTTTGTTCTGAGCAAGCTCACTGTTCTGGCCCTATAGGAAACAAGTAGAGTAGAAGAGTGCTCTTTTCTCTAAAGCAGAGTGTGTTTCTTGTAAGGCTAGCGAGCGTTTGTTTCCCAGTCCTAAATGGAGTTGAATCACATGCAGTTTCTGGTCCTACCAGCAAGAGTTGTTTTCTGGTAAGAAGAGTCACTTTTGCGCTCCCATTGCCATACACAATGAAAATAGCACTCGCTTCTGTTCCCAGGAAGTACAGTGTATTGGACTAAAGATGAGGTACTGTTCTTGTCAGTATCCTAAGCAGACTTGAACTAGATATGGGCCGTGTGTGTAGGAAGCACAGTTCTTTTGTTCTGAGCAAGCACACTGTTCGGTCCACATAGGAAACACAGTAGAGTAGAAGAGTGCTCTTTTCTCAAAAGAAGAGTGTGTTTCTTGTAAGGCGAGCTAGCGTTTGTTTCCCTGTCCCAAATGGTGTTGAATCACATGCAGTATTTGGTCCTACGAGCAAAAGTTGTTTTCTGGTAAGGAAAGTCACTATTGTGCTCCCATTGCCATACATAGTGCAAATAGCACTCGCGTCTGTTCCCAGCAAGTACAGTGTACTGGACTAAAGAGGAGCTACTGTTCTTGTCAGTTTCCTAAGCAGAATTGAACTAGATATGGGTGTGTGTGTAGGAAGCACAGTTCTTTTGTTCTGAGCAAGCTCACTGTTTGGACCCCAAAGGAAACACAGTAGAGTAGAAGAGTGCTCTTTTCTCAAAAGCAGAGTGTGTTTCTTGTAAGGCGAGCTACTGTTTGTTTCAGAGTCCTAAATGGAGTTGAATCACATGCAGTTTCTGGTCCTACGAGCAAGAGTTGTTTTCTGGTAAGAAGAGTCACTATTGTGCTCCCATTGTCATACACATTACAAATAGCACTGGCGTCTGTTTCCAGCATGTACAGTGTATTGGACTGAAGAGATTCCACTGTTATTGTCAGTTTCCTAAGCAGAATTGAACTAGATATGGCCGTGTGTGTAGGAAGTACAGTTCTTTTGTTCTGAGCAACATCACTGTTTTGGCTCTATAGAAAACACAGTAGAGTAGAAGAGTGCTCTTTTCTCAAAAGCAGTGTGTGTTTCTTGTAAGGCAAGCTAGTGTTTGTTTTCCAGTCAGAAATGGAGTTGAATCCCATGCAGTTTCTGGTGCTATGACAAAGATTTGTTTTCTTGTAAGAAGAGTCACTATTAAGCTCCCATTGCCATACACAGTGCAAATAGCACTCGCGTCTCTTCGCAGGAATTATAGTGTATTGGACTGAAGAGGAGCTACTGTTCTTGTCAGTTTCCTAAGCAGAGTTGAACTAGATATGGCTCGTGTGTGTAGGAAGCACAGTTCTTTTGTTCTGAGCAAGCTCACTGTTCGGACCCCATAGGAAACACATTAGATTAGAAGATTGCTCTTTTCTCAAAAGCAGAGTGTGTTTCTTGTAAGGCGAGCTAGCGTTTGTTTCCCAATCCTAAATGGAGTTGAATTACATGCAGTTTCTGGTCCTATGAGCAAGAGTTGTTTTCTGGTAAGAAGAGTCACTATTGTGCTCCATATGTCATACACAGGGCAAATAGCACTCGCGTCTGTTCCCAGCATGTACAGTGTATTGGACTGAAGAGGTTCTACTGTCCTTGTCAGTTTCCTAAGCAGAATTGATCTAGATATGGCCCGTGTGTGTAGCAAGCATAGTTCTTCTGTTCTGAGAAAGCTCATTGTTCTGACCCCATAAGAAAAACAGTAGAGTAGAAGAGTGCCCGTTTCTCAAAAGCAGTGTGTGTTTCTTGTAAGGCGAGCTAGCATTAGTTTCCCAATCCTAAATGGAGTTGAATCACATGCAGTTTCTGGTCCTACGAGCAAGAATTGTTTTCTGGTAAGAAGAGTCACTATTGCCCTCCCATTGTCATACACTGGGCAAATAGCACTCGCGTCTGTTTCCAGCAACTACAGAGTATTGGACTGAAGAGGATCTACTATTCTTGTCAGTTTCATAAGCAGAATTGAACTAGATATGACCGTGTGTGTAGGAAGCACAGTTCTTTGTTCTGAGAAAGCTCACTGTTTTGGCCCTATAGGAAACACAGTAGAGTAGAAGAGTGCTCTTTTCTCAAAAGCAGAGTGTGTTTCTTGTAAGGCTAGCTAGCGTTTGTTTCCCAGTCCTAAATGGAGTTGAATCACATGTAGTTTTTGGTCCTACGAGCAAGGGTTGTTTTCTGGTAAGAAGAGTCACTATTGTGCTCCCATTGAAATACACAGTGCAAACAGCAATCACGTCTGTTCGCAGCAAGTACAGTGTATTGGACTGAAGATGAGCTACTGTTCTTGTCAGTTTCCTAAGCAGAGTTGAACTAGATATGGCCTCTGTGTGTAGGAAGCACAGTTCTTTTGTTCTGAGCAAGCTCACTGTTCAGACCCCATAGGAAACACAGTAGAGTAGAAGAGTGCTCTTTTCTCAAAAGCAGAGTGTGTTTCTTGTAAGGCGAGCTAGTGTTTCTTTCCCAGACTGAAATGGAGTTGAACCACATGCAGTTTCTGGTCCTACGAGCAAGAGTTGTTTTCTGGTAAGAAGAGTCACTATTGCGCTCCCATTGTCATACACAGGGCAAATAGCACTGGCGTCTGTTCCCAGCAAGTACAGTATATGGGACTGAAGAGGATCTAGTGTTCTCGTCAGTTTCATAAGCAGAATTGAACTAGATATGACCGTGTGTGTAGGAAGCACAGTTCCTTTTTTCAGAGCAAGCTCACTGTTTTGGCCCTATAGGAAACGCAGTAGAGTTGAAGAGTGCTCTTTTCTCAAAAGCAGAGTGATTTTCTTGTAAGGCGAGCTAGCGTTTGTTTCCAGTCCTAAATGGAGTTGAATCACATGCAGTTTTGGGTCCTACGAGCTAGAGTTGTTTTCTGGTAAGGAAAGTCACTATTGTGCTCCCATTGCCATACATAGTGCAAATAGCACTCCCGTCTGTTCCCAGCATGTACAGGTATTGGACTGAAGAGGAGCTACTGTTCTTGTCAGTTTCCTAAGAAGAATTGAACTAGATATGGCCGTGTGTGTAGGAAGCACAGTTCTTTTGTTCTGAGCAAGCTCACTGTTTTTGCCCTATAGGAAACACAGTAGAGTAGAAGAGTGCCCTTTTCTGAAAAGCAGAGTGTGTTTCTTGTAAGGCGAGCTACCGTTTGTTTTTCAGTCCTAAATGGAGTTGAATCACATGCAGTTTCTGGTCCTACGAGCAAGAGTTTTTTTCTGGTAAGAAGAGTCACTATTGCGCTCCATATATCATACACAGGGCAAATAGCACTCGCGTCTGTTCCCAGCATGTGCAGGTATTGGACTGAAGAGGAGCTACTGTTCTTGTCAGTTTCCTAAGCAGAGTTGAACTAGATATCGCCCCTGTGTGTAGGAAGCAAATTTCTTTTGTTCTGAGCAAGCTCATTATTCTGGCACTGTAAGAAACACAGTAGAGTAGAAGAGTGCTCTTTTCTCAAAAGCAGAGTGTGTTTCTTGTAAGGCAAGCTAGTGTTTGTTTCTCAGTCCTAAATGGAGTTGAATCACATGCAGCTTGTGGTCCTACAAGCAAGAGTTGTTTTCTGGTAAGAAGAGTCACTATTGCGCTCTCATTGTCATACACAGTGCAAATAGCACTCGAGTCTGTTCCCAGCAAGTACAGTGTATTGGACTGAAGAGGATCCACTGTTATTGTCAGTTTCCTAAGCAGAATTGAACTAGATATGGCCGTGTGTGTAGGAAACACAGTTCTTTTGTTCTGAGCAAGCTCACTGTTTTGGCTCTATAGAAAACACAGTAGAGTAGAAGAGTGCTCTTTTCTCAAAAGCAGAGTATGTTTCTTGTAAGGAGAGCTAGTGTTTGTTTCCCAGTCCTAAATGGAGTTGAATCACATGCAGTTTTTGGTCCCATGAGCATGAGTTGTTTTCTGGTAAGGAAAGTCACTATTGTGCTCCCATTACCCTACACAGTGCAAATAGCACTCGTGTCTGTTCCCAGCAAGTACAGTGTATTGGACTGAAGAGGAGCTACTGTTCTTGTCAGTTTACTAACCAGAGTTGAACTAGATATGGCCGTGTGTGTAGGAAGCACAGTTCTTTTGTTCTGAGCAAGCTCACTGTTCAGACCCCATAGGAAACACAGTAGAGTAGAAGAGTGCTCTTTTCTCAAAAGCAGAGTGTGTTTCTTGTAAGGCGAGCTAGCGTTTTTTTCCCAGTCCTAAATGGAGTTGAATCCCATGCAGTTTCTGGCCGTATGAGCAAGAGTTGTTTTCTGGTAAGAAGAGTCACTATTGCGCTCCCATTGCCATACATAGGGCAAATAGCACTGGCGTCTGTTCCCAGCATGTACAGTGTATTGGACTGAAGAGGAGCTACTGTTCTTGTCAGTTTCCTAAGCAGAGTAGAACTAGATATAGCCCGTGTGTGTAGGAAGCAAAGTTCTTTTGTTCTGAGCAAGCTCACTATTCTGGCACTATAGGAAACACAGTAGAGTAGAAGAGTGCGCTTTTCTCAAAAGCAGAGTGTGTTACTTGTAAGGCGAGCTAGTGTTTGTTTCCCAGTCAGAAATGGCGTTGAATCCCATGCAGTTTCTGGTCCTACGATCAAGAGTTGTTTTGTGGTAAGAAGAGTCACTATTACGCTCCCATTGCCATACACAGAGCAAATAGCACTCGCGTCTGTTCCCAGCAAGTACAGTGTATTGGACTGAAGAGGAGATACTGTTCTTGTCAGTTTCCTAAGCAGAGTTGAACTAGATATGGCAAGTGTGTGCAGGAAACACAGTTCTTTAGTTCTGAGCAAGCTCACTGTTTGGACCACATAGGAAACACTTTAGATTAGAAGATGGCTCTTTTCTGAAAAGCAGAGTATGTTTCTTGTAAGGCGAGCTAGCGTTTGTTTCCCAGTCCTAAATGGAGTTGACTCACATGTTGTTTTTGGTCTTACGAGCAAGAGTTGTTTTCTGGTAAGAAGAGTCACTACTGCGCTTCCATTGCCATACACAGTGCAAATAGCACTCGCATCTCTTCGCAGCAAGTACAGTGTATTGGAATGAAGATGAGCTACTGTTCTTGTCAGTTTCCTAAGTAGCATTGAACTAGATATGACCGTGTGTGTAGGAAGCACAGTTCTTTTGTTCTGAGCAAGCTCACTGTTTTGGCCCTATAGGAAACACAGTAGAGTAGAAGAGTTCTCTTTTCTCAACAGCAGAGTGTGTTTCTTGTAAGGCGAGCTAGCGTTTGTTTCCCAGTCCTAAATTGAGTTGAATCACATGTAATTTTTGGTTCTACGAGCAATAGTTGTTTTCTGGTAAGAAGAGTCACTATTGCTCTCCCATTGCCATACACAGTGCAAATAGCACTAGCATCTGTTCGCAGCAAGTACAGTGTATTTGACTGAAGATGAGCTAGTTTTCTTGTCAGTTTCCTAAGCAGAGTTGAACTAGATATTGCCCCTGTGTGTAGGAAGCACACTTCTTTTGTTCTGAGCAAGCTCACTGTTCGGACCCCATAGGAAACACAGTCGAGTAGAAGAGTGCTCTTTTTTCAAAAGCAGTGTGTGTTTCTTGTAAGGCGAGCTAGAGTTTGTTTCCCAGTCCTAAATGAAGTTGAATCACATGCAGTTTCTGGTCCTACGAGCAAGAGTTGTTTTCTGGTAAGAAGAGTCACTATTGCACTCCCATTGTCATACACAGGGCAATTAGCACTCCCGTCTGTTCCCAGCAACTACAGTGTATTGGACTGAAGAGGATCTACTATTCTTGTCAGTTTCCTAAGCAGAATTGAACTAGATATGACCATGTGTGTAGGAAGCACAGTACTTTTGTTCTGAATAAGCTCACTCTTGGACCCCATAGGAAAAACAGTAGAGTAGAAGAGTGCTCTTTTTTCAAAAGCAGAGTGTGTTTCTTATAAGGCGAGCTAGTGTTTGTTTCCCAGTCTGAAATGGAGTTGAATCCCATGCAGTTTCTGGTCCTTCGAGCAAGAGTTGTTTTCTGGTAAGAAGAGTCACTATTGCGCTCCCATTGCCATATACAGTGCAAATAGCACTCGTGTCTGTTCCCAGCAAGTACAGTGTATTGGATGAAGTGGAGATACTGTTCTTGTCAGTTTCCTAAGTAGAGTTGAACTGATATGGCCCGTGTGTGTAGGAAGCACAGTTCTTTTGTTCTGAGCAAGCTCACTGTTTGGACCCCAAAGGAAACACCTAAGAGTAGAAGAATGTTCTTTTCTCAAAAGCAGAGTGTGTTTCTTGTAAGGCGAGCTAGCCTTTGTTTCCCAGTCCTAAATGGAGTTGAATCAAATGCAGTTTATGCTCCTACGAATAAGAGTTGTCTTCTGGTATGAAGAGTCACTATTGCGCTCCCATTGTCATATACTTTTCAAATAGCACTGGCGTCTGTTCCCAGCATGTACAGTGTATTGGACTGAGTAGGATCTACTGTTATTGTCAGTTTCCTAAGCAGAATTGAACTAGATATGGTCCATGTGTGTAGGAAGCACAGTTCTTTTGTTCTGAGCAAGCTCACTGTTTTGGCTCTATAGAAAACACAGTAGAGTGGAAGAGTGCTCTTTTCTCAAAAGCAGAGTGTGTCTCTTGAAAGGCGAGCTAGCCTTTGTTTCCCAGTCCTAAATGGAGTTGAATCACATGCAGTTTCTGGTCCTACGAGCAAGAGTTGTCTTCTGGTAAGAAGAGTCACTATTGCGCTCCCATTGTCATACACATTACAAATAGCACTGGCGTCTGTTCACAGCATGTACAGTGTATTGGACTGAGGAGGATCTACTGTTATTTTCAGTTTCCTAAGCAGAATTGAACTAGATATGGCCGTGTGTTTAGGAAGCACAGTTCTTTTGTTCTGAGCAAGCTCACTGTTTTGGCTCTATAGAAAACACAGTAGAGTAGAAGAGTGCTCTTTTCTCAAAAGCAGTGTGTATTTCTTGTAAGGCGAGCTAGCATTTGTTTCCCAGAGAGAAATGGAGTTGAATCCCATACAGTTTCTGGTCCTATGAGCAAGAGTTGTTTTTTGGTAAGAAGAGTCACTATTGTGCTCCCATTGACATAAACAGTGCAAATAGCCCTCGGGTTTGTTCCCAGGAAGTACAGTGTATTGGACTGAAGAGGAGCTACTGTTCTTGTCAGTTTCCTAAGCAGAGTTGAACTAAATATGGCTTGTGTGTGTAGGAAGCACAGTTATTTTGTTCTGAGCAAGCTCACTTTTCGGACCGCATAGGAAACACAGTAGAGTAGAAGAGTGCTCTTTTCTCAAAAGCAGAGTGTGTTTCTTGTAAGGCGAGCTAGCGTTTGTTTCCCAGTCCTAAATGTAGTTGAATCACATGCAGTTTTTGGTCGTACAAGCAAGAGTTGTTTTCTGGGAAGAAGAGTCACTATTGTGCTCCCATTGCCATACACAGTGCAAATAGCACTGGCGTCTATTCCCAGCATGTACAGTGTATTTGACTGAAGAGGAGCTACTGTTCTTGTCAGTCTCCTAAGCAGAGTTGAACTAGATATAGCCCGTGTGTGGAGGAAGCAAAGTTCATTTGTTCTGAGCAAGCTCACTGTTCTGGCCCTGTAGGAAACACAGTATAGTAGAAGAGTGCTCTTTTCTCAAAAGCAGAGTGTGTTTCTTGTAAGGAGAGCTAGTGTTTGTTTCCCAGTCTGAAATGGAGTTGAATCCCATGCAGTTTTTGGTCCTACGAGCAAGAGTTGTTTTCTGGTAATAAGAGTCACTTTTGGGCTCCCATTGCCATATACAGTGCAAATAGCTCTCGCATCTGTTCCCAGCAAGTACAGTGTATTGGACAGAAGAGGAGCTACTGTTTTTGTCAGTTTCCTAAGCAGAGTTGAACTATATATGGCCCGTGTGTGTAGGAAGCACAGTTCTTTTGTTCTGAGCAAGCACACTGTTTGCACCCCAAAGGAAACACAGAAGAGTAGAAGAGTGCTCTTTTCTCAAAAGCAGAGTGTGTTTCTTGTAAGGCGAGCTAGCGTTTGTTTCCCAGTCCTAAATGGAGTTGAATCACATGCAGTTTCTGGTCCTACTAGCAAGAGTTGTTTTCTGGTAAGAAGAGTCACTATTGCGCTCCCATTGTCATACACAAGGCAAATAGCAATGGCATCTATTCCCAGCATGTCCAGTGTATTGGAATGAAGAGGATCTACTGTTCTTGTCAGTTTCCTAAGCAGAATTGAACCAGATATGGCCGTGTGTGTAGGAAGCACAGTTCTTTTGTTCTGAGCAAGCTCACTGTTCTGGACTTATAGGAAACTCAGTAGAGTAGATGAGTGCTCTTTTCTCAAAAGCAGAGTGTGTTTCTTGTAAGGCGAGCTAGTGTTTGTTTCCCAGTCCTAAATGGAGTTGAATCACATGCAGTTTCTGGTCCTACGAGCAAGAGTTTTCTTCTGGTAAGAAGAGTCACTATTGCGCTCCCATTGTCATACACATTACAAATAGCACTGGCGTCTGTTCACAGCATGTACAGTGTATTGAACTGAGGAGGATCTACTGTTATTGTCAGTTTCCTAAGCTGAGTTGAACTAGATATGGCTCGTGTGTGTAGGAAGCACAGTTCCTTTGTTCTGAGCAACCTCACTGTTCGGACCCCATAGGAAACACTTTAGATTAGAAGAGTGCTCTTTTCTCAAAAGCAGAGTGTGTTTCTCGTAAGGCGAGCTAGCCTTTGTTTCCGAGTCCTAAATGGAGTTGAATCACATGCAATTTCTGGTCCTACGAGCAAGAATTGTTTTCTGGTAAAGAGTCACTATTGCCCTCCCATTGTTATACACTGGGCAAATAGCACTTGTGTCTGTTCCCAGCAACTACAGAGTGTTGGACTGAAGAGGATCTACTATTCTTGTCAGTTTCATAAGCAGAATTGAACTATATATGACCGTGTGTGTAGGAAGCACAGTTCTTTTGTTCTGAGCAAGCTCATTGTTTTGGCCCTATAGGAAACACAGTAGAGAGTGCTCTTTTCTCAAAAGCAGAGTGTGTTTCTTGTAAGGCGAGCCAGCCTTTGTTTCCCCGTCCTAAATGGAGTTGAATCACATGCAGTTTCTGGTCCTACGAGCAAGAGTTGTTTTCTGGTAAGAAGAGTCACTATTGCGCTCCCATTGTCATACACAGGGCAAATAGCACTGGCGTCTCTTCCCAGCAAGTATGGTGTATTGGACTGAAGAGGAGCTACTGTTTCTGTCAGTTTCCTAAGGAGAGTTGAACTAGATATGGCTCGTGTGTGTAGGAAGCACAGTTCCTTTGTTCTGAGCAAGCTCACTGTTGGTACCCCATTGGAAACACTTTAGAGTAGAAGAGGGCTCTTTTCTCAAAAGCAGAGTGTGTTTGTTGTAAGGCGAGCTAGCATTTGTTTCGCAGTCCTAAATGGAGTTGAATCCCATGCAATTTCTGGTCCTACTAGCAAAAGTTGTCTTCTGGTAAGAAGAGTCACTATTGTGCTCCCATTGTCATACACATTACAAATAGCACTGGCGTCTCTTCCCAGCATGTACAGTGTATTGCACTGAGGAGGATCTACTGTTATTGTCAGTTTTCTAAGCAGATTTGAACTAGATATGGCCGTGTGTGTAGGAAGCAAAGTTCTTTTGTTCTGAGCAAGCTCATTCTTTTGACTCTATAGAAAACACATTAGAGTAGAAGAGTGCTCTTTTCTCAAAAGCAGTGTGTATTTCTTGTAAGGCGAGCTAGCATTTGTTTCCCAGAGAGAAATGGAGTTGAATCCCATACAGTTTCTGGTCCTATGAGCAAGAGTTTTTTTTTTGGTAAGAAGAGTCACTATTGTGCTCCTATTGACATAAACAGTGCAAATAGCACTCGGGTCTGTTCCCAGGAAGTACAGTGTATTGGACTGAAGAGGAGCTACTGTTCTTGTCAGTTTCCTAAGCAGAGTTGAACTAAATATGGCTTGTGTGTGTAGGAAGCACAGTTATTTTGTTCTGAGCAAGCTCACTTTTCGGACCGCATAGGAAACACAGTAGAGTAGAAGAGTGCTCTTTTCTCAAAAGCAGAGTGTGTTTCTTGTAAGGCGAGCTAGCGTTTGTTTCCCAGTCCTAAATGTAGTTGAATCACATGCAGTTTTTGGTCATACAAGCAAGAGTTGTTTTCTGGGAAGAAGAGTCACTATTGTGCTCCCATTGCCATACACAGTACAAATAGCACTGGCGTCTATTCCCAGCATGTACAGTGTATTTGACTGAAGAGGAGCTACTGTTCTTGTCAGTCTCCTAAGCAGAGTTGAACTAGATATAGCCCGTGTGTGTAGGAAGCAAAGTTCACTTGTTCTGAGCAAGCTCACTGTTCTGGCCCTGTAGGAAACACAGTATAGTAGAAGAGTGCTCTTTTCTCAAAAGCAGAGTGTGTTTCTTGTAAGGAGAGCTAGTGTTTGTTTCCCAGTCTGAAATGGAGTTGAATCCCATGCAGTTTTTGGTCCTACGAGCAAGAGTTGTTTTCTGGTAATAAGAGTCACTTTTGGGCTCCCATTGCCATATACAGTGCAAATAGCTCTCGCATCTGTTCCCAGCAAGTACAGTGTATTGGACAGAAGAGGAGCTACTGTTTTTGTCAGTTTCCTAAGCAGAGTTGAACTATATATGGCCCGTGTGTGTAGGAAGCACAGTTCTTTTGTTCTGAGCAAGCACACTGTTTGCACCCCAAAGGAAACACAGAAGAGTAGAAGAGTGCTCTTTTCTCAAAAGCAGAGTGTGTTTCTTGTAAGGCGAGCTAGCGTTTGTTTCCCAGTCCTAAATGGAGTTGAATCACATGCAGTTTCTGGTCCTACTAGCAAGAGTTGTTTTCTGGTAAGAAGAGTCACTATTGCGCTCCCATTGTCATACACAAGGCAAATAGCAATGGCGTCTATTCCCAGCATGTCCAGTGTATTGGACTGAAGAGGATATACTGTTCTTGTCAGTTTCCTAAGCAGAATTGAACCAGATATGGCCGTGTGTGTAGGAAGCACAGTTCTTTTGTTCTGAGCAAGCTCACTGTTTTGGCTCTATAGGAATCACAGTAGAGTAGAAGAGTGCTCTTTTCTCAAATGCAGAGTGTGTTTCTTCTAAGGCGAGCTAGCGTTTGTTTCCCAGTCCTAAATGGAGTTGAATCACATGCAGTTTTTGGTCCCATGAGCAAGAGTTGTTTTCTGGTAAGGAAATTCACTATTGCGCTCCCATTCCCCTACACAGTGCAAAAAGCACTCGCGTCTGTTCCCAGCAAGTACAGTGTATTGGACTGAAGATGAGCTACTGTTCTTGACAGTTTCCTAAGCAGAGTTGGACTAGATATGGCCCGTGTGTGTAGGCAGCACAGTTCTTTTGTTCTGAGCAAGCTCACTGTTCGGATCCCAAAGGAAACACAGTAGAGTAGAAGATTGCTCTTTTCTCAAAAGCAGAGTGTGTTTCTTGTATGGCGAGCTAGTGTTTGTTTCCCAGTCCTAAATGGAGTTGAATCCCATGCAGTTTCTAGTCCTACGAGCAAGAGTTGTTTTCTGGTAAGAAGAGTCACTATTACACTCCCATTGCCATACACAGTGCAAATAGCACTCGCGTCTGTTCCCAGGAAGTACAGTGTATTGGACTGAAGAGGAGCTACTGTTCTTGTCAGTTTTCTAAGCAGAGTTGAACTAGATATGGCTCGTGTGTGTAGGAAGCACAGTTCTTTTGTTCTGAGCAAGCTCACTGTTCAGACCGCATAGGAAACACTTTAGATTACAAGAGGGCTCTTTTCTCAAAAGCAGAGTGTGTTTGTTGTAAGGCGAGCTAGCGTTTGTTTCCCAGTCCTAAATGGAGTTGAATCACATGCAGTTTCTGGTGCTACGAGCAAGAGTTGTTTTCTGGTAAGAAGAGTCACTATTGTGCTCCCATTGTCATACACTGGGCAAATAGCACTCGTGTCTGTTCCCAGCAACTACAGTGTATTGGACTGAAGAGGATCTACTATTCTTGTCAGTTTCCTAAGTAGCATTGAACTAGATATGACCGTGTGTGTAGGAAGCACAGTTCTTTTGTTCTGAGCAAGCTCACTGTTTTGGCCCTATAGAAAACACAGTAGAGTGGAAGAGTGCTCTTTTCTCAAAAGCAGAGTGTGTCTCTTGAAAGGCGAGCTAGTGTTTGTTTCCCAGTCCTAAATGGAGTTGAATCCCATGCAGTTTCTCGTCCTACGAGCAAGAGTTGTCTTCTGGTAAGAAGAGTCAATATTGCGCTCCCATTGTCATACACATTACAAATAGCACTGGCGTCTGTTCACAGCATGTACAGTGTATTGGACTGAGGAGGATCTACTGTTATTTTCAGTTTCCTAAGCAGAATTGAATTTGATATGGCCGTGTGTTTAGGAAGCACAGTTCTTTTGTTCGGAGCAAGCTCACTGTTTTGGCTCTATAGAAAACACAGTATAGTAAAAGAGTGCTCTTTTCTCAAAAGCAGAGTGTGTTTCTTGTAAGGCGAGCTAGCGTTTGTTTCCCAGTCCTAAATGGAGTTGAATCACATGCAGTTTCTGGTCCTAGGAGCAAGAGATGTTTTCTGGTAAGAAGAGTCACTATTGCGCTCCCATTGTCATACACATTACAAATAGCACTGGCGTCTGTTCCCAGCAAGTACAGTGTATGGGACTGAAGAGGATCTACTGTTCTTGTCAGTTTCATAAGCAGAATTGAACTAGATATGACCGTGTGTGTAGGAAGCACAGATCTTTTGTTCTGAGCAAGCTCACTGTTCTGACCCTATAGGAAACACAGTAGAGTAGAAGAGAGCCCTTTTCTCAAAAGCAGTGTGTGTTTCTTGTAAGGCGAGCTAGCGTTTGTTTTTCAGTCCTAAATGGAGTTGAATCACATGCAGTTTCTGGTCCTACGATCAAGAGTTGGTTTCCTGTTAGAAGAGTCACTATTGCGCTCCCATTGTCATACACATTACAAATAGCACTGGCGTCTGTTCCCAGCATGTACAGTGTATTGGACTGAAGAGGATCAACTGTTCTTGTCAGTTTCCTAAGCACAATTGAACTAGATATGGCCGTGTGTGTAGGAAGCACAGTTCTTTTTTTCTGAGCATGCTCACTGTTTTGGCCCTATAGGAAATACTGTAGAGTAGAAGAGTGCCCTTTTCTCAAAAGCAGAGTGTGTTTCTTGTAAGGCAAGCTAGCATTTGTTTTTCAGTCCTAAATGGAGTTGAATCACATGCAGTTTCTGGTGCTACGAGCAAGAGTTGTTTTCTGGTAAGAAGAGTCACTATTGCGCTCTCATTGTCATACACTGGGCAAATAGCACTCGTGTCTGTTCCCAGCAACTACAGTGTATTGGACTGAAGAGGATCTACTATTCTTGTCAGTTTCCTAAGTAGCATTGAACTAGATATGACCGTGTGTGTAGGAAGCACAGTTCTTTTGTTCTGAGCAAGCTCACTGTTTTGGCCCTATAGGAAACACAGTAGAGTAGAAGAGTTCTCTTTTCTCAACAGCAGAGTGTGTTTCTTGTAAGGCGAGCTAGCGTTTGTTTCCCAGTCCTAAATTGAGTTGAATCACATGTAATTTTTGGTCCTACGAGCAATAGTTGTTTTCTGGTAAGAAGAGTCACTATTGCGCTCCCATTGCCATACACAGTGCAAATAGCACTTGCATCTGTTCAAAGCAAGTATAGTGTATTTGACTGAAGATGAGCTAGTGTTCTTGTCAGTTTCCTAAGCAGAGTTGAACTAGATATGGCCGTGTGTGTAGGAAGCACAGTTCTTTTTTTCTGAGCATGCTCACTGTTTTGGCCCTATAGGAAATACTGTAGAGTAGAAGAGTGCCCTTTTCTCAAAAGCAGAGTGTGTTTCTTGTAAGGCGAGCTAGCATTTGTTTTTCAGTCCTAAATGGAGTTGAATCACATGCAGTTTCTGGTCCTACGAGCAAGAGTTGTTTTCTGGTAAGAAAAGACACTATTGCGCTCCCATTCCCCTACACAGCGCAAATAGGACGGGCGTCTTTTCCCAGCATGTACAATGTATTGGACTGAAGAGGATCTACTGTCCTTGTCAGATTTCTAAGCAGAGTTGAACTAGATATGGCCCGTGTGTGTAGGAAGCACAGTTCTTTTGTTCTGAGCAAGCTCACTGTTCTGGCCCTATAGGAAACACAGTAGAGTAGAAGAGTGCTCTTTTCTCAAAAGCAGAGTGAGTTTATTGTAAGGCGAGCTAGCGTTTGTTTCCCAGTTCTAAATGGAGTTGCATCCCATGCAGTTTCTGGTTCTACGAGCAATAGTTGTTTTCTGGTAAGAAGAGTCACTATTGCGCTCCCATTGCCATACACAGTGCAAATAGCACTCGCATCTGTTCGCAGCAAGTACAGTGTATTTGACTGAAGATGAGCTAGTGTTCTTGTCAGTTTCCTAAGCAGAGTTGAACTAGATATGGCCCCTGTGTGTAGGAAGCACACTTCTTTTGTTCTGAACAAGCTCACTGTTCGGACCCCATAGGAAAAACTTTAGAGTAGAAGAGTGCTCTTTTCTCAAAAGCAGAGTGTGTTTCTTGTAAGGCGAGCTAGAGTTTGTTTCCCAGTCCTAAATGAAGTTGAATCACATGCAGTTTCTGGTCCTACGAGCAAGAGTTGTTTTCTGGTAAGAAGAGTCACTATTGCACTCCCATTGTCATACACAGGGCAATTAGCACTCCTGTCTGTTCCCAGCAACTACAGTGTATTGGACTGAGTAGGATCTACTGTTATTGTCAGTTTCCTAAGCAGAATTGAACTAGATATGGTCCATGTGTGTAGGAAGCACAGTTCTTTTGTTCTGAGCAAGCTTACTGTTTTGGCTCTATAGAAAACACAGTAGAGTAGAAGAGTGCTCTTTTCTCAAAAGCAGAGTGTGTCTCTTGAAAGGCGAGCTAGTGTTTGTTTCCCAGTCCTAAATGGAGTTGAATCCCATGCAGTTTCTCGTCCTACGAGCAAGAGTTGTCTTCTGGTAAGAAGAGTCAATATTGCGCTCCCATTGTCATACACATTACAAATAGCACTGGCGTCTGTTCACAGCATGTACAGTGTATTGGACTGAGGAGGATCTACTGTTATTTTCAGTTTCCTAAGCAGAATTGAATTTGATATGGCCGTGTGTTTAGGAAGCACAGTTCTTTTGTTCGGAGCAAGCTCACTGTTTTGGCTCTATAGAAAACACAGTATAGTAAAAGAGTGCTCTTTTCTCAAAAGCAGAGTGTGTTTCATGTAAGGCGAGCTAGCGTTTGTTTCCCAGTCCTAAATGGAGTTGAATCACATGCAGTTTCTGGTCCTAGGAGCAAGAGATGTTTTCTGGTAAGAAGAGTCACTATTGCGCTCCCATTGTCATACACATTACAAATAGCACTGGCGTCTGTTCCCAGCAAGTACAGTGTATGGGACTGAAGAGGATCTACTGTTCTTGTCAGTTTCATAAGCAGAATTGAACTAGATATGACCGTGTGTGTAGGAAGCACAGATCTTTTGTTCTGAGCAAGCTCACTGTTCTGACCCTATAGGAAACACAGTAGAGTAGAAGAGAGCCCTTTTCTCAAAAGCAGTGTGTGTTTCTTGTAAGGCGAGCTAGCGTTTGTTTTTCAGTCCTAAATGGAGTTGAATCACATGCAGTTTCTGGTCCTACGATCAAGAGTTGGTTTCCTGTTAGAAGAGTCACTATTGCGCTCCCATTGTCATACACATTACAAATAGCACTGGCGTCTGTTCCCAGCATGTACAGTGTATTGGACTGAAGAGGATCTACTGTTCTTGTCAGTTTCCTAAGCACAATTGAACTAGATATGGCCGTGTGTGTAGGAAGCACAGTTCTTTTTTTCTGAGCATGCTCACTGTTTTGGCCCTATAGGAAATACTGTAGAGTAGAAGAGTGCCCTTTTCTCAAAAGCAGAGTGTGTTTCTTGTAAGGCGAGCTAGCATTTGTTTTTCAGTCCTAAATGGAGTTGAATCACATGCAGTTTCTGGTCCTACGAGCAAGAGTTGTTTTCTGGTAAGAAAAGACACTATTGTGCTCCCATTCCCCTATTCAGCGCAAATAGGACTGGCGTCTTTTCCCAGCATGTACAATGTATTGGACTGAAGAGGATCTACTGTCCTTGTCAGATTCCTATGCAGAGTTGAACTAGATATGGCCCGTGTGTGTAGGAAGCACAGTTCTTTTGTTCTGAGCAAGCTCACTGTTCTGGCCCTATAGGAAACACAGTAGAGTAGAAGAGTGCTCCTTTCTCAAAAGCAGAGTGAGTTTATTGTAAGGCGAGCTAGCGTTTGTTTCCCAGTCCTAAATGGAGTTGAATCACATGCAGTTTCTGGTCCTACGAGCAAGAGTTGTCTTCTGGTAAGAAGAGTCACTATTGCGCTCCAACTGTCATACATACTACAAATAGCACTGGCGTCTGTTCCCAGCATGTACAGTGTATTGGACTGAGTAGGATCTACTGTTATTGTCAGTTTCCTAAGCAGAATTGAACTAGATATGGCCGTGTGTAGGAAGCACAGTTCTTTTGTTCTGAGCAAGCTCACTGTTTTGGCTCTATAGAAAACACAGTAGAGTAGAAGAGAGCTCTTTTCTCAGAAGCAGAGTGTGTTTCTTGTAAGGTGAGCTAGCGTTTGTTTCCCAGTCCTAAATGAAGTTGAATCACATGCAGTTTCTGGTCCTACGAGTAGAGCTGTTTTTTGGTAAGAAGAGTCACAATTGCGCTCCCATTGCCATACACAGTACAAATAGCACTTGCGTCTGTTCCAATCAAGTACAGTGTATTGGACTGAAGAGGAGCTACTGTTCTTGTCAGTTTCCTAAGCAGAGTTGAACTAGATATGGCCCGTGTGTGTTGGAAGCACAGTTCTTTTGTTCTGAGCAAGCTCACTGTTCGGACCTCATAGGAAACACAGTAGAGTAGAAGTGTGCCCTTTTCTCAAAAGTAGACCTTGTTTCGTGTAAGGCAAGATAGCGATTGTTTCCCAGTCCTAAGTCTAGTTGAATCACATGCAGTTTCTGGTCCTAAGAGCCAGAATTGTTTTCTGGTAAGAAGTGTCACTATTGCTCTCCCATTGCTTTACACAGTGCAAATAGCACTTGCGTATGTTCCCAGCAAGTACAGTGTTTTGGACTGAAGAGGAGCTACTGTTCTAGTCAGTTTCCTAAGCAGAGTTGAACTAGATATGGCCCGTGTGTGCAGGAAGCACAGTTCTTTTGTTCTGAGTATTTTCACTGTTCTGGCCCAAAAAAAAAACACAGTAGAGTAAAAGCGTGCTCTTTTCTCAAAAGCAGAGTGTGTTTCTTGTAAGGCGAGCTGGTGTTTGTTTCCCAGTCGTAAATGGAGTTGAATCACATGCAGTTTCTGGTCCTATGAGCAAGAGTTGTTTTCTGGTAAAAAGTGTCACTCTTGTGCTCCCATTGCCGTTCACAGTGCAAATACCACTGGCGTCTGTTCCCAGAATGTACAGTGTATTGGACTGAAGAGGATCTACTGTTCTTGTCAGTTTACTAAACAGAGTTGAACTAGATATGGCCCGTGTGTTTAGGAAGCACAGTTCTTTTGTTCTGAGCAAGCTCACTGTTCTGGCGCTATAGGAAACACAGTAGAGTAGAAGAGTGCTCTTTTCTCAAAGGAATGTGTGTTTCTTGTAAGGCGAGCTAGCATTTGTATCCCAGTCCTAAATGGAGTTGAATCACATGCAGTTTTTGTTCCTACGAGCAAGAGCTGTTTTCTGCTAAGAAGAGTCACTATTGCGCTCCCATTGCCATACACAGTGCAAATAGCACTGGTGTCTGTTCCCAGCAAGTACAGTGTATTGGACTGAAGAGGATCTACTGTTACTGTCAGTTTCCTAAGCAGAGTTGAACTAGATATGGCCCGTGTGTGTTGGAAGCACGGTTCTTTTGTTTGGAGCAAGCTCACTGTTCGGAACCTATAGGAAACACAGTACAGTAGAAGAGTGCTCTTTTCTCAAAAGAAGAGTGTGTTTATTGTAAGGCTAGCTAGTGTTTGGATCCCAGTTCTAAATGGAGTTGAATCACATACAGTTTCTGGTCCTACGAGCAAGAGTTGTTTTGTGGTAAGAAGAGTCACTATTGCGCTCCCATTATCATACACAGGGCAAATAGCACTGGCGTCTGTTCCCAGCATGTACAGTGTATTGCACTGAAGAGGAGCTACTGTTCTTGTCAGTTTCCTAAGCAGAGTTGAACTAGATATAGCCCGTGTGTGTAGGAAGCAAGGTTCTTTTGTTCTGAGCAAGCTCACTATTCAGGCCCTATTGGAAACACAGTAGAGTAGAAGAGTGCTCTTTTCTCAAAAGCAGAGTGTGTTTCTTGTAAGGCGAGCTAGCATTTGTTTCCCAGTCCTAAATGGAGTTGAATCACATGCAGTTTCTGGTCCTAAGACCTAGAGTTGTTTTGTGGGAAGAAGAGTCACTATTGTGCTCCCATTGTCATACACAGGGCAAATAGCACTGGCGTCTATTCCCAGCATGTACAGTGTATTGGACTGAAGAGAATCTACTGTCCTTGTCAGTTTCCTAAGGAGAATTGATCTAGATATGGCCCGTGTGTGTAGGAAGCACAGTTCTTTTGTTCTGAGCAACCTCACTGTTCTGACCCCATTAGAAACACAGTAGAGTAGAAGAGTACCCTTTTCTCAAAGGCAGAGTGTGTTTCTTGTAAGGCGAGCTAGCATATGTTTCCCAGTCCTAAATGGAGTTGAATCACATGCAGTTTTTGGTCCTACGAGCAAGAGTTTTTCTCTGGTAAGGAAAGTCACTATTGTTGTCCCATTGCCATACACAGTACAAATTGCACTGGCGTCTGTTCCCAGCAAGAACAGTGTATTGGACTGAAGAGGAGCTACTGTTCTTGTCAGTTTCCTAAGCAGAATTAAACTAGATATGGCCCGTGTGTAGAGGAAGCACATTTCTTTTGTTCTGAGCAAGCTCACTATTCTGGCTCTATAGGAAACACAGTAGAGTAGAAGAGTGATCTTTTCTCAAAAGCAGAGTGTGTTTCTTGTAAGGCGAGCTAGCGTTTGTTTCCCAGTCCTAAATGGAGTTGAATCACATGCAGTTTCTGGTCCTACGAGCAAGAGTTGTTTTCTGGAAAGAAGAGTCACTATTGCGCTCCCATTGCCATACACAGTGCAAATAGCACTCGTGTCTGTTCCCATCACGTACTGTGTATTGGACTGAAGAGGAGCTACTGTTCTTGTCAGTTTCCTAAGCAGAGTTGAAGTGATATGGCCCGTTTGTGTAGGAAGCACAGTTCTTTGGTTCTGAGCAAGCTCACTGTTTGGACCCCAAAGGAAACACCTAAGAGTAGAAGAGTGCTCTTTTCTCAAAAGCAGAGTGTGTTTCTTGTAAGGCGAGCTAGCCTTTGTTTCCCAGTCCTAAATGGAGTTGAATCAAATGCAGTTTATGCTCCTACGAATAAGAGTTGTCTTCTGGTATGAAGAGTCACTATTGCGCTCCCATTGTCATATACTTTTCAAATAGCACTGGCGTCTGTTCCCAGCATGTACAGTGTATTGGACTGAGTAGGATCTACTGTTATTGTCAGTTTCCTAAGCAGAATTGAACTAGATATGGTCCATGTGTGTAGGAAGCACAGTTCTTTTGTTCTGAGCAAGCTCACTGTTTTGGCTCTATAGAAAACACAGTAGAGTAGAAGAGTGCTCTTTTCTCATAAGCAGAGTGTGTCTCTTGAAAGGCGAGCTAGCCTTTGTTTCCCAGTCCTAAATGGAGTTGAATCACATGCAGTTTCTGGTCTTACGAGCAAGATTTGTCTTCTGGTAAGAAGAGTCACTATTGCGCTCCCATTGTCATACACATTACAAATAGCACTGGCGTCTGTTCACAGCATGTACAGTGTATTGGACTGAGGAGGATCTACTGTTATTTTCAGTTTCCTAAGCAGAATTGAACTAGATATGGCCGTGTGTTTAGGAAGCACAGTTCTTTTGTTCTGAGCAAGCTCACTGTTTTGGCTCTATAGAAAACACAGTATAGTAAAAGAGTGCTCTTTTCTCAAAAGCAGAGTGTGTTTCTTGTAAGGCGAGCTAGCGTTTGTTTCCCAGTCCTAAATGGAGTTGAATCACATGCAGTTTCTGGTCCTAGGAGCAAGAGATGTTTTCTGGTAAGAAGAGTCACTATTGCGCTCCCATTGTCATACACATTACAAATAGCACTGGCGTCTGTTCCCAGCAAGTACAGTGTATGGGACTGCAGAGGATCTACTGTTCTTGTCAGTTTCATAAGCAGAATTGAACTAGATATGACCGTGTGTGTAGGAAGCACAGATCTTTTGTTCTGAGCAAGCTCACTGTTCTGACCCTATAGGAAACACAGTAGAGTAGAAGAGAGCCCTTTTCTCAAAAGCAGTGTGTGTTTCTTGTAAGGCGAGCTAGCGTTTGTTTTTCAGTCCTAAATGGAGTTGCATCACATGCAGTTTCTGGTCCTACGATCAAGAGTTGTTTTCCTGTTAGAAGAGTCACTATTGCGCTCCCATTGTCATACACATTACAAATAGCACTGGCGTCTGTTCCCAGCATGTACAGTGTATTGGACTGAAGAGGATCTACTGTTCTTGTCAGTTTCCTAAGCAGAATTGAACTAGATATGGCCGTGTGTGTAGGAAGCACAGTTCTTTTTTTCTGAGCATGCTCACTGTTTTGGCCCTATAGGAAATACTGTAGAGTAGAAGAGTGCCCTTTTCTCAAAAGCAGAGTGTGTTTCTTGTAAGGCGAGCTAGCATTTGTTTTTCAGTCCTAAATGGAGTTGAATCACATGCAGTTTCTGGTCCTACGAGCAAGAGTTGTTTTCTGGTAAGAAAAGACACTATTGCGCTCCCATTCCCCTACACAGCGCAAATAGGACTGGCGTCTTTTCCCAGCATGTACAATGTATTGGACTGAAGAGGATCTACTGTCCTTGTCCGATTCCTAAGCAGAGTTGAACTAGATATGGCCCGTGTGTGTAGGAAGCACAGTTCTTTTGTTCTGAGCAAGCTCACTGTTCTGGCCCTATAGGAAACACAGTAGAGTAGAAGAGTGCTCTTTTCTCAAAAGCAGAGTGAGTTTATTGTAAGGCGAGCTAGCGTTTGTTTTCCAGTTCTAAATGGAGGTGCATCACATGCAGTTTCTGGTTCTACGAGCAATAGTTGTTTTCTGGTAAGAAGAGTCACTATTGAGCTCCCATTGCCATACACAGTGCACATAGCACTCGCATCTGTTCGCAGCAAGTACAGTGTATTTGACTGAAGATGAGCTAGTATTCTTGTCAGTTTCCTAAGCAGAGTTGAACTAGATATGGCCCCTGTGTGTAGGAAGCACACTTCTTTTGTTCTGAACAAGCTCACTGTTCGGACCCCATAGGAAAAAATTTGGAGTAGAAGAGTGCTCTTTTCTCAAAAGCAGAGTGTGTTTCTTGTAAGGCGAGCTAGCGTTTGTTTCCCAGTCCTAAATGAAGTTGAATCACATGCAGTTTCTGGTCCTACGAGCAAGAGTTGTTTTCTGGTAAGAAGAGTCACTATTGCACTCCCATTGTCATACACAGGGCAATTAGCACTCCTGTCTGTTCCCAGCAACTACAGTGTATTGGACTGAGTAGGATCTACTGTTATTGTCAGTTTCCTAAGCAGAATTGAACTAGATATGATCCATGTGTGTAGGAAGCACAGTTCTTTTGTTCTGAGCAAGCTCACTGTTTTGGCTCTATAGAAAACACAGTAGAGTAGAAGAGTGCTCTTTTCTCAAAAGCAGAGTGTGTCTCTTGAAAGGCGAGCTAGTGTTTGTTTCCCAGTCCTAAATGGAGTTGAATCCCATGCAGTTTCTGGTCCTACGAGCAAGAGTTGTCTTCTGGTAAGAAGAGTCACTATTGCGCTCCCATTGTCATACACATTACAAATAGCACTGGCGTCTGTTCACAGCATGTACAGTGTATTGGACTGAGGAGGATCTACTGTTATTGTCAGTTTCCTAAGCAGAATTGAACTAGATATGGCCGTGTGTTTAGGAAGCACAGTTCTTTTGTTCTGAGCAAGCTCACTGTTTTGGCTCTATAGAAAACACAGTATAGTAAAAGAGTGCTCTTTTCTCAAAAGCAGAGTGTGTTTCTTGTAAGGCGAGCTAGCGTTTGTTTCCCAGTTCTAAATGGAGTTGAATCACATGCAGTTTCCGGTCCTAGGAGCAAGAGATGTTTTCTGGTAAGAAGAGTCACTATTGCGCTCCCATTGTCATACACATTACAAATAGCACTGGCGTCTGTTTTCAGCAAGTACAGTGTATGGGACTGAAGAGGATCTACTGTTCTTGTCAGTTTCATAAGCAGAATTGAACTAGACATGACCGTGTGTGTAGGAAGCACAGATCTTTTGTTCTGAGCAAGCTCACTGTTCTGACCCTATAGGAAACACAGTAGAGTAGAAGAGAGCCCTTTTCTCAAAAGCAGTGTGTGTTTCTTGTAAGGCGAGCTAGCGTTTGTTTTTCAGTCCTAAATGGAGTTGAATCACATGCAGTTTCTGGTCCTACGAGCAAGAGTTGTTTTCTGGTTAGAAAAGTCACTATTGCGCTCCCATTGTCACACACATTACAAATAGCACTGGCGTCTGTTCCCAGCATGTACAGTGTATTGGACTGAAGAGGATCTACTGTTCTTGTTAGTTTCCTAAGCAGAATTGAACTAGATATGGCCGTGTGTGTAGGAAGCACAGTTCTTTTTTTCTGAGCATGCTCACTGTTTTGGCCCTATAGGAAATACTGTGGAGTAGAAGAGTGCCCTTTTCTCAAAAGCAGAGTGTGTTTCTTGTAAGGCGAGCTAGCATTTGTTTTTCAGTCCTAAATGGAGTTGAATCACATGCAGTTTCTGGTCCTACGAGCAAGAGTTGTTTTCTGGTAAGAAAAGACACTATTGCGCTCCCATTCCCCTACACAGCGCAAATAGGACTGGCGTCTTTTCCCAGCATGTACAATGTATTGGACTGAAGAGGATCTACTGTCCTTGTCCGATTCCTAAGCAGAGTTGAACTAGATATGGCCCGTGTGTGTAGGAAGCACAGTTCTTTTGTTCTGAGCAAGCTCACTGTTCTGGCCCTATAGGAAACACAGTAGAGTAGAAGAGTGCTCTTTTCTCAAAAGCAGAGTGAGTTTACTGTAAGGCGAGCTAGCATTTGTTTCCCAGTTCTAAATGGAGTTGCATCACATGCAGTTTCTGGTCCTACGAGCAAGAGTTGTTTTCTGGAAAGAAGAGTCACTATTGCGCTCCCATTGCCATACACAGTGCAAATAGCACTCGTGACTGTTCCCATCACGTACTGTGTATTGGACTGAAGAGGAGCTACTGTTCTTGTCAGTTTCCTAAGCAGAGTTGAAGTGATATGGCCCGTTTGTGTAGGAAGCACAGTTTTTTGGTTCTGAGCAAGCTCACTGTTTGGACCCCAAAGGAAACACAGAAGAGTAGAAGAGTGCTCTTTTCTCAAAAGCAGAGTGTGTTTCTTGTAAGGCGAGCTAGCGTTTGTTTCCCAGTCCTAAATGGAGTTGAATCACATGCAGTTTCTGGTCCTACGAGCAAGAGTTGTCTTCTGGTAAGAAGAGTCACTACTGTGCTCCCACTGTCATACATATTACAAATAGCACTGGCGTCTGTTCCCAGCATGTACAGTGTATTGGACTGAGTAGGATCTACTGCTTTGGTCAGTTTCCTAAGCAGAATTGAACTAGATATGGCCGTGTGTAGGAAGCACAGTTCTTTTGTTCTGAGCAAGCTCACTGTTTTGGCTCTATAGAAAACACAGTAGAGTAGAAGAGAGTTCTTTTCTCAGAAGCAGAGTGTGTTTCTTGTAAGGTGAGCTAGCGTTTGTTTCCCAGTCCTAAATGAAGTTGAATCACATGCAGTTTCTGGTCCTACGAGTAGAGCTGTTTTTTGGTAAGAAGAGTCACAATTGCGCTCCCATTGCCATACATAGTACAAATAGCACTTGCGTCTGTTCCAATCAAGTACAGTGTATTGGACTGAAGAGGAGCTACTGTTCTTGTCAGTTTCCTAAGCAGAGTTGAACTAGATATGGCCCGTGTGTGTTGGAAGCACAGTTCTTTTGTTCTGAGCAACCTCACTGTTCGGACCTCATAGGAAACACAGTAGAGTAGAAGTGTGCCCTTTTCTCAAAAGCAGAGCTTGTTTCGTGTAAGGCAAGATAGTGTTTGTTTCCCAGTCCTAAGTCTAGTTGAATCACATGCGGTTTCTGGTCCTAAGAGCCAGAATTGTTTTCTGGTAAGAAGAGTCACTATTGCGCTCCCATTGCTGTACACAGTGCTAATAGCACTCGCGTCTGTTCCCAGCAAGTACAGTGTATTGGACTGAAGAGGAGCTACTGATCTTGTCAGTTTCCTAAGCAGAGTTGAACTAGATATCCCCCGTGTGTGCAGGAAGCACAGTTCTTTTGTTCTGAGAAAGCTCACTGTTCTGGCCCTAAAGGAAACACAGTAGAGTAGAAGATTGCTCTTTTCTCAAAAGCAGAGTGTGTTTCT
Organism: Peromyscus eremicus; assembly: GCF_949786415.1. NCBI lineage: Eukaryota > Metazoa > Chordata > Mammalia > Rodentia > Cricetidae > Peromyscus > Peromyscus eremicus. Next base: position 1,031,207 of record NW_026734300.1, read on the forward strand.
TGTAAGGCGAGCTGGTGTTTGTTTCCCAGTCCTAAATGGAGTTGAATGACATTCAGTTTCTGGTCCGACGAGCAAGAGTTGTTTTCTGGTAAGAAGAGTCACTATTGCGCTCCCATTGCTGTACACAGTGCAAAGAGCACTCGCGTATGTTCCCAGCAAGTACAGTGTATTGGACTGAAGAGGAGCTACTGTTCTAGTCAGTTTCCTAAGCAGAATTGAACTAGATATGGCCCGTGTGTGTAGGAAGCACAGTTCTTTTGTTCTGAGCAAGCTCACTGTTCTGGCAATTTAGGAAACACAGTAGAGTAGAAGAGTGCTCTTTTCTCAAAAGCAGAGTGTATTTCTTGTAAGGCGAGCTGGCGTTTGTTTCTCAGTCCTAAATGGAGTTGAATCCCATGCAGTTTCTGGTCCTATGAGCAAGAGTTGTTTTCTGGTAAGAAGAGTCACTATTGCGCTCCCATTGTCATACACAGGGCAAATAGCACTGGCGTCTGTTCCCAGCATGTACAGTGTATTGGACTGAAGAGGATCTACTGTTCTTGTCAGTTTCCGATGCAGAGTTGAACTAGATATGGCCCATGTGTGTAGGAAGCACAGTTCTTTTGTTCTGAGCAAGCTCACTGTTCTGGCCACATAGGAAACAGCTAGCTCGCCTTACAAGAAACACACTCTGCTTTTGAGAAAAGAGCACTCTTCTACTCTACTGTGTTTCCTATGGGGTCCGAATAGTGAGCTTGCTCAGAACAATAGAACTCTGCTTCCTACACACACGGGCCATATCTAGTTCAACTCTGCTTAGAAAACTGACATGAAGTGTAGCTCCGCTTCAGTCCAATACACTGTACTTGCTGGGAACAGACGCCAGTGCTATTTGCCCTGTGTATGACATGGGAGCGCAATAGTGACTCTTCTTACCAGAAAACAACTCTTGCTCGTAGGACCAGAAACTGCATGTGATTCAACTCCACTTAGGACTGGAAAACAAACGCTAGCTCGCCTTACAAGAAACACACTCTGCTTTTGTGAAAAGAGCAGTCTTCTACTCTACTGTGTTTCCTATGGGGTCCGAACAGTGAGCTTGCTCAGAACAAAAAAACTGTGTTTCCTACACACATGGGCCATATCTAGTTCAACTCTGCTTTGGAAACTGACAAGAACAGTAGCTCCTCTTCAGTCCAATACACTGCACTTGCTGGGAACAGACGCGAGTGCTATATGTACTGTGTATGGCAATGGGAGCACAATAGTGACTTTCCTTACCAAAAAAAAACTCTTGCTCGTAGGACCAAAAACTGCATGGGATTCAACTCCATTTAGGACTGGGAAACAAACGCTAGCTCGCCTTACAAGAAACACTCTCTGCTTTTGAGAAAAGAGTACTCTTCTACTCGACTGTGTTTCCTATGGGGTCCGAAAAGTGAGCTTGCTCAGTACAAAAGAACTGTGCTTCCTACACACACGGGCCATATCTAGTTCAACTCTGCTTAGGTAACTGACAAAAACAGTAGCTCCGCTTCAGTCCAATACACTGTACTTGTTGGGAACAGATGCGAGTGCTATTTGTACTGTGTATGGCAATGGGAGCACAATAGTGACTTTTCTTACCAGAAAACAACTCTTGATCGTAGGACCAAAAACTGCATGTGATTCAACTCCATTTAGGACTGGGAAACAAACGCTAGCTCAACTTACAAGAAACACACTCTGCTTTTGAGAAAAGAGGATTCTTCTACTCTACTGTGTTTCCTATAGGGCCAGAACAGTGAGTTTGCTCAGAAAAAAAGAACTGTGCTTCCTACAAATACAGCCTTATCTAGTTCAATTCTGCTTAGGAAAGTGACCAGAACAGTAGGTCCTCTTCAGTCCTATACACTGTACATGCTGGGAACAGACGCCAGTGCTATTTGCCCTGTGTATGACAATGGGAGCGCAATAGTGACTCTTCTTACCAGAAAACAACTCTTGCTCGTAGGACAAGAAACTGCATGTGATTCAACTCCATTTAGACTGGGAAACAAATGCTAGCTCACCTTACAAGAAACAAAGTCTGCTTTGGAGAAAAGAGCACTCTTCTACTCTACTGTGTATCCTATGGAATCCGAACAGTGAGCTTGCTCAGAATAAAAGAACTGTGCTTCCTACACACACGGGCCATAGTAGTTCAACTCTGCTTAGGAAACTGACAAGAACAGTAGCTCCGCTTCAGTCCAATACACTGTACTTGCTGGGAACAGACGCGAGTGCTATTTGTACTGTGTATGGCAATGGGAGCACAATAGTGACTCTTCTTACCAGAAAACAACTCTTGCTCATAGGACAAGAAACTGCATGTGATTCAACTCCATTTAGGGTTGGGAAACAAAAGCTAGCTCGCCTTATAAGAAACACACTCTGCTTTTGAGAAAAGAGCACTCTTCTACTCTACTGTGTATCCTATGGGATCCGAACAGTGAGCTTGCTCAGAACAAAAGAACTGTTCTTCCTACACACACGGGCCATATCTAGTTCAACTCTGCTTAGGAAACTGACAAGAACAGTAGCTCCGCTTCAGTCCAATACACTGTACTTGCTGGGAACAGACGCGAGTGCTATTTGCACTGTGTATGGCAATGGGAGCACAATACTGACTTTCCTTACCAGAAAACAACTCTTGCTCGTAGGACCAAAAACTGCATGTGATTCAACTCCATTTAGGACTGGGAAACAAACGCTAGCTCGCCAAACAGAAACACACTCTGCTTTTGAGAAAAGAGCACTCTTCTACTCTCCTGTGTTTCTATAGGGCCAGAAAACTGAGTTTGCTCAGAACAGAAGAACTGTGCTTCCTACAAATACGGCCATATCTAATTCAATTCTGCTTAGGAAACTGACAAGAACAGTAGTTCCTCTTCAGTCCAATACACTGGACATGCTGGGAACAGACGCCAGTGCTATTTGCCCTGTGTATGACAATGGGAGCACAATAGTGACTCTTCTTACCAGAAAACAACTCTTGCTTGTAGGACAAGAAACTGCATGTGATTCAACTCCATTTAGGACAGGGAACCAAACGCTAGCTCGCCTTACAAGAAACATACTCTGCTTTTGAGAAAAGAGCACTCTTCTACTCTACTGTGTTTCCAATGGGGTCCGAACAGTGAGCTTGCTCAGAACAAAAGAACTGTGCTTCCTACACACAGGGGCCATATCTAGTTCAACTATGCTTAGGAAACTGACATGAAGAGTAGCTCCGCTTCAGTCCAATACACTGTACTTGCTGGGAACAGACGCCAGTGCTATTTGCCCTGTGTATGACAATGGGAGCGCAATAGTGACTCTTCTTACCAGAAAACAACTCTTGCTCGTAGGACCAGAAACTGCATGTGATTCAACTCCACTTAGGACTGGGAAACAAACGCTAGCTCGGCTTACAAGAAACACACTCTGCTTTTGAGAAAAGAGCAGTCTTCTACTATACTGTGTTTTTTATGGGGTCCGAAAAGTGAGCTTGCTCAGAACAAAAGAACTCTGCTTCCTCCAAACACGGGCCATATCTAGTTCAACTATGCTTAGGAAACTGACAAGAACAGTAGCTCCTCTTCAGTCCAATACACTGTACTTGCTGGGAACAGATGCGAGTGCTATTTGCACTGTGTATGCCAATGGGAGCTCAATAGTGACTTTCCTTACCAGAAAACAACTCTTGCTCGTAGGACCAAAAACTGCATGTGATTCAACACCATTTAGGACTGGGAAACAAACGCTAGCTCGCCTTACAAGAAACAAACTCTGCTTTTGAGAAATGATCACTCTTCTACTCTACTGTGTTTCCTATAGGGCCAAAACAGTTAGCTTGCTCAGAACAAAAGAACTGTGCTTCCTACACACACGGGCCATATCTAGTTCAATTCTGCTTAGGAAACTGACATGAACAGTAGATCCTCTTCAGTCCAATACACTGTACATGCTGGGAACAGATGCAAGTGCTATTTGCCCTGTGTATGACAATGGGAGCTCAATAGTGACTCTTCTTAGCAGAAAACAACTCTTACTCGTAGGACAAGAAACTGCATGTGATTCATCTCCATTTAGGTTTGGGAAATAAATGCTAGCTCGCCTTACAAGAAACACACTCTGCTTTTGAGAAAAGAGCAGTCTTCTACTCTACTGTGTTTCCTATGGGGTCCGAAAAGTGAGCTTTCTCAGAACAAAAGAACTGTGTTTCCTACACACATGGGCCATATCTAGTTCAACTCTGCTTAGGAAACTGACAAGAACAGTAGCTCCTCTTCAGTCCAATACACTGCACTTGCTGGGAACAGACGCGAGTGCTATTTGTTCTGTGTATGGCAATGGGACCACAATAGTGACTCTTTTTACCAGAAAACAACTCTTGCTCATAGGACCAGAAACTGCATGTGATTCAACTCCATTTAGGAATGAGAAACAAACGCTAGCTCGACTTACAAGAAACAGACTCTGCTTTTGGGAAAAGAGCACTCTTCTACTCTTATGTGTTTCCTAAAGGGCCAAAACAGTGAGCTTGCTCAGAACAAAAGAACTGTGCTTCCTACACACACGGCCATATCTAGTTCAATTCTGCTAAGAACCTGACAAGAACAGTAGATCCTCTTCAGTCCAATACACTGTACTTGCTGGGAACAGACGTCAGTGCTATTTGCCCTGTGTATGACAATGGGAGCGCAATAGTGACTCTTCTTACCAGAAAACATCTCTTGCTCATAGGACCAGAAACTGCATTTGATTCAACTCCATTTAGGAATGGGAAACAAACGCTAGCTCGCCTTACAAGAAACATTCTCTGCTTTTGAGAAAAGAGCACTCTTCTACTCTACTGTGTTTCCAATGTGGCCCGAACAGTGAGCTTGCACAGAACAAAAGAACTGTGCTTCCTACATACAGGGGCCATATCTAGATCAACTATGCTCAGGAAACTGACATGAAAAGTAGCTCCGCTTCAGTCCAATACACTGTACTTGCTGGGAACAGACGCCAGTGCTATTTGCCCTGTGTATGACAATGGGAGCACAATAGTGACTCTTCTTACCAGAAAACAACTCTTGCACGTAGAACAAGAAACTGCATGTGATTCAACTCCATTTAGGACTGGGAAACAAACGCTAGCTTGCCTTACAAGAAACACACTCTGCTTTAGAAAAGATCAGTCTTCTACTCTACTGTGTTTCCTATGGGGTCCGAACAGTGAGCTGGCTCAGAACAAAAGAACTGTGCGTCCTACAAACACGGGCCATATCTAGTTCAACTCTACTTAGGAAACTGACAAGAACAGTAGCTCCTCTTCAGTCCAATACACTGTACATGCTGGGAACAGATGCCAGTGCTATTTGCCCTGTGTATGACAATGGGAGCGCAATAGTGACTCTTCTTAGCAGAAAACAACTCTTACTCATAGGACAAGAAACTGCATGTGATTCATCTCCATTTAGGTTTGGGAAATAAACGCTAGCTCGCCTTACAAGAAACACACTCTGCTTTTGAGAAAAGAGCACTCTTCTACTCTACTGTGTTTCCTATGGGGTCTGAACAGTGAGCTTTCTCAGAACAAAAGAACTGTGTTTCCTACACACATGGGCCATATCTAGTTCAACTCTGCTTAGGAAACTGACAAGAACAGTAGCTCCTCTTCAGTCCAATACACTGCACTTGCTGGGAACAGACCCGAGTGCTATTTGTACTGTGCATGGCAATGGGAGCACAATAGTGACTTTCCTTACCAAAAAAAAACTCTTGATCGTAGGACCAAAAACTGCATGTGATTCAACTCCAATTAGGACTGGGAAACAAACGCTAGCTCACCTTACAAGAAACACCTTATGCTTTTGAGAAAAGAGCACTCTTCTACTCAAATGTGTTTCCTATGGGGTCCGAACAGTGAGCTTGCTCAGAACAAAAGAACTGTGCTTCCTACACACACGGGCCATATATAGTTCAACTCTGCTTAGGAAACTGACAAGAAAGGTAGATCCTCTTCAGTCCAATACACTGTACTTGCTAGGATTAGACGCCAGTGCTATTTGCCTTGTGTATGACAATGGGAGCACAATAGTGACTCTTCTTACCAGAAAACAACTCTTGCTGGTAGGACCAGAAACTGCATGTGATTCAACTCCATTTAGGACTTGGAAACAAACGCTAGCTCACCTTACAAGAAACACTCTATCCTTTTGAGAAAAGAGCACTCTTCTACTCAACTGTGTTTCCTATAAGGCCAGAACAGTGAGCATTCTCAGAACAAAAGAACTGTGCTTCCTGCACACATGGGCCATATCTAGTTCAACTCTGCTTAGGAAACTGACAAGAACAGTAGCTCTGCTTTAGTCCAATACACTGTACTTGCTGGGAACAGACGCGAATGATATTTGCACTGTGTATGGCAATGGGAGCACAATAGTGACTTTCCTTACCAGAAAACAACTCTTGCTCGTAAGCAAGAAACTGCATGTGATTCAACTCCATTTAGGACTGGGAAACAAACGCTAGCTCGCCTTACAAGAAACACACTCTGCTTTTGAGAAAAGAGCACTCTTCTACTCTACTGTGTTTCCTATAGGGCCAGAACAGTGAGTTTGCTCAGAAAAAAAGAACTGTGCTTCCTACAAATACAGCCTTATCTAGTTCAATTCTGCTTAGGAAAGTGACCAGAACAGTAGGTCCTCTTCAGTCCAATACACTGTACATGCTGAGAACAGACGCCAGTGCTATTTGCCCTGTGTATGACAATGGGAGCGCAATAGTGACTCTTCTTACCAGAAAACAACTCTTGCTCGTAGGAGAAGAAACTGCATGTGATTCAACAACATTTAGACTGGGAAACAAATGCTAGCTCACCTTACAAGAAACGCAGTCTGCTTTGGAGAAAAGAGCACTCTTCTACTCTACTGTGTTTCCTATGGAATCCGAACAGTGAGCTTGCTCAGAATAAAAGAACTGTGCTTCCTACACACACGGGCCATATATAGTTCAACTCTGCTTAGGAAACTGACAAGAACAGTAGCTCCTCTCAGTACAATACACTGTACTTGCTGGGAACAGATGCGAGTGCTATTTGCACTGTGTATGGCAATGGGAGCACAATAGTGACTCTTCTTTCCAGAAAACAACTCTTGCTCGTAGGACAAGAAACTGCTTGTGATTCAACTCCATTTAGGATGGGAAACAAACGCTAGCTCGCCTTACAAGAAACACACTCTGCTTTTGAGAAAAGAGCACTCTTCTACTCTGCTGTGTATCCTATGGGATCCGAACAGTGAGCTTTTCAGAACAAAAGAACTGTGCTTCCTACACACACGGCCATATCTAGTTCAATTCTGCTTAGGAAACTGACAAGAACAGTAGATCCTCTTCAGTCCAATACACTGTACATGCTGGGAACAGACGCCAGTGCTATTTGCCCTGTGTATGACAATGGGAGCGCAATAGTGACTCTTCTTACCAGAAAACAATGCTTGCTCGTAGGACAAGAAACTGCATGGGATTCAACTCCATTTAGGACTGGGAAACAAACTCTAGCTCGCCTTACAAGAAACACACTCTGTTTTTTGAGAAAAGAGCACTCTTCTACTCTACTGTGTATCCTATGGGATCTGAACAGTGAGCTTGCTCAGAACAAAAGAACTGTGCTTCCTACACACACGGGCCATATCTAGTTCAACTCTACTTAGGAAACTGACAAGAACAGTAGCTCCTCTTCAGTACAAACACTGTACTTGCTTGGAACAGACGTGAGTGCTATTTGCACTGTGTATGGCAATGGGAGTGCAATAGTGACTTTCCTTACCAGAAAACAACTCTTGCTCGTAGGACCAAAACAGGATGTGATTCAACTCCATTTAGGACAGGGAAACAAACGCTAGCTTGCCATATAAGAAACACACTCTGCTTTTGAGAAAAGAGCACTGTTCTACTCTACTGTGTTTCCTATGGGGTCCGAACAGTGACCTTGCTCAGAACAAAAGAACCGTGCTTCCTACACACAGGAGCCATATATAGTTCAACTCTGTTTAGGAAACTGACAAGAAAGGTAGATCCTGTTCAGTCCAATACACTGTACTTGCTGGGATTAGACGCCAGTGCTATTTGCCTTGTGTATGACAATGGGAGCACAATAGTGACTCTTCTTAACAGAAAACAACTCTTGCTGGTAGGACCAGAAACTGCATGTGATTCAACTCCATTTAGGACTTGGAAACAAACGCTAGCTCAACTTACAAGAAACACACTCTGCTTTTGAGAAAAGAGCACTCTTCTACTCTACTGTGTTTCCTATAGGGCCAGAACAGTGAGTTTGCTCAGAACAAAAGAACTGTGCTTCCTACAAATACGGCCATATCTAGTTCAATTCTGCTTAGGAAACTGACAAGAACAGTAGATCCTCTTCAGTCCAATACACTGTACTTGCTGGGAACAGACGCGAGTGCTATTAGCACTGTGTATGGCAATGGGAAAGCAATAGTGACTTTCCTTACCAGAAAAAAACTCTTGTTCGTAGGACCAAAAACTGCATGTGATTCAATCCATTTAGGACTGGGAAACAAACGCTAGCTCATCTTACAAGAAACATACTCTGCTTTTGAGAAAAGAGCACTCTTCTACTCTATTGTTTTTCCAATGGGGTCCGAACAGTGAGCTTGCTCAGAACAAAAGAACTGTGCTTCCTACACACAGGGGCCATATCTAGTTCAACTATGCTTAGGAAACTGACATGAAGAGTAGCTCTGCTTAGGTCCAATACACTGTACTTGCTGGGAACAGACGCCAGTGCTATTTGCCCTGTGTATGACAATGGGAGCGCAATAGTGACTCTTCTTACCAGAAAACAACTCTTGCTCGTAGGACCAGAAACTGCATGTGATTCAACTCCATTTAGGAATGGGAAACAAATGCTAGCTCGCCTTGCAAGAAACACACTCTGCTTTTGAGAAAAGAGCACTCTTCTACTCAACTGTGTTTCTTATGGGGTCCGAACAGTGAGCTTGCTCAGAACAAAAGAACTGTGATTCCTACACACACGGGCCATATCTAGTTCAACTCTGCTTAGGAAACTGACAAGAACAGTAGCTCCTCTTCAGTCCAATACACTGTACTTGCTGGGAACAGACACAAGTGCTATTTGCACTGTGTATGGCAATGGGAGCACAATAGTGACTCTTCTTACCAGAAAACAACTCTTGCTCGTAGGACGAGAAACTGCATGTGATTCATCTCCATTTAGGATTGGGAAACAAATGCTAGCTCGCCTTACAAGAAACAAACTCTGCTTTTGAGAAAAGACCCTTCTTCTCTACTGTGTTTCCTATGGGGTCCGAACAGTGAGCTTGCTCAGAACAAAAGAACTGTGCTTCCTACACACACAGGCCATATCTAGTTCAACTCTGCTTATGAAACTGACAGGAACTGTAGCTCCTCTTCAGTCCAATACACTGTACTTGCTGGGTACAGACGCGAGTGCTATTTGCACTGTGTATGGCAATAGGAGCGCAATAGTGACTCTTTTTTTCAGAAAACAACTCTTGCTCATAGGACCAGAAACTGCATGGAATTCAACTCCATTTCTTATTGGGAAACAAATGCTAGCTCTCCTTACAAGAAACACACTCTGCTTTTGAAAAATCAGGACTCTTCTACTTTGCTGTGTTTCCTATGGGGTCCGAAGAGTGAGCTTGCTCAGAAGAAAAGAACTGTGCTTCCTACACACACGGCCATATCTAGTTCAACTCTGCTTAGGAAACTGACAAGAACGGTAGCTCCTCTTCAGTCCAATACACTGTACATGCTGTGAACAGACACCAGTGCAATTTGCCCTGTGTATGACAATGGGAGCGCAATAGTGACTCTTCTTACCAGAAAAAAACTCTTGCTCATAGGACAAGAAACTGCATGGGATTCAACTCCAATTAGGACTGGGAAACAAACGCTAGCTCGCCTTACAAGAAACACACACTGCTTTTGAGAAAAGTGCACTCTTCTACTCTACTGTGTATCCTATGGGATCTGAACAGTGAGCTTGCTCAGAACAGAAGAACTATGCTTTCTACACAAACGGGCCATGTCTAGTTCAACTCTACTTAGGAAACTGACAAGAACAGTAGTTCCTCTTCAGTCCATACACTATACTTGCTTGGAACAGACGTGAGTGCTATTTGCACTGTGTATGGCAATGGGAGTGCAATAGTGACTTTCCTTACCAGAAAACAACTCTTGCTCGTAGGACCAAAAACAGGATGTGATTCAACTCCATTTAGGACAGGGAAACAAACGTAGCTTGCCATACAAGAAACACACTCTGCTTTTGAGAAAAGAGCACTGTTCTACTCTATTGTGTTTCCTATGGGGTCCGAACAGTGACCTTGCTCAGAACAAAAGAACTGTGCTTCCTACCTACACGGGCCATATATAGTTCAACTCTGCTGAGGAAACTGACAAGAAAGGTAGATCCTCTTCAGTCCAATACACTGTACTTGCTGGGATTAGACGCCAGTGCTATTTGCCTCGTGTATGACAATGGGAGCACAATAGTGACTCTTCTTACCAGAAAACAACTCTTGCTGGTAGGACCAGAAACTGCATGTGATTCAACTCCATTTAGGAATGGGAAACAAACGCTAGCTCGCCTTACAAGAAACACACTCTGCTTTTGAGAAAAGACCCCTCTTCTCTACTGTGTTTCCTATGGGGTCCGAACAGTGAGCTTGCTCAGAACAAAAGAACTGTGCTTCCTACACACACGGGCCATATCTAGTTCGACTGTGCTTATGAAACTGACAAGAACTGTAGCTCCTCTTCAGTCCAATACACTGTACTTGCTGGGTACAGATGCGAGTGCTATTTGCACTGTGTATGGCAATAGGAGCGCAATAGTGACTCTTCTTTTCAGAAAACAACTCTTGCTCATAGGACCAGAAACTGCATGGGATTCAACTCCATTTCTGATTGGGAAACAAATGCTAGCTCTCCTTACAAGAAACACACTGTGCTTTTGAAAAAACAGGACTCTTCTACTCTACTGTGTTTCCTATGGGATCTGAACAGTGAGCTTGCTCAGAACAAAAGAACTGTGCTTCCTACACACACGGGCCATATCTAGTTCAACTCTACTTAGGAAACTGACAAGAACAGTAGCTCCTCTTCAGTCCATACACTGTACTTGCTTGGAACAGACGTGAGTGCTATTTGCACTGTGTATGGCAAAGGGAGTGCAATAGTGACTTTCCTTACCAGAAAACAACTCTTGCTCGTAGGACCAAAAACAGGATGTGATTCAACTCCATTTAGGACAGGGAAACAAACGCTAGCTTGCCTTACAGGAAACACACTCTGCTTTTGAGAAAAGAGCACTCTTCTACTCTACTGTGTTTCCTATGGGGTCCGAACAGTGAGCTTGCTCAGAACAAAAGAACTGTGCTTCCTACACACACGGGCCATATATAGTTCAACTCTTCTTAGGAAACTGACAAGAAAGGTAGATCCTCTTCAGTCCAATACACTGTACTTGCTGGAATTAGACGCCAGTGCTATTTGCCTTGTGTATGACAATGGGAGCACAATAGTGACTCTTCTTACCAGAAAACAACTCTAGCTGGTAGGACCAGAAACTGCATGTGATTCAACTCCATTTAGGACTTGGAAACAAACGCTAGCTCAACTTATAAGAAACACACTCTGCTTTTGAGAAAAGAGCACTCTTCTACTCTACTGTGTTTCCTATAGGGCCAGAACAGTGAGTTTGCTCAGAACAAAAGAACTGTGCTTCCTACAAATACGGCCATATCTAGTTCAATTCTGCTTAGGAAACTGACAAGTACAGCAGATCCTCTTCAGTCCAATACACTGCACTTGCTGGGAACAGACGCGAGTGCTATTTGCACTGTGAATGGCAATGGGAGCGCAATAGTGACTTTCCTTACCAGAAAAAAACTCTTGTTCGTAGGACCAAAAACTGCATGTGATTCAACTCCATTTAGGACTGGGAAACAAACGCTAGCTCATCTTACAAGAAACACTCTGCTTTTGAGAAAAGAGCACTCTTCTACTCTACTGTGTTTCCTAGGGGGTCCGAACAGTGAGCTTGCTCAGAACAAAAGAACTGTGCTTCCTACACACAGGGGCCATATCTAGTTCAACTATGCTTAGGAAACTGACATGAAGAGTAGCTCCGCTTCAGTCCAATACACTGTACTTGCTGGGAACACACGCCAGTGCTCTTTGCACTGTGTATGGCAGTGGGAGAGCAATAGTTACTTTCCTTACCAGAAAAAATCTCTTGCTCATAGGACGAAAAACTGCAAGTGATTCAACTACATTTAGGACTGGGAAACAAACGCTAGCTTGCCTTACAAGAAACACACTCTGCTTTTGAGACAAGAGCACTCTTCTATTCTATTGTGTTTCCTATAGGGCTAGAACATTGAGCTTGCTCAGAAAAAAAGAACTGTGCTTCCTACACACACGGCCATATCTAATTCAATTCTGCTTAGGAAACTGACAAGAACAGTAGATCCTCTTCAGTCCAATACACTGTACATGCTGTGAACAGACGCCAGTGCAATTTGCCCTGTGTATGACAATGGGAGCGCAATAGTGACTCTTCTTACGAGAAAACAACTCTTGCTCGTAGGACAAAAAACTGCATGGGATTCAACTCCATTTAGGACTGGGAAACAAACGCTAGCTCGCCTTACAAGAAACACACTCTGCTTTTGAGAAAAGAGCACTCTTCTACTCTACTGTGTATCCTATGGTATCTGAAGAGTGAGCTTGCTCAGAACAAAAGAACTATGCTTCCTACACAAACGGGCCGTGTCTAGTTCAACTCTACTTAGGAAACTGACAAGAACAGTAGCTCCTCTTCAGTCCATACACTGTACTTGCTTGGAACAGACGTGAGTGCTATTCGCACTGTGTATGGCAATGGGAGTGCAATAGTGACTTTCCTTACCAGAAAACAACTCTTGCTCGTAGGACCAAAAACAGGATGTGATTCAACTCCATTTAGGACAGGGAAACAAACGCTAGCTTGCCATACAAGAAACACACTCTGCTTTTGAGAAAAGAGCACTGTTCTACTCTACTGTGTTTCCTATGGGGTCCGAACAGTGACCTTGCTCAGAACAAAAGAACTGTGCTTCCTACCTACACGGGCCATATATAGTTCAACTCTGCTTAGGAAACTGACAAGAAAGGTAGATCCTCTTCAGTCCAATACACTGTACTTGCTTGGATTAGACGCCAGTGCTATTTGCCTTGTGTATGACAATGGGAGCACAATAGTGACTCTTCTTACCAGAAAACAACTCTTGCTGGTAGGACCAGAAACTGCATGTGATTCAACTACATTTAGGACTTGGAAACAAACGCTAGCTCGCCTTACAAGAAACACACTCTGCTTTTGAGAAAAGACCCCTCTTCTCTACTGTGTTTCCTATGCGGTCCGAACAGTGAGCTTGCTCAGAACAAAAGAACTGTGCTTCCTACACACACGGGCCATATCTAGTTCAACTCTGCTTATGAAACTGACAAGAACTGTAGCTCCTCTTCAGTCCAATACACTGTACTTGCTGGGTACAGACGCGAGTGCTATTTGCACTGTGTATGGCAATAGGAGCGCAATAGTGACTCTTCTTTTCAGAAAACAACTCTTGCTCATAGGACCAGAAACTGCATGGGATTCAACTCCATTTCTGATTGGGAAACAAATGCTAGCTCTCCTTATAAGAAACACACTCTGCTTTTGAAAAAACAGGACTCTTCTACTTTACTGTGTTCCTATGGGGTCCGAAGAGTGAGCTTGCTCAGAACAAAAGAACTGTGCTTCCTACACACACGGCCATATCTAGTTAAACTCTGCTTAGGAAACTGACAAGAACGCTAGCTCCTCTTAGTCCAATACACTGTACTTGATGGGAACACACGCCAGTGCTATTTGCACTGTGTATGGCGGTGGGAGAGCAATAGTTACTTTCCTTACCAGAAAAAAACTCTTGCTCATAGGACTAAAAACTGCATGTGATTCAACTACGTTTAGGACTGGGAAACAAACGCTAGCTTGCCTTACAGGAAACACACTCTGCTTTGAGACAAGAGCACTCTTCTATTCTAATGTGTTTCCTAAAGGGCCAGAACATTGAGCTTGCTCAGAAAAAAAGAACTGTGCTTCCTACACACACGGCCATATCTAGTTCAATTCTGCTTAGGAAACTGACAAGAACAGTAGATCCTCTTCAGTCCAATACACTGTACATGCTGTGAACAGACGCCAGTGCAATTTGCCCTGTGTATGACAATGGGAGCGCAATAGTGACTCTTCTTACCAGAAAACAACTCTTGCTCGTAGGACAAGAAACTGCATGGGATTCATCTCCATTTAGGACTGGGAAACAAACGCTAGCTCGCCTTACAAGAAACACACTCTGCTTTTGAGAAAAGAGCACTCTTCTACTCTACTGTGTATCCTATGGGATCTGAAGAGTGAGCTTGCTCAGAACAAAAGAACTATGCTTCCTACACAAACGGGCCGTGTCTAGTTCAACTCTACTTAGGAAACTGACAAGAACAGTAGCTCCTCTTCAGTCCAATACACTGTAGTTGCTTGGAACAGACGTGAGTGCTATTTGCACTGTGTATGGCAATGGGAGTGCAATAGCAACTTTCCTTACCAGAAAACATCTCTTGCTCATAGGACCATAAACCGGATGTGATTCAACTCCATTTAGGACAGGGAAACAAACACTAGCTTGCCTTACAGGAAACACACTCTGCTTTTGAGAAAAGAGCACTCTTCTACTCTACTGTGTTTCCTATGGGGTCCGAACAGTGAGCTTGCTCAGAACAAAAGAACTGTGCTTCCTACACACACGGGCCATTTCTAGTTCAACTCTGCTTAAGAAACTGACAAGAAAGGTAGATCCTCTTCAGTCCAATACACTCTACTTGCTGGGATTAGACGCCGGTGCTATTTGCCTTGTGTATGACAATGGGAGCACAATAGTGACTCTTCTTACCAGAAAACTACTCTTGCTCGTAGGACCAGAAACTGCATGTGATTCAACTCCATTTAGGACTGGGAAACAAATGCTAGCTCGCCTTACAAGAAACACACTCTGCTTTTGAGAAAAGAGCACTCTTCTACTCTACTGTGTTTCCAATAGGGCCAGAACAGTGAGTTTTCTCAGAACAAAAGAACTGTGCTTCCTACAAATACGGCCATATCTAGTTCAATTCTGCTTAGGAAACTGACAAGAACAGTAGATCCTCTTCAGTCCAAAACACTGTACATGCTGGGAACAGACGCCAGTGCTATTTGCCCTGTGTATGACAATGGGAGCGCAATAGTGACTCTTCTTACCAGAAAACATCTCTTGCTCGTAGGACAAGAAACTGCATGTGATTCAACTCCATTTAGAACTGGGAAACAAACGCTAGCTCGCCTTACAAGAAACACACTCTGCCTTTGAGAAAAGAGCACTCTTCTTCTCTACTGTGTATCCTATGGGATCCAAACAGTGAGCTTGCTCAGAACAAAAGAACTGTGCTTCCTACACACACGGGCCATATCTACTTCAACTCTACTTAGGAAACTGACAAGAACAGTAGCTCCTCTTCAGTCCAATACACTGTAGTTGCTTGGAACAGACGTGAGTTCTATTTGCACTGTGTATGGCAATGGGAGTGCAATAGCAACTTTCCTTACCAGAAAACAACTCTTGCTCATAGGACCATAAACAGGATGTGATTCAACTCCATTTAGGACAGGGAAACAAACACTAGCTTGCCTTACAGGAAACACACTCTGCTTTTGAGAAAAGAGCACTCTTCTACTCTACTGTGTTTCCTATGGGGTCCGAACAGTGAGCTTGCTCAGAACAAAAGAACTGTGCTTCCTACACACACGGGCCATATCTAGTTCAACTCTGCTTAGGAAACTGACAAGAAAGGTAGATCCTCTTCAGTCCAATACACTCTACTTGCTGGGATTAGACGCCGGTGCTATTTGCCTTGTGTATGACAATGGGAGCACAATAGTGACTCTTCTTACCAGAAAACTACTCTTCCTCGTAGGACCAGAAACTGCATGTGATTCAACTCCACTTAGGACTGGGAAACAAACGCTATCTCGGCTTACAAGAAACACACTCTGCTTTTGAGAAATGAGCACTCTTCTACTCTAATGTCTTTCCTATAAGGCCAGGACAGTGAGCATTCTCAGAACAAAAGAACTGTGCTTCCTACACACATGGGCCATATCTAGTTCAACTCTTCTTAGGAAACTGACAAGAACAGTAGGTCCGCTTTAGTCCAATACACTGTACTTGCTGGGAACAGACGCGAATGATATTTGCACTGTGTATGGCAATGGGAGCGCAATAGTGACTTTCCTTACCAAAAAACAACTCTTGCTCGTAGGACAAGAAACTGCATGGGATTCAACTCCATTTAGGACTGGGAAACAAACGCTAGCTCGCCTTACAAGAAACACACTCTGCTTTTGAGAAAAGAGCACTCTTCTACTCTACTGTGTTTCCTATAGGGCCAGAACAGTGAGTTTGCTCAGAAAAAAAGAACTGTGCTTCCTACAAATACCGCCTTATCTAGTTCAATTCTGCTTAGGAAAGTGACAAGAACAGTACCTCCTCTTCTGTCCAATACACTGTACATGCTGGGAACAGACGCCAGTGCTATTTGCCCTGTGTATGACAATGGGAGCGCAATAGTGACTCTTCTTACCAGAAAACAACTCTTGCTGGTAGGACCAGAAACTGCATGTGATTCAACTCCATTTAGGACTGGGAAACAAACGCTAGCTCGCCTTACAAGAAACACACTCTGGTTTTGAGAAAAGAGCACTCTTCTACTCTACTGTGTTTCCTATGGGGTCCGAACAGTGAGCTTGCTCAGAACAAAAGAACTGTGCTTCCTACACACAGGGGCCATATCTAGTTCAACTATGCTTAGGAAACTGACATGAACAGTAGCTCCGCTTCAGTCCAATACACTGTAGTTGCTGGGAACAGACGCCAGTGCTATTTGCCCTGTGTATGACAATGGGAGCGCAATAGTGACTCTTCTTACCAGAAAATAACTCTTGCTTGTAGGACAAGAAACTGCATGTGATTCCACTCCATTTAGGACTGGGAAACAAACACTAGCTCACCTTAAAAGAAACACACTCTGCTTTTGAGAAAAGAGCAATCTTCTACTCTACTGTGTTTCCTATGGGGTCCGAACAGTGAGCTTGCTCAGAACAAAAGAACTGTGCTTCCTACAAACACGGGCCATATCTAGTTCAACTCTGCTTAGGAAACTGACAAGAACAGTAGCTCCTCTTCAGTCCAATACACTGTACTTCCTGGGAACAGACGCGAGTGCTATTTGCACTGTGCATGCCAATGGGAGCACAATAGTGACTTTCCTTACCAGAAAACAACTCTTGCTCGTAGGACCAAAAACTGCATGTGATTCAACTCCATTTAGGACTGGGAAACAAACGCTAGCTCGCCTTATAAGAAATACACTCTGCTTTTGAGAAATGATCACTCTTCTACTCTACTGTGTTTCCTATAGGGCCAAAACAGTTAGCTTGCTCAGAACAAAAGAACTGTGCTTCCTACACACACGGGCCATATCTAGTTCAATTATGCTTAGGAAACTGACAAGAACAGTAGATCCTCTTCACTCCAATACACTGTACTTGCTGGGAATAGATGCCAGTGCTATTTGCCCTGTGTATGACAATGGGAGCACAATAGTGACTCTTCTTACCAGAAAACAACTCTTGCTCGTTGGACCAGAAACTGCATGTGATTCAACTCCATTTAGGACTGGGAAACAAACGCTAGCTCGACTTACAAGAAACACACTCTGCTTTTGAGAAAAGAGCACTCTTCTACTCTAATGTCTTTCCTATAAGGCCAGAACAGTGAGCATTCTCAGAACAAAAGAACTGTGCTTCCTACACACATGGGCCATATCTAGTTCAACTCTGCTTAGGAAAGTGACAAGAACAGTAGATCCTCTTCAGTCCAATACACTGTACATGCTGGGAACAGACGCCAGTGCTACTTGCCCTGTGTATGACAATGGGAGCGCAATAGTGACTCTTCTTACCAGAAAAAAACTCTTTCTCCTATGACCAGAAACTGCATGTGATTCAACTCCATTTATTACTGGGAAACAAACGCTAGCTCGCCTTGCAAGAAACACACTCTGCTTTTGATAAAAGAGCACTCTTCTACTCTACTGTGTTTCCAATAGGGCCAGAACAGTGAGTTTGCTCAGAACAAAAGAACTGTGCTTCCTACAAATACGGCCATATCTAGTTCAATTCTGCTTAGGAAACTGACAAGAACAGTAGATCCTCTTCAGTCCAATACACTGTACATGCTGGGAACAGACGCCAGTGCTATTTGCCCTGTGTATGACAATGGGAGCGCAATAGTGACTCTTCTTACCAGAAAACATCTCTTGCTCGTAGGACCAGAAACTGCATGGGACTCAACTCCATTTAGGACGGGGAAACAAACGCTAGCTCGACTTACAAGAAACACACTCTGCTTTTGAGAAAAGAGCACTCTTCTACTCTACTGTGTATCCTATGGGACCGAACAGTGAGCTTGCTCAGAACAACAGAACTGTGCTTCCTCCACACACGGGCCATATCTAGTTCAACTCTGCTTAGGAAACTGACAAGAACAGTAGCTCCTTTTCACTCCAATACACTGTACTTGCTGGGAACAGACGCGGGTGCTATTTGCACTGTGTATGACAATGGGAGCGCAATAGTGACTCTTCTTACCAGAAAACAACTCTTGCTCATAGGACAAGAAACTGCATGTGATTCAACTCGATTTAGGACTGGGAAACAAACGCTAGTTCGCTTTACAAGAAACACACTCTGCTTTTGAGAAAAGAGCACTCTTCTACTCTACTGTGTATCCAATGGGATCCGAACAGTGAGCTTGCTCCGAACAAAAGAACTGTGCTTCCTACACACACGGGCCATATCTGGTTCAACTCTACTTAGGAAACTGACAAGAACAGTAGCTCCTCTTCAGTCCAATACACTGTACTTGCTTGGAACAGACGTGAGTGCTATTTGCACTGTGTCTGGAAATGGGAGTGCAATAGTGACTTTCCTTACCAGAAAACAACTCTTGCTCGTAAGACCAAAAACAGGATGTGATTCAACTCCATTTAGGACAGGGAAGCAAATGCTAGCTTGCCTTACAAGAAACACACTCTGCTTTTGAGAAAAGAGCACTCTTCTACTCTACTGTGTTTCCTATGTGGTCCGAACAGTGAGCTTGCTCAGAAAAAAAGAACTGTGCTTCCTACACACACGGGCCATATCTAGTTCAACTCTGCTTAGGAAACTGACAAGAACGGTAGCTCCTTTTCAGTCCAATACACTGTACTAGCTGGAAACAGACGCGAGTGCTATTTGCACTGTGTATGGCAATAGGAGCACAATAGTGACTCTTCTTATCAGAAAACAACTCTTGCTCATAGCACCAGAAACTGCATGGGATTCAACTCCATTTTTGACTGGGAAACAAACATTAGCTCACCTTACAAGAAAGACACTCTGATTTTGAGAAAGGAGCACTCTTCTACTCTACTGTGTTTCCTATGGGGTCGGAATAGTGAGCTTGCTCAGAACAAAAGAAATGTGCTTCCTACACACAGGGGCCATATCTAGATCAACTCTACTTAGGAAACTGACAAGAACAGTAGCTCCGCTTCAGTCCAATACACTGTACATGCTGGGAACAGACGTGAGTGCTATTTGCACTGTGTATGGCAATGGGAGTGCAATAGTGACTTTCCTTACCAGAAAACAACTCTTGCTCATAGGACCAAAAACAGGATGTGATTCAACTCCATTTAGGACTGGGAAACAAATGCTACCTTGCCTTACAAGAAACACACTCAGCTTTTGAAAAAAGAGCACTCTTCTACTCTACTGTGTTTCCTATGGGGTCTGAACAGTGAGCTTGCTCAGAACAAAAGAACTGTGTTTCCTACACACATGGGCCATATCTAGTTCAACTCTGCTTAGGAAACTGACAAGAACAGTAGCTCGTCTTCAGTCCAATACACTGCACTTGTTGGGAGCAGAAGCGAGTGCTATTTGCACTGTGTATGGCAATGGGATCGAAATAGTGACTTTCCTTATCAGAAAACAACTCTTGCTCGTAGGACCAGAAACTGCATGTGATTCAACTCCATTTAGGACTGGGAAACAAACGCTAGCTCGTCTTACAAGAAAGACACTCTGCTTTTTCGAAACCATCACTCTTCTACTCTACTTTGTTTCCTATAGGGCCAGAACAGTGAGCTTGCTCAGAACAAAAGAACTGTGCTTCCTACGCACACGGCCATATCTAGTACAATTCTACTTAGGAAACTGACAAGAACAGTAGATCCTCTTCAGTCCAATACACTGTACATGCTGGGAACAGACGCCAGTGCTAATTGCCCTGTGTATGACAATGGGAGCACAATAGTGACTCTTTTTACCAGAAAACAATTCATGCTCATAGGTCCAGAAACTGCATGTAATTCAACTCCATTTAGGACTGGGAAACAAACGCTAGCTCGCCTTACAAGAAACACACTCTGCTTTTTAGAAAACAGCACTCTTCTACTCCACTGTGTTTCCAAAAGGGCCAGAACAGTGAGCATTCTCAGAACAATAGAACTGTGCTTCCTATACACACGGGCCTTATCTAGTTCAAGTCAGCTTAGGAAACTGACAAGAACAGTAGATCCTCTTCAGTCCAATACACTGTACATGCTGGGAACAGACGCCAGTGCTATTTGCCCTATGTATCACAATGGGAGCGCAATAGTGACTCTTCTTACCAGAAAACAACTCTTTCTCATAGGACAAGAAACTGCATGTGATTCAACTCCATTTAGGATTGGGAAACAAACGCTAGCTCACCTTACAAGAAACACACTCTGCTTTTGAGAAAAGAGCACTCTTCTACTCTACTGTGTTTCCTATGGTGTCCGAACAGTGAGCTTGCTCAGAACAAAAGAACTGTGCTTCCTACACACAGGGGCCATAATTAGTTCAACTCTGCTTAGGAAACTGACATGAACAATAACTCCTCTTCAGTCCAATACACTGTACTTGCTGGGAACAGACACGAGTGCTATTTGCACTGTGTATGGCAATGGGAGCACAATAGTGACTCTTCTTCCCAGAAAACAATTCTTGCTCATAGGAACAGAAACTGCATGTGATTCAACTCCATTTAGAACTGGGAAACAAACACTAGCTCGCCTTACAAGAAACACACACTGCTTTTGAGAAAAGAGCACTCTTCTACTCTACTGTGTTTCCTATGGGGTCCGAACAGTGAGCTTGCTCAGAAAAAAAGAACTGTGCTTCCTACACACACGGGCCATATCTAGTTCAACTCTGCTTAGGAAACTGACAAGAACAGTAGCTCCGCTTCAGTCCAATACACTGTACTTGCTGGGAACAGATGCGAGTGCTATTTGCACTGTGTATGTAAATGGGAGCACAATAGTGACTTTCCTTTCCAGAAAACAACTCTTGCTCGTAGGACCAAAAACTGCATGTGATTCAAATCCATTTAGGACTGGGAAACAAACGCTAGCTCGCCTTACAAGAAACACACTCTGCTTTTGAGAAAAGAGCAGTCTTCTATTCTACTGTGGTTCATATGGGGTCCGAACAATGAGCTTGCTCAGAACAAAAGAACTGTGCTTCCTATACACACGGGCCATATCTAGTTCAACTCTGCTTCGTAAACTGACAAGAACAGTAGCTCTGCTTCAGTCCAATACACTGTACTTGCTGGGAACAGATGCGAGTGCTATTTATACTGTGTATGGCAATGGGAGAGCAACAGTGACTTTATTACCAGAAAACAACTCTTGCTCATAGGACCAAAAACAGGATGTGATTCAACTCCATTTAGGACTGGGAAACAAATGCTAGCTTGCCTTACAAGAAACACACTCTGCTTTTGAGAAAGGAGCACTCCTCTACTCTACTGTGTTTCTTATGGGATCCGAACAGTGAGCTTGCTCAGAACAAAAGAACTGTGCTTCCTACACACACGGGCCATATCTAGTTCAATTATGCTTAGGAAACTGACAAGAACAGCAGCTCCTCTTCATTCCAATACACTGTACTTGGTAGGAAAAGAAGCCAGTGCTATTTGCCCCATTTATGACAATGGAAGCGCAATAGTGACTCTTCTTACCAGATAACAACTCTTGCTCGTAGGACCAGAAACTGCATGTGATTCAACTCCATTTAGGACTTGGAAACAAACGCTAGCTTGACTTACAAGAAACACACTCTGCTTTTGAGAAAGGAGCACTCTTCTACTCTAATGTCTTTCCTATAAGGCCGGAACAGTGAGCAATCTCAGAACAAAAGAACTGTGCTTCCTACACACACGGGCCATATCTAGTTCAACTCTGCTTAGGAAACTGAGAAGAACAGTAGATGCTCTTCAGTCAAATACACTGTACATGCTGGGAACAGACGCCAGTGCTATTTGCCCTGTGTATGACAATGGGAGCGCAATAGTGACTCTTCTTACTAGAAAACATCTCTTACTTGAAGGACAAGCAACTGCATGTGATTCATCTCCATTTAGGATTGGGAAACAAACGCTAGCTCGCCTTACAAGAAACACACTCTGCTTTTGAGAAAAGAGCAGTCTTCTACTCTACTGTGTTTCTTATGAGGTCCGTACAGAGAGCTTGCTCAGAACAAAAGAACTGTGTTTCCTACACACATGGGCCATATCTAGTTCAACTCTGCTTAGGAAACTGACAAGAACAGTAGCTCTTCTTCAGTCCAATACACTGCACTTGCTGGGAACAGACGCGAGTGCTATTTGCACTGTGTATGGCAATGGGAGCACAATAGTGACTTTCCTTACCAGAAAACAACTCTTGCTTGCAGGACCAGAAACTGCATGTGATTCAACTCCATTTAGGACTGGGAAACAAACGCTAGCTCGTCTTACAAGAAAGACACTCTGCTTTTTCAAAACCATCACTCTTCTACTCTACTTTGTTTCCTATAGGGCCAGAACAGTGAGCTTGCTCAGAATAAAAAACTGTGCTTCCTACACACACGGCCATATCTAGTTCAATTCTGTTTAGGAAACTGACAAGAACAGTAAATCCTCTTCAGTCCAATACACTCTACATGCTGGGAACAAACGCCAGTGCTAATTGCCCTGTGTATGACAATGGGAGCGCAATAGTGACTCTTCTTACCAGAAAACAACTCTTGCTCGTAGGACGAGAAACTGCATGTGATTCATCTCCATTTAGGATTGGGAACCAAACGCTAGCTCGCCTTACAAGAAACATACTCTGCTTTTGAGAAAAGAGCACTCTTCTCCTCGACTGTGTTTCCTATGGGGTCCGAACAGTGAGCTTGCTCAGAACAAAAGAACTGTTTTTCCAACACACATGGGCCATATCTAGTTCAACTCTGCTTTGGAAACTGACAAGAACAGTAGCTCCTCTTCAGTCCAACACACTGTTCTTGCTGGGAACAGACGTGAGTGCTATTTGCACTGTGTATGGTAATGGGAGCGCAATAGTGACTTTCCTTACCAGAAAACATCTCTTGGTCAAAGGACCAAAAACACCATGTGATTCAACTCCATTTAGGACTGGGAAACAAACGCTAGCTTACCTTACAAGAAACACACTCTGCTTTTGAGAAAAGAGGACTCTTCTACTCTACTGTGTTTCCTATAGGGCCAGAACAGTGAGTTTGCTCAGAAAAAAACAACTTTGCTTCCTACAAATACCGCCTTATATAGATCAGTTCTGTTTAGGAAAGTGACAAGAACAGTAGGTCCTCTTCAGTCCAATAAACTGTACATGCTGGGAACAGTCGCCAGTGCTATTTGCCCTGTGTATGACAATGGGAGCGCAATAGTGACTCTTCTTACCAGAAAACAACTCTTGCTCGTAGGACAGGAAAGTCCATGTGATTCAACTCCATTTAGGACTGGGAAACAAATGCTAGCTCGCCTTACAAGAAACACACTCTGCTTTGGAGAAAAGAGCAATCTTCTTCTCTACTGTGTATCCTATGGAATCCGAACAGTGAGCTTGCTCAGAATAAAAGAACTGTGCTTCCTACACACATGGGCCATATCTAGTTCAACTCTGCTTAGGAAACTGACAAGAACAGTAGCTCCGCTTCAGTCCAATACACTGTACTTGCTGGGAACAGACGCGAGTGCTATTTGCACTGTGTATGTCAATGGGAGCACAATAGTGACTCTTCTTACCAGAAAACAACTCTTGCTCGTAGGACAAGAAACTTCATGTGATTCAACTCCATTTAGGACTGGGAAACAAATGCTAGCTCGCCTTACAAGGAACACACTCTGCTTTTGAGAAAAGAGCACGCTTCTACTCTACTGTCTATCCTATGGGATCCGAACAGTGAGCTTGCTCAGAAAAAAAGAACTGTGCTTTCTATACACATGGGCCATATCTAGTTCAACTCTGCTTAGGAAACTGACAAGAACAGTAGCTCTGTTTCAGTCCAATTCACTGTACTTGCTGGGAACAGACACGAGTGCTACTTGCACTGTGTATGGCAATGGGATCGCAATAGTGACTTTCCTTACCAGAAAACAACTCTTGCTCGTAGGACCAAAAACTGCATGTGATTCAACTCCATTTAGGACTGGGAAACAAACGCTAGCTTGCCTTATAAGGAACACACTCTGCTTTTGAGAAAAGAGCACTCTTCTACTCTACTGTGTTTCCTATAGGGCCAAAACAGTTAGCTTGCTCAGAACAAAAGAACTGTGCTTCCTACACACACGGGCCATATCTAGTTCAATTATGCTTAGGAAACTGACAAGAACAGTAGATCCTCTTCAGTCCAATACACTGTACTTGCTGGGAATAGATGCCAGTGCTATTTGCCCTGTTTATGAAAATGGGAGCGCAATTGTGACTCTTCTTACCAGAAAATAACTCTTGCTCGTAGGACCAGAAACTGCATATGATTCAACTCCACTTAGGACTGGGAAACAAACGCTAGCTCGCCTTACAAGAAACACACTCTGCTTTTGAGAAAAGAGCACTCTTCTACTCTAATGTCTTTCCTATAAGGCCAGAACAGTGAGCATTCTCAGAACAAAAGAACTGTGCTTCCTACACACATGGGCCATATCTAGTTCAACTCTGCTTAGGAAACTGACAAGAACAGTAGCTCCGCTTTAGTCCAATACACTGTACTTGCTGGGAACAGACGCGAATGATATTTGCACTGTGTATGGCAATGGGAGCGCAATAGTGACTTTCCTTACCAGAAAAAAACTCTTGCTCGTAGGACAAGAAACTGCATGTGATTCAACTCCAATTAGGACTGGGAAACAAACGCTAGCTCACCTTACAAGAAACACACTCTGCTTTTGAGAAAAGAGCACTCTTCTACTCTACTGTGTTTCCTATAGGGCCAGAACAGTGAGTTTGCCCAGAAAAAAAGAACTGTGCTTCCTACAAAAACCGCCTTATCTAGTTCAATTCTGCTTAGGAAAGTGACAAGAACAGTAGGTCCTCTTCAGTCCAATACACTGTACATGCTGGGAACAGACGCCAGTGCTATTTGCCCTGTGTATGGCAATGGGAGCACAATAGTGACTTTCCTTACCAGAAAACAACTCTTGCTCGTAGGACCAAAAATTGCATGTCATTCAACTCCATTTAGGACTGGGAAAAAAACGCTAGCTCGCCTTACAAGAAACACACTCTGCTTTTGAGAAAAGAGCACTCTTCTACTCTACTGTGTATCCTATGGGATGCGAACAGTGAGCTTGCTCAGAACAAAAGAACTGGGCTTCCTATACACATGGGCCATATCTAGTTCAACTCTGCTTAGGAAACTGACAAGAACAGTAGCTCCGCTTCAGTCC
Source organism: Peromyscus eremicus (assembly GCF_949786415.1). Classification (NCBI taxonomy): domain Eukaryota; kingdom Metazoa; phylum Chordata; class Mammalia; order Rodentia; family Cricetidae; genus Peromyscus; species Peromyscus eremicus. The sequence continues at coordinate 1,057,171 of NW_026734300.1, forward strand.
AATACACTGTACTTGCTGGGAACAGACGCGTGTGCTATTTGCACTGTGTATGGCAATGGGAGCACAAAAGTGACTTTCCTTACCAGAAAACAACTCTTGCTCGTAGGACCAAAAACTGCATGTGATTCAACTCCATTTAGGACTGGGAAACAAATGCTAGCTCGCCTTACAAAAAACACACTCTGCTTTTGAGAAAAGAACACTCTTCTACTCTACTGTGTTTCCTATAGAGCCAGAACAGTGAGTTTGCTCAGAACAAAAGAACTGTGCTTCCTACAAATACGGCCATATCTAGTTCAATTCTGCTTAGGAAACTGACAAGAACAGTAGATCCTCTTCAGTCCAATACACTGTAGTTGCTGGGAACAGACGCCAGTGCTATTTGCCCTGTGTATGACAATTGGAGCACAATAGTGACTCTTCTTACCAGAAAACAACTCTTGCTTGTAGGACAAGAAACTGCATGTGATTCCACTCCATTTAGTACTGGGAAACAAACACTAGCTCGCCTTACAAGAAACACACTCTGCTTTTTAGAAAAGAGCAGTCTTCTACTCTACTGTGTTTCCTATGGGGTCCGAACAGTGAGCTTGCTCAGAACAAAAGAACTGTGCTTCCTACAAACACGGGCCATATCTAGTTCAACTCTGCTTAGGAAACTGACAAGAACAGTAGCTTCTCTTCAGTCCAATACACTGTACTTGATGGGAACAGACGCGAGTGCTATTTGCACTGTGTATGCCAATGGGAGCACAATAGTGACTTTCCTTAGCAGAAAACAACTCTTGCTCGTAGGGCCAACAACTGCATGTGATTCAACTCCATTTAGGACTGGGAAACAAACTCTAGCTCGCCTTACAAGAAACACACTCTGCTTTTGAGAAAAGAGCAGTCTTCTACTCTATTGTGTTTCCTATGGGGTCCGAACAGTTAGCTTGCTCAGAACAAAAGAACTGTGCTTCCTACACACACGGGCCATATCTAGTTCAATTCTGCTTAGGAAACTGACAAGAACAGTAGATCCTCTTCAGTCCAATACACTGTACTTGCTGGGAATAGATGCCAGTGCTATTTGCCCTGTTTATGACAATGGGAGCGCAATAGTGACTCCTCTTACCAGAAAATAACTCTTGCTCGTAGGACCAGAAACTGCATGTGATTCAACTCCACTTAGGACTGGGAAACAAACGCTAGCTCGCCTCACAAGAAACACACTCTGCTTTTGAGAAAAGAGCACTCTTCTACTCTAATGTCTTTCCTATAAGGCCAGAAAAGTGAGCATTCTCAGAACAAAAGAACTGTGCTTCCTACACACATGGGCCATATCTAGTTCAACTCTGCTTAGGAAACTGACAAGAACAGTACCTCCGCTTTAGTCCAATACACTGTACTTGCTGGGAACAGACGCGAATGATATTTGCACTGTGTATGGCAATGGGAGCGCAATAGTGACTTTCTTTACCAGAAAACAACTCTTGCTCATAGGACAATAAACTGCATGTGATTCAACTCCATTTAGGACTGGGAAACAAACGCTAGCTCGCCTTACAAGAAACACACTCTGCTTTTGAGAAAAGAGCACTCTTCTACTCTACTGTGTTTCCTATAGGGCCAGAACAGTGAGATTGCTCAGAAAAAAAGAACTGTGCTTCCTACAAATACCGCCTTATCTAGTTCAATTCTGCTTAGGAAAGTGACAAGAACAGTAGGTCCTCTTCAGTCCAATACACTGTACTTGCTGGGAAGAGACGCGAGTGCTATTTATACTGTGTATGGCAATGGGAGCACAATAGTGACTCTTCTTACCAGAAAACAACTCTTGCTCGTAGGACAAGAAACTGCATGTGATTCAACTCCATTTAGGACTGGGAAACAAATGCTAGCTCGCCTTACAAGGAACACACTCTGCTTTTGAGAAAAGAGCACTCTTCTACTCTACTGTGTATCCTATGGGATCCGAACAGTGAGCTTGCTTAGAACAAACGAACTGTGCTTCCCATACACATGGGCCATATCTAGTTCAACTCTGCTTAGGAAACTGACAAGAACAGTAGCTCCGCTTCAGTCCAATACACTGTACTTGCTGGGAACAGACGCTGTGCTATTTGCACTGTGTATGGCAATGGGAGCACAAAAGTGACTTTCCTTACCAGAAAACAACTCTTGCTCGTAGGACCAAAAACTGCATGTGATTCAACTCCATTTAGGACTGGGAAACAAACGCTAGCTCGCCTTACAAAAAACACACTCTGCTTTTGAGAAAAGAACCCTCTTCTACTCTACTGTGTTTCCTATAGAGCCAGAACAGTGAGTTTGCTCAGAACAAAAGAACTGTGCTTCCTACAAATACGGCCATATCTAGTTCAATTCTGCTTAGGAAACTGACAAGAACAGTAGATCCTCTTCAGTCCAATACACTGTAGTTGCTGGGAACAGAAGCCAGTGCTATTTGCCCTGTGTATGACAATTGGAGCACAATAGTGACTCTTCTTACCAGAAAACAACTCTTGCTTGTAGGACAAGAAACTGCATGTGATTCCACTCCATTTAGGACTGGGAAACAAACACTAGCTCGCCTTACAAGAAACACACTCTGCTTTTTAGAAAAGAGCAGTCTTCTACTCTACTGTGTTTCCTATGGGGTCCGAACAGTGAGCTTGCTCAGAACAAAAGAACTGTGCTTCCTACAAACACGGGCCATATCTAGTTCAACTCTGCTTAGGAAACTGACAAGAACAGTAGCTTCTCTTCAGTCCAATACACTGTACTTGATGGGAACAGACGCGGGTGCTATTTGCACTGTGTATGACAATGGGAGCGCAATAGTGACTCTTCTTACCAGAAAACAACTCTTGCTCATAGGACAAGAAACTGCATGTGATTCAACTCGATTTAGGACTGGGAAACAAACGCTAGTTCGCTTTACAAGAAACACACTCTGCTTTTGAGAAAAGAGCACTCTTCTACTCTACTGTGTATCCAATGGGATCCGAACAGTGAGCTTGCTCCGAACAAAAGAACTGTGCTTCCTACACACACGGGCCATATCTGGTACAACTCTACTTAGGAAACTGACAAGAACAGTAGCTCCTCTTCAGTCCAATACACTGTACTTGCTTGGAACAGACGTGAGTGCTATTTGCACTGTGTCTGGAAATGGGAGTGCAATAGTGACTTTCCTTACCAGAAAACAACTCTTGCTCGTAAGACCAAAAACAGGATGTGATTCAACTCCATTTAGGACAGGGAAGCAAATGCTAGCTTGCCTTACAAGAAACACACTCTGCTTTTGAGAAAAGAGCACTCTTCTACTCTACTGTGTTTCCTATGTGGTCCGAACAGTGAGCTTGCTCAGAAAAAAAGAACTGTGCTTCCTACACACACGGGCCATATCTAGTTCAACTCTGCTTAGGAAACTGACAAGAACGGTAGCTCCTTTTCAGTCCAATACACTGTACTAGCTGGAAACAGACGCGAGTGCTATTTGCACTGTGTATGGCAATAGGAGCACAATAGTGACTCTTCTTATCAGAAAACAACTCTTGCTCATAGCACCAGAAACTGCATGGGATTCAACTCCATTTTTGACTGGGAAACAAACATTAGCTCACCTTACAAGAAAGACACTCTGATTTTGAGAAAGGAGCACTCTTCTACTCTACTGTGTTTCCTATGGGGTCGGAATAGTGAGCTTGCTCAGAACAAAAGAAATGTGCTTCCTACACACAGGGGCCATATCTAGATCAACTCTACTTAGGAAACTGACAAGAACAGTAGCTCCGCTTCAGTCCAATACACTGTACATGCTGGGAACAGACGTGAGTGCTATTTGCACTGTGTATGGCAATGGGAGTGCAATAGTGACTTTCCTTACCAGAAAACAACTCTTGCTCATAGGACCAAAAACAGGATGTGATTCAACTCCATTTAGGACTGGGAAACAAATGCTACCTTGCCTTACAAGAAACACACTCAGCTTTTGAAAAAAGAGCACTCTTCTACTCTACTGTGTTTCCTATGGGGTCTGAACAGTGAGCTTGCTCAGAACAAAAGAACTGTGTTTCCTACACACATGGGCCATATCTAGTTCAACTCTGCTTAGGAAACTGACAAGAACAGTAGCTCGTCTTCAGTCCAATACACTGCACTTGTTGGGAGCAGAAGCGAGTGCTATTTGCACTGTGTATGGCAATGGGATCGAAATAGTGACTTTCCTTATCAGAAAACAACTCTTGCTCGTAGGACCAGAAACTGCATGTGATTCAACTCCATTTAGGACTGGGAAACAAACGCTAGCTCGTCTTACAAGAAAGACACTCTGCTTTTTCGAAACCATCACTCTTCTACTCTACTTTGTTTCCTATAGGGCCAGAACAGTGAGCTTGCTCAGAACAAAAGAACTGTGCTTCCTACGCACACGGCCATATCTAGTACAATTCTACTTAGGAAACTGACAAGAACAGTAGATCCTCTTCAGTCCAATACACTGTACATGCTGGGAACAGACGCCAGTGCTAATTGCCCTGTGTATGACAATGGGAGCACAATAGTGACTCTTTTTACCAGAAAACAATTCATGCTCATAGGTCCAGAAACTGCATGTAATTCAACTCCATTTAGGACTGGGAAACAAACGCTAGCTCGCCTTACAAGAAACACACTCTGCTTTTTAGAAAACAGCACTCTTCTACTCCACTGTGTTTCCAAAAGGGCCAGAACAGTGAGCATTCTCAGAACAATAGAACTGTGCTTCCTATACACACGGGCCTTATCTAGTTCAAGTCGGCTTAGGAAACTGACAAGAACAGTAGATCCTCTTCAGTCCAATACACTGTACATGCTGGGAACAGACGCCAGTGCTATTTGCCCTATGTATCACAATGGGAGCGCAATAGTGACTCTTCTTACCAGAAAACAACTCTTTCTCATAGGACAAGAAACTGCATGTGATTCAACTCCATTTAGGATTGGGAAACAAACGCTAGCTCACCTTACAAGAAACACACTCTGCTTTTGAGAAAAGAGCACTCTTCTACTCTACTGTGTTTCCTATGGTGTCCGAACAGTGAGCTTGCTCAGAACAAAAGAACTGTGCTTCCTACACACAGGGGCCATAATTAGTTCAACTCTGCTTAGGAAACTGACATGAACAATAACTCCTCTTCAGTCCAATACACTGTACTTGCTGGGAACAGATGCGAGTGCTATTTGCACTGTGTATGTAAATGGGAGCACAATAGTGACTTTCCTTTCCAGAAAACAACTCTTGCTCGTAGGACCAAAAACTGCATGTGATTCAAATCCATTTAGGACTGGGAAACAAACGCTAGCTCGCCTTACAAGAAACACACTCTGCTTTTGAGAAAAGAGCAGTCTTCTATTCTACTGTGGTTCATATGGGGTCCGAACAATGAGCTTGCTCAGAACAAAAGAACTGTGCTTCCTACACACACGGGCCATATCTAGTTCAACTCTGCTTAGGAAACTGACAAGAACAGTAGCTCCGCTTCAGTCCAATACACTGTACTTGCTGGGAACAGATGCGAGTGCTATTTATACTGTGTATGGCAATGGGAGCGCAACAGTGACTTTATTACCAGAAAACAACTCTTGCTCGTAGGACCAAAAAGAGGATGTGATTCAACTCCATTTAGGACCGGGAAACAAATGCTAGCTTGCCTTACAAGGAACACACTCTGCTTTTGAGAAAAGAGCACTCTTCTACTCTACTGTGTATCCTATGGGATCCGAACAGTGAGCTTGCTTAGAACAAACGAACTGTGCTTCCCATACACATGGGCCATATCTAGTTCAACTCTGCTTAGGAAACTGACAAGAACAGTAGCTCCGCTTCAGTCCAATACACTGTACTTGCTGGGAACAGACGCTGTGCTATTTGCACTGTGTATGGCAATGGGAGCACAAAAGTGACTTTCCTTACCAGAAAACAACTCTTGCTCGTAGGACCAAAAACTGCATGTGATTCAACTCCATTTAGGACTGGGAAACAAACGCTAGCTCGCCTTACAAAAAACACACTCTGCTTTTGAGAAAAGAACCCTCTTCTACTCTACTGTGTTTCCTATAGAGCCAGAACAGTGAGTTTGCTCAGAACAAAAGAACTGTGCTTCCTACAAATACGGCCATATCTAGTTCAATTCTGCTTAGGAAACTGACAAGAACAGTAGATCCTCTTCAGTCCAATACACTGTAGTTGCTGGGAACAGAAGCCAGTGCTATTTGCCCTGTGTATGACAATTGGAGCACAATAGTGACTCTTCTTACCAGAAAACAACTCTTGCTTGTAGGACAAGAAACTGCATGTGATTCCACTCCATTTAGGACTGGGAAACAAACACTAGCTCGCCTTACAAGAAACACACTCTGCTTTTTAGAAAAGAGCAGTCTTCTACTCTACTGTGTTTCCTATGGGGTCCGAACAGTGAGCTTGCTCAGAACAAAAGAACTGTGCTTCCTACAAACACGGGCCATATCTAGTTCAACTCTGCTTAGGAAACTGACAAGAACAGTAGCTTCTCTTCAGTCCAATACACTGTACTTGATGGGAACAGACGCGGGTGCTATTTGCACTGTGTATGACAATGGGAGCGCAATAGTGACTCTTCTTACCAGAAAACAACTCTTGCTCATAGGACAAGAAACTGCATGTGATTCAACTCGATTTAGGACTGGGAAACAAACGCTAGTTCGCTTTACAAGAAACACACTCTGCTTTTGAGAAAAGAGCACTCTTCTACTCTACTGTGTATCCAATGGGATCCGAACAGTGAGCTTGCTCCGAACAAAAGAACTGTGCTTCCTACACACACGGGCCATATCTGGTACAACTCTACTTAGGAAACTGACAAGAACAGTAGCTCCTCTTCAGTCCAATACACTGTACTTGCTTGGAACAGACGTGAGTGCTATTTGCACTGTGTCTGGAAATGGGAGTGCAATAGTGACTTTCCTTACCAGAAAACAACTCTTGCTCGTAAGACCAAAAACAGGATGTGATTCAACTCCATTTAGGACAGGGAAGCAAATGCTAGCTTGCCTTACAAGAAACACACTCTGCTTTTGAGAAAAGAGCACTCTTCTACTCTACTGTGTTTCCTATGTGGTCCGAACAGTGAGCTTGCTCAGAAAAAAAGAACTGTGCTTCCTACACACACGGGCCATATCTAGTTCAACTCTGCTTAGGAAACTGACAAGAACGGTAGCTCCTTTTCAGTCCAATACACTGTACTAGCTGGAAACAGACGCGAGTGCTATTTGCACTGTGTATGGCAATAGGAGCACAATAGTGACTCTTCTTATCAGAAAACAACTCTTGCTCATAGCACCAGAAACTGCATGGGATTCAACTCCATTTTTGACTGGGAAACAAACATTAGCTCACCTTACAAGAAAGACACTCTGATTTTGAGAAAGGAGCACTCTTCTACTCTACTGTGTTTCCTATGGGGTCGGAATAGTGAGCTTGCTCAGAACAAAAGAAATGTGCTTCCTACACACAGGGGCCATATCTAGATCAACTCTACTTAGGAAACTGACAAGAACAGTAGCTCCGCTTCAGTCCAATACACTGTACATGCTGGGAACAGACGTGAGTGCTATTTGCACTGTGTATGGCAATGGGAGTGCAATAGTGACTTTCCTTACCAGAAAACAACTCTTGCTCATAGGACCAAAAACAGGATGTGATTCAACTCCATTTAGGACTGGGAAACAAATGCTACCTTGCCTTACAAGAAACACACTCAGCTTTTGAAAAAAGAGCACTCTTCTACTCTACTGTGTTTCCTATGGGGTCTGAACAGTGAGCTTGCTCAGAACAAAAGAACTGTGTTTCCTACACACATGGGCCATATCTAGTTCAACTCTGCTTAGGAAACTGACAAGAACAGTAGCTCGTCTTCAGTCCAATACACTGCACTTGTTGGGAGCAGAAGCGAGTGCTATTTGCACTGTGTATGGCAATGGGATCGAAATAGTGACTTTCCTTATCAGAAAACAACTCTTGCTCGTAGGACCAGAAACTGCATGTGATTCAACTCCATTTAGGACTGGGAAACAAACGCTAGCTCGTCTTACAAGAAAGACACTCTGCTTTTTCGAAACCATCACTCTTCTACTCTACTTTGTTTCCTATAGGGCCAGAACAGTGAGCTTGCTCAGAACAAAAGAACTGTGCTTCCTACGCACACGGCCATATCTAGTACAATTCTACTTAGGAAACTGACAAGAACAGTAGATCCTCTTCAGTCCAATACACTGTACATGCTGGGAACAGACGCCAGTGCTAATTGCCCTGTGTATGACAATGGGAGCACAATAGTGACTCTTTTTACCAGAAAACAATTCATGCTCATAGGTCCAGAAACTGCATGTAATTCAACTCCATTTAGGACTGGGAAACAAACGCTAGCTCGCCTTACAAGAAACACACTCTGCTTTTTAGAAAACAGCACTCTTCTACTCCACTGTGTTTCCAAAAGGGCCAGAACAGTGAGCATTCTCAGAACAATAGAACTGTGCTTCCTATACACACGGGCCTTATCTAGTTCAAGTCGGCTTAGGAAACTGACAAGAACAGTAGATCCTCTTCAGTCCAATACACTGTACATGCTGGGAACAGACGCCAGTGCTATTTGCCCTATGTATCACAATGGGAGCGCAATAGTGACTCTTCTTACCAGAAAACAACTCTTTCTCATAGGACAAGAAACTGCATGTGATTCAACTCCATTTAGGATTGGGAAACAAACGCTAGCTCACCTTACAAGAAACACACTCTGCTTTTGAGAAAAGAGCACTCTTCTACTCTACTGTGTTTCCTATGGTGTCCGAACAGTGAGCTTGCTCAGAACAAAAGAACTGTGCTTCCTACACACAGGGGCCATAATTAGTTCAACTCTGCTTAGGAAACTGACATGAACAATAACTCCTCTTCAGTCCAATACACTGTACTTGCTGGGAACAGATGCGAGTGCTATTTGCACTGTGTATGTAAATGGGAGCACAATAGTGACTTTCCTTTCCAGAAAACAACTCTTGCTCGTAGGACCAAAAACTGCATGTGATTCAAATCCATTTAGGACTGGGAAACAAACGCTAGCTCGCCTTACAAGAAACACACTCTGCTTTTGAGAAAAGAGCAGTCTTCTATTCTACTGTGGTTCATATGGGGTCCGAACAATGAGCTTGCTCAGAACAAAAGAACTGTGCTTCCTATACACACGGGCCATATCTAGTTCAACTCTGCTTCGTAAACTGACAAGAACAGTAGCTCTGCTTCAGTCCAATACACTGTACTTGCTGGGAACAGATGCGAGTGCTATTTATACTGTGTATGGCAATGGGAGAGCAACAGTGACTTTATTACCAGAAAACAACTCTTGCTCATAGGACCAAAAACAGGATGTGATTCAACTCCATTTAGGACTGGGAAACAAATGCTAGCTTGCCTTACAAGAAACACACTCTGCTTTTGAGAAAGGAGCACTCCTCTACTCTACTGTGTTTCTTATGGGATCCGAACAGTGAGCTTGCTCAGAACAAAAGAACTGTGCTTCCTACACACACGGGCCATATCTAGTTCAATTATGCTTAAGAAACTGACAAGAACAGCAGCTCCTCTTCATTCCAATACACTGTACTTGGTAGGAAAAGAAGCCAGTGCTATTTGCCCCATTTATGACAATGGAAGCGCAATAGTGACTCTTCTTACCAGATAACAACTCTTGCTCGTAGGACCAGAAACTGCATGTGATTCAACTCCATTTAGGACTTGGAAACAAACGCTAGCTTGACTTACAAGAAACACACTCTGCTTTTGAGAAAGGAGCACTCTTCTACTCTAATGTCTTTCCTATAAGGCCGGAACAGTGAGCAATCTCAGAACAAAAGAACTGTGCTTCCTACACACACGGGCCATATCTAGTTCAACTCTGCTTAGGAAACTGAGAAGAACAGTAGATGCTCTTCAGTCCAATACACTGTACATGCTGGGAACAGACGCCAGTGCTATTTGCCCTGTGTATGACAATGGGAGCGCAATAGTGACTCTTCTTACTAGAAAACATCTCTTACTTGAAGGACAAGCAACTGCATGTGATTCATCTCCATTTAGGATTGGGAAACAAACGCTAGCTCGCCTTACAAGAAACACACTCTGCTTTTGAGAAAAGAGCAGTCTTCTACTCTACTGTGTTTCTTATGAGGTCCGTACAGAGAGCTTGCTCAGAACAAAAGAACTGTGTTTCCTACACACATGGGCCATATCTAGTTCAACTCTGCTTAGGAAACTGACAAGAACAGTAGCTCTTCTTCAGTCCAATACACTGCACTTGCTGGGAACAGACGCGAGTGCTATTTGCACTGTGTATGGCAATGGGAGCACAATAGTGACTTTCCTTACCAGAAAACAACTCTTGCTTGCAGGACCAGAAACTGCATGTGATTCAACTCCATTTAGGACTGGGAAACAAACGCTAGCTCGTCTTACAAGAAAGACACTCTGCTTTTTCGAAACCATCACTCTTCTACTCTACTTTGTTTCCTATAGGGCCAGAACAGTGAGCTTGCTCAGAATAAAAAACTGTGCTTCCTACACACACGGCCATATCTAGTTCAATTCTGTTTAGGAAACTGACAAGAACAGTAAATCCTCTTCAGTCCAATACACTCTACATGCTGGGAACAAACGCCAGTGCTAATTGCCCTGTGTATGACAATGGGAGCGCAATAGTGACTCTTCTTACCAGAAAACAACTCTTGCTCGTAGGACGAGAAACTGCATGTGATTCATCTCCATTTAGGATTGGGAACCAAACGCTAGCTCGCCTTACAAGAAACATACTCTGCTTTTGAGAAAAGAGCACTCTTCTCCTCGACTGTGTTTCCTATGGGGTCCGAACAGTGAGCTTGCTCAGAACAAAAGAACTGTTTTTCCAACACACATGGGCCATATCTAGTTCAACTCTGCTTTGGAAACTGACAAGAACAGTAGCTCCTCTTCAGTCCAACACACTGTTCTTGCTGGGAACAGACGTGAGTGCTATTTGCACTGTGTATGGTAATGGGAGCGCAATAGTGACTTTCCTTACCAGAAAACATCTCTTGGTCAAAGGACCAAAAACTCCATGTGATTCAACTCCATTTAGGACTGGGAAACAAACGCTAGCTTACCTTACAAGAAACACACTCTGCTTTTGAGAAAAGAGGACTCTTCTACTCTACTGTGTTTCCTATAGGGCCAGAACAGTGAGTTTGCTCAGAAAAAAACAACTTTGCTTCCTACAAATACCGCCTTATCTAGATCAGTTCTGTTTAGGAAAGTGACAAGAACAGTAGGTCCTCTTCAGTCCAATAAACTGTACATGCTGGGAACAGTCGCCAGTGCTATTTGCCCTATGTATCACAATGGGAGCGCAATAGTGACTCTTCTTACCAGAAAACAACTCTTGCTCGTAGGACAGGAAAGTCCATGTGATTCAACTCCATTTAGGACTGGGAAACAAATGCTAGCTCGCCTTACAAGAAACACACTCTGCTTTGGAGAAAAGAGCAATCTTCTTCTCTACTGTGTATCCTATGGAATCCGAACAGTGAGCTTGCTCAGAATAAAAGAACTGTGCTTCCTACACACATGGGCCATATCTAGTTCAACTCTGCTTAGGAAACTGACAAGAACAGTAGCTCCGCTTCAGTCCAATACACTGTACTTGCTGGGAACAGACGCGAGTGCTATTTGCACTGTGTATGTCAATGGGAGCACAATAGTGACTCTTCTTACCAGAAAACAACTCTTGCTCGTAGGACAAGAAACTGCATGTGATTCAACTCCATTTAGGACTGGGAAACAAATGCTAGCTCGCCTTACAAGGAACACACTCTGCTTTTGAGAAAAGAGCACGCTTCTACTCTACTGTCTATCCTATGGGATCCGAACAGTGAGCTTGCTCAGAAAAAAAGAACTGTGCTTTCTATACACATGGGCCATATCTAGTTCAACTCTGCTTAGGAAACTGACAAGAACAGTAGCTCTGTTTCAGTCCAATTCACTGTACTTGCTGGGAACAGACACGAGTGCTACTTGCACTGTGTATGGCAATGGGATCGCAATAGTGACTTTCCTTACCAGAAAACAACTCTTGCTCGTAGGACCAAAAACTGCATGTGATTCAACTCCATTTAGGACTGGGAAACAAACGCTAGCTTGCCTTATAAGGAACACACTCTGCTTTTGAGAAAAGAGCACTCTTCTACTCTACTGTGTTTCCTATAGGGCCAAAACAGTTAGCTTGCTCAGAACAAAAGAACTGTGCTTCCTACACACACGGGCCATATCTAGTTCAATTATGCTTAGGAAACTGACAAGAACAGTAGATCCTCTTCAGTCCAATACACTGTACTTGCTGGGAATAGATGCCAGTGCTATTTGCCCTGTTTATGAAAATGGGAGCGCAATTGTGACTCTTCTTACCAGAAAATAACTCTTGCTCGTAGGACCAGAAACTGCATATGATTCAACTCCATTTAGGACTGGGAAACAAACGCTAGCTCGCCTTACAAGAAACACACTCTGCTTTTGAGAAAAGAGCACTCTTCTACTCTAATGTCTTTCCTATAAGGCCAGAACAGTGAGCATTCTCAGAACAAAAGAACTGTGCTTCCTACACACATGGGCCATATCTAGTTCAACTCTGCTTAGGAAACTGACAAGAACAGTAGCTCCGCTTTAGTCCAATACACTGTACTTGCTGGGAACAGACGCGAATGATATTTGCACTGTGTATGGCAATGGGAGCGCAATAGTGACTTTCCTTACCAGAAAAAAACTCTTGCTCGTAGGACAAGAAACTGCATGTGATTCAACTCCATTTAGGACTGGGAAACAAACGCTAGCTCACCTTACAAGAAACACACTCTGCTTTTGAGAAAAGAGCACTCTTCTACTCTACTGTGTTTCCTATAGGGCCAGAACAGTGAGTTTGCCCAGAAAAAAAGAACTGTGCTTCCTACAAAAACCGCCTTATCTAGTTCAATTCTGCTTAGGAAAGTGACAAGAACAGTAGGTCCTCTTCAGTCCAATACACTGTACATGCTGGGAACAGACGCCAGTGCTATTTGCCCTGTGTATGGCAATGGGAGCACAATAGTGACTTTCCTTACCAGAAAACAACTCTTGCTCGTAGGACCAAAAATTGCATGTCATTCAACTCCATTTAGGACTGGGAAAAAAATGCTAGCTCGCCTTACAAGAAACACACTCTGCTTTTGAGAAAAGAGCACTCTTCTACTCTACTGTGTATCCAATGGGATCCGAACAGTGAGCTTGCTCCAAACAAAAGAACTGTGCTTCCTACACACACGGGCCATATCCTGTTCAACTCTACTTAGGAATCTGACAAGAACAGTAGCTCCTCTTCAGTCCAATACACTGTACTTGCTTGGAACAGACGTGAGTGCTATTTGCACTGTGTCTGGAAATGGGAGTGCAATAGTGACTTTCCTTACCAGAAAACAACTCTTGCTTGTAAGACCAAAAACAGGATGTGATTCAACTGCATTTAGGACAGGGAAACAAATGCTAGCTTGCCTTACAAGAAACACACTCTGCTTTTGAGAAAAGAGCACTCTTCTACTCTACTGTGTTTCCTATGGGGTCCGAACAGTGAGCTTGCTCAGAACAAAAGAACTGTGCTTCCTACACACGGGCCATATCTAATTCAACTCTACTTAGGAATCTGACAAGAACAGTAGCTCCTCTTCAGTCCAATACACTGTACTTGCTTGGAACAGACGTGAGTGCTATTTGCACAGTGTCTGGAAATGGGAGTGCAATAGTGACTTTCCTTACCAGAAAACAACTCTTGCTTGTAAGACCAAAAACAGGATGTGATTCAACTGCATTTAGGACAGGGAAACAAATGCTAGCTTGCCTTACAAGAAACACACTCTGCTTTTGAGAAAAGAGCACTCTTCTCCTCTACTGTGTTTCCTATGGGGTCCGAACAGTGAGCTTGCTCAGAACAAAAGAACTGTGCTTCCTACACACGGGCCATATCTAATTCAACTCTGCTTAGGAAACTGACAAGAAAGGTAGATCCTCTTCAGTCCAATACACTGTACTTGCTGGGATTAGACGCCAGTGCTATTTGCCTTGTGTATGACAATGGGAGCACAATAGTGACTCTTCTTACCAGAAAAGAACTCTTGCTGGTAGGACCAGAAACTGCATGGGATTCAACTCCATTTAGGACTGGGAAACAAACGCTAGCTCGACTTACAAGAAACACACTCTGCTTTTGAGAAAAGAGCAGTCTTCTACTCTAATGTGTTTCCTAGAGGGCCAGAACAGTGAGCATTCACAGAACAAAAGAACTGTGCTTCCTACACACATGGTCCATATCTAGTTCAACTCTGCTTAGGAAACTGACAAGAACAGTAGATCCTCTTCAGTCCAATACACTGTACATGCTGGGAACAGACGCCAGTGCTATTTGCCCTGTGTATGACAAGGGGAGCGCAATAGTGACTCTTCTTACCAGAAAACAACTCTTGCTCGTAGGACAAGAAACTGCATGTGATTCAACTCCATTTAGGACTGGGAAAAAAACGCTAGCTCGCCTTACAAGAAACACACTCTGCTTTTGAGAAAAGAGCACTCTTCTACTCTACTGTGTATCCAATGGGATCCGAACAGTGAGCTTGCTCCAAACAAAAGAACTGTGCTTCCTACACACACGGGCCATATCTAGTTCAACTCTACTTAGGAATCTGACAAGAACAGTAGCTCCTCTTCAGTCCAATACACTGTACTTGCTTGGAACAGACGTGAGTGCTATTTGCACTGTGTCTGGAAATGGGAGTGCAATAGTGACTTTCCTTACCAGAAAACAACTCTTGCTTGTAAGACCAAAAACAGGATGTGATTCAACTGCATTTAGGACAGGGAAACAAATGCTAGCTTGCCTTACAAGAAACACACTCTGCTTTTGAGAAAAGAGCACTCTTCTACTCTACTGTGTTTCCTATGGGGTCCGAACAGTGAGCTTGCTCAGAACAAAAGAACTGTGCTTCCTACACACGGGCCATATCTAATTCAACTCTACTTAGGAATCTGACAAGAACAGTAGCTCCTCTTCAGTCCAATACACTGTACTTGCTTGGAACAGACGTGAGTGCTATTTGCACAGTGTCTGGAAATGGGAGTGCAATAGTGACTTTCCTTACCAGAAAACAACTCTTGCTTGTAAGACCAAAAACAGGATGTGATTCAACTGCATTTAGGACAGGGAAACAAATGCTAGCTTGCCTTACAAGAAACACACTCTGCTTTTGAGAAAAGAGCACTCTTCTCCTCTACTGTGTTTCCTATGGGGTCCGAACAGTGAGCTTGCTCAGAACAAAAGAACTGTGCTTCCTACACACGGGCCATATCTAATTCAACTCTGCTTAGGAAACTGACAAGAAAGGTAGATCCTCTTCAGTCCAATACACTGTACTTGCTGGGATTAGACGCCAGTGCTATTTGCCTTGTGTATGACAATGGGAGCACAATAGTGACTCTTCTTACCAGAAAAGAACTCTTGCTGGTAGGACCAGAAACTGCATGGGATTCAACTCCATTTAGGACTGGGAAACAAACGCTAGCTCGACTTACAAGAAACACACTCTGCTTTTGAGAAAAGAGCAGTCTTCTACTCTAATGTGTTTCCTAGAGGGCCAGAACAGTGAGCATTCACAGAACAAAAGAACTGTGCTTCCTACACACATGGTCCATATCTAGTTCAACTCTGCTTAGGAAACTGACAAGAACAGTAGATCCTCTTCAGTCCAATACACTGTACATGCTGGGAACAGACGCCAGTGCTATTTGCCCTGTGTATGACAAGGGGAGCGCAATAGTGACTCTTCTTACCAGAAAACAACTCTTGCTCGTAGGACAAGAAACTGCATGTGATTCAACTCCATTTAGGACTGGGAAACAAACGCTAGCTCGCCTTACAAGAAACACACTCTGCTTTTGAGAAAAGTGCACTCTTCTACTCGACTGTGTTTCCTATGGGGTCTGAACAGTGAGCTTGCTCAGAACAAAAGAACTGTTATTCCTACACACACGGGCCATATCTAGTTCAACTCCGCTTTGGAAACTGACAAGAACAGTAGCTCCTCTTCAGTCCAATACACTGTTCTTGCTGGGAACAGACGTGAGTGCTATTTGCACTGTGTATGCAATGGGAGCGCAAAAGTGACTTTCCTTACCAGAAAACATCTCTTGGTCGTAGGACCAAAAACTGCATGTGATTCAACTCCATTTAGGACTGGGAAACAAACGCTAGCTCGCCTTACAAGAAACACACTCTGCTTTTGAGAAAAGAGCACTCTTCTACTCTACTGTGTTTCCTATGGTGCCCGAACAGTGAGCATTCTCAGAACAAAAGAACTGTGCTTCCTACACACAGGGGCCATATCTAGTTCAACTCTGCTTAGGAAACTGACAAGAACAGTGGCTCCTTTTCAGTCAAATACACTGTACTTGCTGGGAACAGACGCAAGTGCTATTTGCACTGTGTATGGCAATGGGAGCACAATAGTGACTTTCCTTACCAGAAAACAACTCTTGCTCATAGGACCAAAAACTGTATGTAATTCAACTCCATTTAGGAATGGGAAACAAACGCTAGCTCGCCTTACAAGAAAGACACTCTGATTTTGAGAAAAGAGCAGTCTTCTACTCGAGTGTGTTTCCAATGGGGTCCGAACAGTGAGCTTGCTCAGAACAAAAGAACTGTGCTTCCTAGAAACACGGGCCATATCTAGTACAACTCTGCTTATGAAACTGACAAGAACATTAGCTCCGCTTCAGTCCAATTCACTGTGCTTGTTGGGAAAAGACACGAGTGCTATTTGCACTGTGTATGGCAATGGAGCGCAATAATGACTTTCCTTACCAGAAAACAACTCTTGCTCGTAGGACCAAAAACTGCATGTGATTCAACTCCATTTAGGACTCGGAAACAAACCCTAGCTCACCTTACAGGAAACACACTCTGCTTTTGAGAAAAGAGCACTCTTCTACTCTACTGTGTTTCCTATATGGCCAGAACAGTGAGTTTGCTCAGAACAAAGAACTGTGCTTCCTACAAATACGGCCATATCTAGTTCAATTCTGCTTAGGAAACTGACAAGAACAGTAGATCCTCTTCAGTCCAATACACTGTACATGCTGGGAACAGACGCAAGTGCTATTTGCCCTGTGTATGACAATGGGAGCGCAATTGTGACTCTTCTTACCAGAAAACAACTCTTGCTCATATGACAAGAAACTGCATGTGATTCAACTCGATTTAGGACTGGGAAACAAACGCTAGTTCGCATTACAAGAAACACACTCTGCTTTTGAGAAAAGAGCACTCTTCTACTCTACTGTGTATCCAATGGGATCCGAACAGTGAGCTTGCTCCGAACAAAAGAACTGTGCTTCCTACACACATGGGCCATATCTAGTTCAATTATGCTTAGGAAACTGACAAGAACAGCAGATCGTCTTCAGTCCAATACATCTGTACACAGATGCCAGTGCTATTTGCCCCGTTTATGACAATGGGAGCACAATAGTGACTCTTCTTACCTGAAAACAACTCTTGCTCGTAGGACCAAAAACTGCATGTGATTCAACTCCATTTAGGACTGCGAAACAAATGCTAGCTTGACTTACAAGAAACACACTCTGCTTTTGAGAAAGGAGCACTCTTCTACTATAATGTCTTTCTATAAGGCCAGAACAGTGAGCATTCTCAGAACAAAAGAACTGTGCTTCCTACACACACGGGCCATATCTAGTTCAACTCAGCTTAGGAAACTGACAAGAACAGTAGATGCTCTTCAGTCCAATACACTGTACATGCTGGGAACAGACGCCAGTGCTATTTGCCCTGTGTATGACAATGGTAGCGCAATAGTTACTCTTCTTACCAGAAAACATCTCTTACTTGTAGGACAAGAAACTGCATGTGATTCATCTCCATTTAGGATTGGGAAACAAACGCTAGCTCGCCTTACAAGAAACACACTCTGCTTTTGAGAAAAGAGCAGTCTTCTACTCTACTGTGTTTCTTATGGGGTCCGTACAGTGAGCTTGCTCAGAACAAAAGAATTGTGTTTCCTACACACATGGGCCATATCTAGTTCAACTCTGCTTAGGAAACTGACAAGAACTGTAGCTCTTCTTCAGTCCAATACACTGCACTTGCTGGGAGCAGACGCGAGTGCTATTTGCACTGTGTATGGCAATGGGATCGCAATAGTGACTTTCCTTACCAGAAAACAACTCTTGCTTGTAGGACCAGAAACTGCATGTGATTCAACTAAATTTAGGACTGGGAAACAAACGCTAGCTCGTCTTACAAGAAAGACACTCTGCTTTTTCAAAACCATCACTTTTCTACTCTACTTTGTTTCCTATAGGGCCAGAACAGTGAGCTTGCTCAGAAGAAAAGAACTGTGCTTCCTACGCACACGGCAATAACTAGTTCAATTCTATTTAGGAAACTGACAAGAACTGTAGATTCTCTTCAGTCCAATACACTGTACATGCTTGGAACAGACGCCAGTGCTAATTGCCCTGTGTATGACAATGGGAGCGCAATAGTGACTCTTCTTACCAGAAAACAATTCATGCTCATAGGTCCAGAAACTGCATGTGATTCAACTCCATTTAGGACTGGGAAACAAACGCTAGCTCGCCTTACAAGAAACACACTCTGCTTTTGAGAAAAGAGCACTCTTCTACTCTACTGTGTTTCCTATGGGGTCCGAACAGTGAGCTTGCTCAGAACAAAAGAACTGTGCTTCCTACACACAGGGGCCATATCTAGTTCAACTCTGCTTAGGAAACTGACAAGAACAGTAGCTCCTCTTCAGTCCAATACACTGTACTTGCTTGGAACCGACGTGAGTGCTATTTGCACTGTGTCTGGAAATGGGAGTGCAATAGTGACTTTCCTTACCAGAAAACAACTCTTGTTTGTAAGACCAAAAACAGGATGTGATTCAACTCCATTTAGTACAGGGAAACAAATGCTAGCTTGCCTTACAAGAAACACACTCTGCTTTTGAGAAAAGAGCACTCTTCTACTCTACTGTGTTTCTTATGGGGTCCGAACAGTGAGCTTGCTCAGAACAAAAGAACTGTGCTTCCTACACACGGGCCATATCTAATTCAACTCTGCTTAGGAAACTGACAAGAAAGGTAGATCCTCTTCAGTCCAATACACTGTACTTCCTGGGATTACACGCCAGTGCTATTTGCCTTGTGTATGACAATGGGAGCACAATAGTGACTCTTCTTACCAGAAAAGAACTCTTGCTGGTAGGACCAGAAACTGTATGGGATTCAACTCCATTTAGGACTGGGAAACAAACGCTAGCTCGACTTACAAGAAACACACTCTGCTTTTGAGAAAAGAGCAGTCTTCTACTCTAATGTGTTTCCTATAGGGCCAGAAGAGTGAGCATTCGCAGAACAAAAGAACTGTGCTTCCTACACACATGGTCCATATCTAGTTCAACTCTGCTTAGGAAACTGACAAGAACAGTAGATCCTCTTCAGTCCAATACGGTGTACATGCTGGGAACAGACGCCAGTGCTATTTGCCCTGTGTATGACAAGGGGAGCGCAATAGTGACTCTTCTTACCAGAAAACAACTCTTGCTCGTAGGACAAGAAACTGCATGTGATTCAACTCCATTTAGGACTGGGAAACAAACGCTAGCTCGCCTTACAAGAAACACACTCTGCTTTTGAGAAAAGAGCACTCTTCTACTCTACTGTGTTTCCTATGGTGCCCGAACAGTGAGCATTCTCAGAAGAAAAGAACAGTGCTTCCTACACACACGGGCCATATCTAGTTCAACTCTGCTTAGGAAACTGACATGAACAGTAGCTCCTCTTCAGTCCAATACACTGTACATGCTGGGAACAGACGCCAGTGCTATTTGCCCTAGTATCACAATGGGAGCACAATAGTGACTCTTCTTACCAGAAAACAACTCTTGCTCGTAGGACCAGAAACTGCATGTGATTCATCTCCATTTAGGATTGGGAAACAATCGCTAGCTCGCCTTACAAGAAACACACTCTGCTTTTGAGAAAAGAGCACTCTTCTACTCTACTGTGTTTCCTATAGGGCCAGAACAGTGAGCATTCTCAGAACAAAAGAACTGTGCTTCCTACACACAGGGGCCATATCTAGTTCAACTCTCCTTAGGAAACTGACAAGAAGAGTAGCTCCGCTTCAGTCCAATACACTGTACTTGCTGGGAACAGACACGAGTGCTATTTGCACTGTGTATGGCAATGGGAGTGCAATAGTGACATTCCTTACCAGAAAACAACTCTTGCTCGTAGGACCAAAAACTGCATGTGATTCAACTCCATTTAGGACTGGGAAAAAAACGCTAGCTCACCTTACAAGAAACACACTCTGCTTTTGAGAAAAGAGCACTCTTCTACTCTACTGTGTTTCCTATATGGCCAGAACAGTGAGTTTGCTCAGAACAATAGAACTGTGCTTCCTATACACACGGGCGATATCTAGTTCAAGTCTGCTTAGGAAACTGACAAGAACAGTAGATCCTCTTCAGTCCAATACACTGTAGTTGCTGGGAACAGACGCCACTGCTATTTGCCCTATGTATCACAATGGGAGCGCAATAGTGACTCTTCTTACCAGAAAACAACTCTTGCTCGTAGGACAAGAAACTGCATGTGATTCATCTCCATTTAGGATTGGGAAACAAACGCTAGCTCGCCTTACAAGAAACACACTCTGCTTTTGAGAAAAGTGCACTCTTCTACTCGACTGTGTTTCCTATGGGGTCTGAACAGTGAGCTTGCTCAGAACAAAAGAACTGTTATTCCTACACACACGGGCCATATCTAGTTCAACTCCGCTTTGGAAACTGACGTGAACAGTAGCTCCTCTTCAGTCCAATACACTGTTCTTGCTGGGAACAGACGCGAGTGCTATTTGCACTGTGTATGGCAATGGGAGCGCAATAGTGACTTTCCTTACCAGAAAACAACTCTTGCTTGCAGGACCAGAAACTGCATGTGATTCAACTCCATTTAGGACTGGGAAACAAACGGTAGCTCGCCTTGCAAGAAACACACTCTGCTTTTGAGAAAAGAGGACTCTTCTACTCTACTGTGTTTCCTATAGGGCCAGAACAGTGAGTTTGCTCAGAAAAAAACAACTGTGCTTCCTACAAATACCGCCTTATCTAGATCAATTCTGCTTAGGAAAGTGACAAGAACAGTAGGTCCTCTTCAGTCCAATAAACTGTACATGCTGGGAACAGACGCCAGTGCTATTTGCCCTGTGTATGACAATGGGAGCTCAATAGTGACTCTTCTTACCAGAAAACAACTCTTGCTCGTAGGACAGGAAACTGCATGTGATTCAACTCCATTTAGGACTGGGAAACAAATGCCAGCTCGCCTTACAAGAAACACACTCTGCTTTGGAGAAAAGAGCACGCTTCTTCTCTACTGTGTATCCTATGGAATCCGAACAGTGAGCTTGCTCAGAATAAAAGAACTGTGCTTCCTACACACATGTGCCATATCTAGTTAAACTCTGCTTAGGAAACTGACAAGAACAGTAGCTCCGCTTCAGTCCAATACACTGTACTTGCTGGGAACAGACGCGAGTGCTATTTGCACTGTGTATGTCAATGGGAGCACAATAGTGACTCTTCTTACCAGAAAACAACTGTTGCTCGTAGGACAAGGAACTGCATGTGATTCAACTCCATTTAGGACTGGGAAACAAACGCTAGCTCGCCTTACAAGGAACACACTCTGCTTTTGAGAAAAGAGCACTCTTCTACTCTACTGTGTATCCTATGGGATCCGAACAGTGAGCTTGCTCAGAACAAAAGAACTGTGCTTTCTATACACATGGGCCATATCTAGTTCAACTCTGCTTAGGAAACTGACAAGCACCGTAGCTCCGTTTCAGTCCAATTCACTGTACTTGCTGGGAACAGACGCGAGTGCTATTTGCAGTGTGTATGGCAATGGGAGCACAAAAGTGACTTTCCTTACCAGAAAACAACTCTTGCTCGTAGGACCAAAAACTGCATGTGATTCAACTCCATTTAGGACTGGGAAAAAAACGCTAGCTCGCCTTACAAAAAACACACTCTGCTTTTGAGAAAAGAACACTCTTCTACTCTACTGTGTTTCCTATAGAGCCAGAACAGTGAGTTTGCTCAGAACAAAAGAACTGTGCTTCCTACAAATACGGCCATATCTAGTTCAATTCTGCTTAGGAAACTGACAAGAACAGTAGATCCTCTCAGTCCAATACACTGTAGTTGCTGGGAACAGACGCCAGTGCTATTTGCCCTGTGTATGACAATTGGAGAACAATAGTGACTCTTCTTACCAGAAAACTTCTCTTGCTTGTAGGACAAGAAACTGCATGTGATTCCACTCCATTTAGGACTGGGAAACAAACACTAGCTCGCCTTACAAGAAACACACTCTGCTTTTTAGAAAAGAGCAGTCTTCTACTCTACTGTGTTTCCTATGGGGTCCGAACAGTGAGCTTGCTCAGAACAAAAGAACTGTGCTTCCTACAAACACGGGCCATATCTAGTTCAACTCTGCTTAGGAAACTGACAAGAACAGTAGCTTCTCTTCAGTCCAATACACTGTACTTGATGGGAACAGACGCCAGTGCTATTTGCACTGTGTATGCCAATGGGAGCACAATAGTGACTTTCCTTACCAGAAAACAACTCTTGCTCGTAGGGCCAACAACTGCATGTGATTCAACTCCATTTAGGACTGGGAAACAAACTCTAGCTCGCCTTACAAGAAACACACTCTGCTTTGGAGAAAAGAGCAGTCTTCTACTCTACTGTGTTTCCTATGGGGTCCGAACAGTTAGCTTGCTCAGAACAAAAGAACTGTGCTTCCTACACACACGGGCCATATCTAGTTCAATTCTGCTTAGGAAACTGACAAGAACAGTAGATCCTCTTCAGTCCAATACACTGTACTTGCTGGGAATAGATGCCAGTGCTATTTGCCCTGTTTATGACAATGGGAGCGCAATAGTGACTCCTCTTACCAGAAAATAACTCTTGCTCGTAGGACCAGAAACTGCATGTGATTCAACTCCACTTAGGACTGGGAAACAAACGCTAGCTCGCCTCACAAGAAACACACTCTGCTTTTGAGAAAAGAGCACTCTTCTACTCTAATGTCTTTCCTATAAGGCCAGAAAAGTGAGCATTCTCAGAACAAAAGAACTGTGCTTCCTACACACATGGGCCATATCTAGTTCAACTCTGCTTAGCAAACTGACAAGAACAGTAACTCCGCTTTAGTCCAATACACTGTACTTGCTGGGAACAGACGCGAATGATATTTGCACTGTGTATGGCAATGGGAGCGCAATAGTGACTTTCTTTACCAGAAAACAACTCTTGCTCATAGGACAATAAACTGCATGTGATTCAACTCCATTTAGGACTGGGAAACAAACGCTAGCTCGCCTTACAAGAAACACACTCTGCTTTTGAGAAAAGAGCACTCTTCTACTCTACTGTGTTTCCTATAGGGCCAGAACAGTGAGTTTGCTCAGAAAAAAAGAACTGTGCTTCCTACAAATACCGCCTTATCTAGTTCAATTCTGCTTAGGAAAGTGACAAGAACAGTAGGTCCTCTTCAGTCCAATACACTGTACTTGCTGGGAAGAGACGCGAGTGCTATTTGCACTGTGTATGGCAATGGGAGCACAATAGTGACTCTTCTTACCAGAAAACAACTCTTGCTCGTAGGACAAGAAACTGCATGTGATTCAACTCCATTTAGGACTGGGAAACAAATGCTAGCTCGCCTTACAAGGAACACACTCTGCTTTTGAGAAAAGAGCACTCTTCTACTCTACTGTGTATCCTATGGGATCCGAACAGTGAGCTTTCTCAGAACAAACGAACTGTGCTTTCCATACACATGGGCCATATCTAGTTCAACTCTGCTTAGGAAACTGACAAGAACAGTAGCTCCGCTTCAGTCCAATACACTGTACTTGCTGGGAACAGACGCGAGTGCTATTTGCACTGTGTATGGCAATGGGAGCATAATAGTGACTTTCCTTACCAGAAAAAAACTCTTGCTTGTAGGACCAAAAATTGCATGTCATTCAACTCCATTTAGGACTGGGAAAAAAACGCTAGCTCGCCTTACAAGAAACACACTCTGCTTTTGAGAAAAGAGCTCTATTCTATTCTACTGTGTTTCCTATAGGGCCAGAACAGTGAGTTTGCTCAGAACAAAACAACTGTTCTTCCTACAAATACGGCCATATCTAGTTCAATTCTGCTTAGGAAACTGACAAGAACAGTAGATCCTCTTCAGTCCAGTACACTGTACATGCTGGGATCAGACACAAGTGCTATTTGCCCTGTGTATGAAAATGGGAGCGCAATAGTGACTCTTCTTACCAGAAAACAACTCTTGCTCATAGGACAAGAAACTGCATGTGATTCAACTCGATGTAGGACTGGGAAACAAACGCTAGCTCGCCTTACAAGAAACACACTCTGCTTTTGAGAAAAGAGCACTCTTCTACTCTACTGTGTATCCTATGGGGACCGAACAGTGAGCTTGCTCAGAACAAAAGAACTGTGCTTCCTAAACACACGGGCCATATCTAGTTCAACTCTGCTTAGGAAACTGACAAGAACAGTAGCTCCTTTTCAGTCCAATACACTGTACTTGCTGGGAAGAGACGCAAGTGCTATTTGCACTGTGTATGGCAATGGGAGCACAATAGTGACTTTCCTTACCAGAAAAGAACTCTTGCTCATAGGACCAAAAACTGGATGTAATTCAAATCCATTTAGGACTGGGAAACAAACGCTAGCTCGCCTTACAAGAAAGACACTCTGATTTTGAGAAAAGAGCAGTCTTCTACTCGACTGTGTTTCCAATGGGGTCCGAACAGTGAGCTTGCTCAGAACAAAAGAACTGTGCTTCCTAGAAACACGGGCCATATCTAGTTCAACTCTGCTTAGGAAACTGACAAGAACATTAGCTCCGCTTCAGTCCAATTCACTGTACTTGTTGGGAACAGACACGAGTGCTATTTGCACTGTGTATTGCAATGGAGCACAATAATGACTTTCCTTACCAGAAAACAACTCTTGCTCGTAGGACCAAAAACAGGAAGTGATTCAACTCCATTTAGGACTGGGAAACAAATGCTAGCTTGCCTTACAAGAAACACACTCTGCTTTTTCGAAACCATCACTCTTCTACTCTACTTTGTTTCCTATAGGGCCAGAACAGTGATCTTGCTCAGAACAAAAAACTGTGCTTCCTACACACACGGCCGTATCTAGTTCAATTCTGCTTAGGAAACTGACAAGAACAGTAGATCCTCTTCAGTCCAATACACTGTACATGCTGGGAACAGATGCCAGTGCTAATTGCCCTGTGTATGACAATGGGAGCGCAATAGTGACTCTTCTTACCAGAAAACAACTCTTGCTCGTAGGACGAGAAACTGCATGTGATTCATCTCCATTTAGGATTGGGAAACAAACGCTAGCTCACCTTACAAGAAACACACTCTGCTTTTCAGAAAAGAGCACTCTTCTACTCTACTGTGTTTCCTATGGTGTCCGAACAGTGAGCTTGCTCAGAACAAAAGAACTGTGCTTCCTACACACACGGGCCATATCTAGTTCAACTCTGCTTAGGAAACTGACAAGAACAGTAGCTCCTCTTTAGTCCAATACACTGTACTTGCTGGGAACAGACGCGAGTGCTATTTGCACTGTGTATGACAAGGGGAGCGCAATAGTGACTCTTCTTACCAGAAAACAACTCTTGCTCATAGGACAAGAAACTGCATGTGATTCAACTCCATTTAGGACTGGGAAACAAACGCTAGCTCCCCTTACAAAAAACACACTCTGCTTTTGAGAAAAGAGCACTCTTCTACTCTACTGTGTTTCCTATAGGGCCAGAACAGTGAGCTTGCTCAGAAAAAAAGAACTGTGCTTCATACAAATACGGCCATATCTAGTTCAATTCTGCTTAGGAAACTGACAAGAACAGTAGCTCCTCTTCAGTCCAATACACTGTACATGCTGGGAACAGACGCCAGTGCTATTTGCCCTTTGTATGACAATGGGAACGCAATAGTGACTCTTCTTCCCAGAAAACTACTCTTGCTCGTAGGACATGAAACTGCATGTGATTCAACTCCATTAAGACTGGGAAACAATCGCTAGCTCGCCTTACAAGAAACACACTCTGCTTTTGAGAAAAGTGCACTCTTCTACTCAACTGTGTTTCCTATGGGGTCTGAACAGTGAGCTTGCTCAGAACAAAAGAACTGTTATTCCAACACACACGGGCCATATCTAGTTCAACTCTGCTTTGGAAACTGACAAGAACAGTAGCTCCTCTTCAGTCCAATACACTGTTCTTGCTGGGAACAGACGTGAGTGCTATTTGCATTGTGTATGGCAATGGGAGCGCAATAGTGACTTTCCTTACCAGAAAACATCTCTTGGTCAAAGGACCAAAAACTGCATGTGATTCAACTCCATTTAGGACTGGGAAACAAACGCTAGCTCGCCTTACAAGAAACACACTCTGCTTTTGAGAAAAGAGCACTCTTCTACTCTACTTTGTTTCCTATGGTGTCCGAACAGTGAGCTTGCTCAGAACAAAAGAACTGTGCTTCCTACACACACGGGCCATATCTAGTTCAACTCTGCTTAGGAAACTGACAAGAACAGTAGATCCTCTTCAGTCCAATACACTGTACATGCTGGGAACAGACGCCAGTGCTATTTGCCCTATGTATGACAATGGGAACGCAATAGTGACTCTTCTTCCCAGAAAACTACTCTTGCTCGTAGGACAAGAAACTGCATGTGATTCAACTCCATTAAGACTGGGAAACAATCGCTAGCTCGCCTTACAAGAAACACACTCTGCTTTTGAGAAAAGTGCACTCTTCTACTTAACTGTGTTTCCTATGGGGTCCGAACAGAGAGCTTGCTCAGAACAAAAGAACTGTTATTCCAACACACACGGGCCATATCTAGTTCAACTCTGCTTTGGAAACTGACAAGAACAGTAGCTCCTCTTCAGTCCAATACACTGAACTTGCTGGGAACAGACGCGAGTGCTATTTACACTGTGTATGGCAATGGGAGCGCAACAGTGACTTTATTACCAGAAAACAACTCTTGCTCTTAGGAACAAAAACTGCATGTGATTCAACTCCATTTAGGACTGGGAAACAAACGCTAGCTCGCCTTACAAGAAACACATTCTGCTTTTGAGAAAAGAGCAGTCTTCTACTCTGCTGTGTTTCCTATGGGGTCCGAACATTGTGCTTGCTCAGAACAAAAGAACTGTGCTTCCTACACACACGGGCCATATCTAGTTCAACTCTGCTTTGGAAACTGACAAGAACAATACCTCCTCTTCAGTACAATACACTGTACTTGCTGGGATCAGACGCGAGTTATATTTGCACTGTGTATGGCAATGGGAGCGCAATAGTGACATTCCTTACGAGAAAACAACTCTTGCTCATAGGACCAGAAACTGCATGTGATTCAGTTCCATTTAGGACGGGAAAAAAATGGTAGCTCGCCTTACAAGAAACACACTCTGCTTTTGAGAAAAGAGCACTCTTGTACTCTACAGTGTTTCCTATAGGGCCAGAACAGTGAGCTTGCTCAGAACAAAAAACTGTGCTTCCTACACACACGGCCATATCTAGTTCAATTCTGCTTAGGAAACTGACAAGAACAGTAGATCCTCTTCAGTCCAATACACTGTACATGCTGGGAACAGACGCCAGTGCTAATTGCCCTGTGTAATACAATGGGAGCGCAATAGTGACTCTTCTTACCAGAAAAAAACTCTTGCTCGTAGGACGAGAAACTGCATGTGATTCATCTCCATTTAGGATTGGGAAACAAACGCTAGCTCACCTTACAAGAAACACACTCTGCTTTTGAGAAAAGAGCACTCTTCTACTCTACTGTGTTTCCTATGGTGTCCGAACAGTGAGCTTGCTCAGAACAAAAGAACTGTGCTTCCTAAACACACGGGCCATATCTAGTTCAACTCTGCTGAGGAAACTGACAAGAACAGTAGCTCCCCTTTAGTCCAATACACTGTACTTGCTGGGAACAGACGCGAGTGCTATTTGCACTGTGTATGACAAGGGGAGCGCAATAGTGACTCTTCTTACCAGAAAACAACTCTTGCTCGTAGGACAAGAAACTGCATGTGATTCAACTCCATTTAAGACTGGGAAACAAACGCTAGCTCGCCTTACAAAAAACACACTCTGCTTTTGAGAAAAGAGCACTCTTCTACTCTACTGTGTTTCCTATAGGGCCAGAAAAGTGAGCTTGCTCAGAACAAAAGAACTGTGCTTCATACAAATACGGCCATATCTAGTTCAATTCTGCTTAGGAAACTGAAAAGAACAGTAGCTCCTCTTCAGTCCAATACACTGTACATGCTGGGAACAGACGCCAGTGCTATTTGCCCTTTGTATGACAATGGGAACGCAATAGTGACTCTTCTTCCCAGAAAACTACTCTTGCTCGTAGGACAAGAAACTGCATGTGATTCATCTCCATTTAGGATTGGGAAACAAACGCTAGCTCACCTTACAAGAAACACACTCTGCTTTTGAGAAAAGAGCACTCTTCTACTCTACTGTCTTTCCTACGGTGTCCCAACAGTGAGCTTGCTCAGAAAAAAAGAACTGTGCTTCCTACACACAGGGGCTATAATTAGTTCAACTCTGCTTAGGGAACTGACATGAACAGTAGCTCCTCTTCAGTCCAATACACTGTACTTGCTGGGAACAGACGCGAGTGCTATTTGCACTGTGTATGGCAATGGGAGCACAATAGTGACTCTTCTTCCCAGAAAACAATTCTTGCTCATAGGAACAGAAACTGCATGTGATTCAACTCCATTTAGAACTGGGAAACAAACGCTAGCTCGCCTTACAAGAAACACACTGCTTTTGAGAAAAGAGCACTCTTCTACTCTACTGTGTTTCCTATGGGGTCCGAACAGTGAGCTTGCTCAGAACAAAAGAACTGTGCTTCCTACACACAGGGGCCATATCTAGTTCAACTCTGCACAGGAAACCGACAAGAACAGTAGCTCATCTTCAGTCCAATACACTGTACTTGCTGGGAATAGATGCGAGTGCTATTTGCACTGTGTATGTAAATGGGAGCACAATAGGACTTTCCTTTCCAGAAAACAACTCTTGCTTGTAGGACCAAAAACTGCATGTGATTCAAATCCATTTAGGACTGGGAAACAAACGCTAGCTCGCCTTACAAGGAACACACTCTGCTTTTGAGAAAAGAGCAGTCTTCTATTCTACTGTGGTTCATATGGGGTCCGAACAATGAGCTTGCTCAGAACATAGTACTGTGCTTCTTACACACACGGGCCATATCTAGTTAAACTCTGCTTAGGAAACTGACAAGAACAGTAGCTCCGCTTCAGTCCAATACACTGTACTTGCTAGGAACAGATGCGAGTGATATTTATACTGTGTATGGCAATGGGAGCGCAACAGTGACTTTATTACCAGAAAACAACTCTTGCTCGTAGGACCAAAAACAGGATGTGATTCAACTCCATTTAGGACTGGGAAACAAATGCTAGCTTGCCTTACCAGAAACACACTCTGCTTTTTCGAAACCATCACTCTTCTACTCTACTTTGTTTCCTATGGGGCCAGAACAGTGATCTTGCTCAGAACAAAAAACTGTGCTTCCTACACACACGGCCATATCTAGTTCAATTCTGCTTAGGAAACTGACAAGAACAGTAGATCCTCTTCTGTCCAATACACTGTACGTGCTGGGAACAGATGCCAGTGCTAATTGCCCTGTGTATGACAATGGGAGCGCAATAGTGACTCTTCTTATCAGAAAACAACTCTTGCTCGTAGGACGAGAAACTGCATGTGATTCATCTCCATTTAGGATTGGGAAACAAACGCTAGCTCACCTTACAAGAAACACACTCTGCTTTTCAGAAAAGAGCACTCTTCTACTCAACTGTGTTTCCTATGGTGTCCGAACAGTGAGCTTGCTCAGAACAAAAGAACTGTGCTTCCTAAACACACGGGCCATATCTAGTTCAACTCTGCTTAGGAAACTGACAAGAACAGTAGCTCCCCTTTAGTCCAATACACTGTACTTGCTGGGAACAGACGCCAGTGCTATTTGCACTGTGTATGACAAGGGGAGCGCAATAGTGACTCTTCTTACCAGAAAACAACTCTTGCTCGTAGGAAAAGAAACTGCATGTGATTCAACTCCATTTAAGACTGGGAAACAAACGCTAGCTCCCCTTACAAAAAACACACTCTGCTTTTGAGAAAAGAGCACTCTTCTACTCTACTGTGTTTCCTATAGGGCCAGAACAGTGAGCTTGCTCAGAACAAAAGAACTGTGCTTCATACAAATACGGCCATATCTAGTTCAATTCTGCTTAGGAAACTGACAAGAACAGTAGCTCCTCTTCAGTCCAATACACTGTACATGCTGGGAACAGACGCCAGTGCTATTTGCCCTTTGTATGACAATGGGAACGCAATAGTGACTCTTCTTCCCAGAAAACTACTCTTGCTCGTAGGACAAGAAACTGCATGTGATTCAACTCCATTAAGACTGGGAAACAGTCGCTACCTCGCCTTACAAGAAACACACTCTGCTTTTGAGAAAAGTGCACTCTTCTACTCAACTGTGTTTCCTATGGGGTCCGAACAGTGAGCTTGCTCAGAACAAAAGAACTGTTATTCCAACACACACGGGCCATATCTAGTTCAACTCTGCTTTGGAAACTGACAAGAACAGTAGCTCCTCTTCAGTCCAATACACTGTTCTTGCTGGGAACAGACGTGAGTGCTATTTGCATTGTGTATGGCAATGGGAGCGCAATAGTGACTTTCCTTACCAGAAAACATCTCTTGGTCAAAGGACCAAAAACTGCATGTGATTCAACTCCATTTAGGACTGGGAAACAAACGCTAGCTCGCCTTACAAGAAACACACTCTGCTTTTGAGAAAAGAGCACTCTTCTACTCTACTGTGTTTCCTATGGTGCCCGAAAAGTGAGCATTCTCAGAACAAAAGAACTGTGCTTCCTACACACACGGGCCATATCTAGTTCAACTCTGCTTAGGAAACTGACATGAACAGTAGCTCCTCTTCAGTCCAATACACTGTACATGCTAAGAACAGACGCAAGTGCTATTTGTACTGTGTATGGAAATGGGAGCGCAATTGTGACTCTTCTTACCAGAAAACAACTCTAGCTCGTAGGACCAGAAACTGCATGTGATTCATCTCCATTTAGGATTGGGAAACAAACACTAGCTCGCATTACAAGAAACACACTCTGCTTTTGAGAAAAGAGCACTCTTCTACTCTACTGTGTTTCCTATAGTGCCAGAACAGTGAGCATACTCAGAACAAAAGAACTGTGCTTCCTACACACACGGGCCATACCTAGTTCAACTATGCTTAGGAAACTGACATGAACAGTAGCTCTGCTTCACTCCAATACACTGTACTTGCTTGGAACAGACGCCAGTGCTATTTGCACTGTGTATGGCAATGGGAGCACAATAGTGACTCTTCTTACCAGAAAACAACTCTTGCTCATAGAACAAGAAACTGCATGTGATTCAACTCCATTTAGGACTGGGAAACAAACGCGAGCTCGCCTTACAAGAAACACACTCTGCTTTTGAGAAAAGAGCACTCTTCTGCTCTACTGTCTTTCCTATGGGGTCCGAACAGTGAGCTTGCTCAGAACAAAAGAACTGTGCTTCCTACACACGGGCCATATCTAGTTCAACTCTGCTTAGGAAACTGACAAGAACAGTAGCTCCTATTCAGTCCAATACACTGTACTAGCTGGGAACAGACGCGAGTGCTATTTGCACTGTGTATGGCAATTGGAGCACAATAGTGACTCTTCTTATCAGAAAACAACTCTTGCTCATAGGACCAGAAACTGCATGGGATTCAACTCTATTTTTGACTGGGAAACAAACACTATCTCGCCTTACAAGAAAGACACTCTGATTTTGAGAAAAGAGCACTCTTCTACTCTACTGTGTTTCCTATGGGTTCGGAATAGTGAGCTTGCTCAGAACAAAAGAATTGTGCTTCCTACACACAGGGGCCATATCTAGTTCATCTCTACTTAGGAGACTGACAAGAACAGTAGCTCCACTTCAGTCCAATACACTGTACATGCTAGGAACAGACGCGAGTGCTATTTGCACTGTGTATGGCAATGGGAGCGCAATAGTGATTTTCCTTACCAGAAAACAACTCTTGCTCGTAGGACCAAAAACAGGAAGTGATTCAACTCCATTTAGGACTGGGAAACAAATGCTAGCTTGCCTTACAAGAAACACACTCAGGTTTTGAAAAAAGAGCACTCTTCTACTCTACTGTGTTTCCTATGGGGTCTGAACAGTGAGCTTGCTCAGAACAAAAGAACTGTGCTTCCTACACACACTGGCCATATCTAGTTCAACTCTGCTTAGGAAACTGACAAGAACGGTAGCTCCTCTTCAGTCCAATACACTGTACTAGCTGGGAACAGACGCGCGTGCTATTTGCACTGTGTATGGCAATAGGAGTGCAATAGTGACTCTTCTTTTCAGAAAACACCTCTTGCTCGTAGGACCAGAAACTGCATGGGATTGAACTCCATTTTTGATTGGGAAACAAACACTAGCTCACCTTACAAGAAACACACTCTGCTTTTGAGAAAAGAGCACTCCTCTACTCTACTGTGTTTTCTATGGGGTCTGACCAGTGAGCTTGCTCAGAACAAAAGAACTGTGCTTCCTACACACATGGGCCATATCTAGTTCAATTATGCTTAGGAAACTGACAAGAACAGCAGAACGTCTTCAGGCCAATACATCTGTACACAGATGCCAGTGCTACTTGCCCCGTTTATGACAATGGGAGCACAATAGTGACTCTTCTTACCTGAAAACAACTCTTGCTCGTAGGACCAGAAACTGCATGTGATTCAACTCCATTTAGGACTGGGAAACAAATGCTAGCTTGACTTACAAGAAACACACTCTGCTTTTGAGAAAGGAGAACTCTTCTACTCTAATGTCTTTCCTATAAGGCCAGAACAGTGAGCTTGCTCAGAACAAAAGAACTGTCCTTCCTACGCACACGGCCATATCTAGTTCAATTCTACTTAGGAAACTGACAAGAACTGTAGATCCTCTTCAGTCCAATACACTGTACATGCTGGGAACAGACGCTAATTGCCCTGTGTATGACAATGGGAGCGCAATAGTGACTCTTCTTACCAGAAAACAATTCATGCTCATAGGTCCAGAAACTGCATGTGATTCAACTCCATTTAGGACTGGGAAACAAACTCTAGCTCGCCTTACAAGAAACACACTCTGCTTTTGAGAAAAGAGCACTCTTCTACTCTACTGTGTTTCCTAATGTGTCCGAACAGTGAGCTTGCTCAGAACAAAACAAATGTGCTTCCTACACACAGGGGCCGTATCTAGTTCAACTCTGCTTAGGAAACTGACAAGAACAGTAGTTCCTCTTCAGTCCAATACACTGTACTTGCTTGGAACAGACGTGAGTGCTATTTGCACTGTGTCTGGCAATGGGAGTGCAATAGTGACGTTCCTTACCAGAAAACAACTCTTGCTCATAAGACCAAAAACAGGATGTGATTCAACTCCATTTAGGATTGGGAAACAAACGCTAGCTCGCCGTACAAGAAACATACTCTGCTTTTGAGAAAAGAGCACTCTTCTACTCTACTGTGTTTCCTATGGGGTCCGAACAGTGAGCTTGCTCAGAACAAAAGAACTGTGCTTCCTACACACATGGGCCATATCTAGTTCAACTCTGCTTAGGAAACTGACAAGAACAGTAGCCCCTTTTCAGTCCAATACACTGTACTTGCTGGGAACAGACGCGTGTGCTATTTGCACTGTGTATGGCAATGGGAGCACAATAGTGACTTTCCTTACCAGAAAACAACTCTTGCTCATAGGACCAAAAACTGCATGAGATTCAACTCCATTTAGGACTGGGAAACAAACGCTAGCTCACCTTACAAGAAACACACTCTGCTTTTGAGAAAAGAGCACTCTTCTACTCTACTGTGTTTCCTATATGGCCAGAACAGTGAGTTTGCTCAGAACAAAAGAACTGTGCTTCCTACAAATACGGCCATATCTAGTTCAATTCTCCTTAGGAAACTGACAAGAACAGTAGATCCTCTTCAGTCCAATACACTGTACATGCTGGGAACAGACGCCAGTGCTATTTGCCCTGTGTATGACAATGGGAGCGCAATAGTGACTCTTCTTACCAGAAAACAACTCTTGCTCGTAGGACAAGAAACTGCATGGGATTCAACTCCATTTAGGACTGGGAAACAAACGCTAGCTTGCCTTACAAGAAACACACTCTGCTTTTGAGAAAATTGCACTCTTCTACTCGACTGTGTTTCCTATGGGGTCCGAACAGTGAGCTTGCTCAGAACAAAAGAACTGTGCTTCCTACACACGGGACATATCTAGTTCAACTCTGCTTTGGAAACTGACAAGAACAGTAGCTCCTCTTCAGTCCAATACACTGTTCTTGCTGGGAACAGACGTGAGTGCTATTTGCACTGTGTATATCAATGGGAGCGCAATAGTGACTTTCCTTACCAGAAAACATCTCTTGGTCGTAGGACCAAAAACTGCATGTGATTCAACTCCATTTAGGATTGGAAACAAACGCTAGATCGCCTTACAAGAAACACACTCTGCTTTTGAGAAAATAGCACTCTTCTACTCTACTGTGTTTCCTATGGGGTCCGAACAGTGAGCTTGCTCAGAACAAAAGAACTGTGCTTCCTACACACACGGGCCATATCTAGTTAAACTCTGCTTAGGAAACTGACAAGAACAGTAGATCCTCTTCAGGCCAATACACTGTACATGCTGGGAACAGACGCCAGTGCTATTAGCCCTAGTATCACAATGGGAGCGCAATAGTGACTCTTCTTACCAGAAAACAACTCTTGCTTGTAGGACAAGAAACTGCAAGTGATTCAACTCCATTTCTGACTGGGAAACAAACACTAGCTCGCCTTACAAGAAACACACTCTGCTTTTGAGAAAAGAGCACTCCTCTACTCTACTGTGTTTCCTATGGTGCCCGAAAAGTGAGCATTCTCAGAACAAAAGAACTGTGCTTCCTACACACAGGGGCCATATCTAGTTCAACTCTGCTTAGGAAACTGACAAGAACAGTAGCTCCGCTTCAGTCCAATACTGTACTTGCTGGGAACAGAAGCGAGTGCTATTTGCACTGTGTATGGAAATGGGAGCGCAATAGACACTTTCCTTACCAGAAAACAACTCTTGGTCATAGAACCAAAAACTGCATGTGATTCAACTCCATTTAGGACTGGGAAACAAACGCTAGCTTGCCTTACAAGAAACACACTCTGCTTTTGAGAAAAGAGCACTCTTCTACTCAATTGTGTTTCCTATAGGGCCAGAACAGTGAGTTTGCTCAGAACTAAAGAACTGTGATTTCTACAAATACGGCCATATCTAGTTCAATTCAGCTTAGGAAACTGACAAGAACAGTAGATACTCTTCAGTCAAATACACTGTACATGCTGGGAACAGACGCAAGTGCTATTTGCCCTGTGTATGACAATGGGAGCGCAATAGTGACTCTTCTTACCAGAAAACAACTCTTGCTCCTAGGACAAGAAACTGCATGTGATTCAACTCCATTTAGGACTGGGAAACAAACGCTAGCTCGCCTTGCAAGAAACACACTCTGCTTTTGAGAAAAGAGCACTCTTCTACTCTACTGTGTTTCCTATGGGGTCCGAACATTGAGCTTGCTCAGAACAAAAGAACTGTGCTTCCTACACAAACGGGCCATATCTAGTTCAAATATACTTTGGAAACTGACATGAACAGTAGCTCTGCTTCACTCCAATACACTGTACTTGCTTGGAACAGACGCCAGTGCTATTTGCCCTGTGTATGACAATGGGAGCGCAATAGTGACTCTTCTTACCAGAAAACAACTCTTGCTCATAGGACAAGAAACTGCATGTGATTCAACTCCATTTCTGATTGGGAAACAAACACTAGCTCACCTTACAAGAAACACACTCTGCTTTTGAGAAAAGAGCACTCTTCTACTCTACTGTGTTTCCTATGGGGTCCGAACAGTGAGCTTGCTCAGAACAAAAGAACTGTGCTTCCTACACACACGGGCCATATCTAGTTCAATTATGCTTAGGAAACTGACAAGAACAGCAGATCCTCTTCAGTCCAATACATCTGTACACAGATGCCAGTGCTATTTGACCCGTTTATGACAACGGAGCGCAATAGTGACTCTTCTTACCAGAAAACAACTCTTGCTCGTAGGACCAGAAACTGCATGTGATTCATCTCCATTTAGGATTGGGAAACTATCGCTAGCTCGCCTTACAAGAAACACACTCTGCTTTTGAGAAAAGAGCACTCTTCTACTCTAATGTCTTTCCTATAAGGCCAGAATAGTGAGCAATCTCAGAACAAAAGAACTGTGCTTCCTACACACACGGGCCATATCTAGTTCAACTCTGCTTAGGAAACTGACAAGAACAGTAGCTCTTCTTCAGTCCAATACACTGCACTTGCTGGGAGCAGACGCCAATGCTATTTGCACTGTGTATGGCAATGGGAGCGCAATAGTGACTCTTCTTACCAGAAAACATTTCATGCTCATAGGTCCAGAAACTGCATGTGATTCAACTCCATTTAGGACTGGGAAACAAATGCTAGCTCGTCTTATAAGAGAGATACTCTGCTTTTTCGAAACCATCACTCTTCTACTCTACTTTGTTTCTTATAGGGCCAGAACAGTGAGCTTGCTCAGAACAAAAGAACTGTGCTTCCTACGCACACGGCCATATCTAGTTCAATTCTACTTAGAAAAATGACAAGAACAGTAGATCCTCTTCAGTCCAATACACTGTACATGCTGGGAACAGACGCCAGTGCTAATTGCCCTGTGTATGACAATGGGAGCGCAATAGTGACTCTTCTTACCAGAAAAC
Organism: Peromyscus eremicus; assembly: GCF_949786415.1. Classification (NCBI taxonomy): domain Eukaryota; kingdom Metazoa; phylum Chordata; class Mammalia; order Rodentia; family Cricetidae; genus Peromyscus; species Peromyscus eremicus. The sequence goes on from NW_026734300.1 coordinate 1,094,423, forward strand.
AATTCATGCTCATAGGTCCAGAAACTGCATGTGATTCAACTCCATTAAGGACTGGGAAACAAACGCTAGCTCATCTTACAAGAAACACACTCTGCTTTTTAGAAAAGAGCACTCTTCTGCTCTACTGTGTTTCCCATAGGGCCAGAACAGTGAGCATTCTCAGAACAATAGAACTGTGCTTCCTATACACACGGGCCATATCTAGTTCAAGTCTGCTTAGGAAACTGACAAGAACAGTAGATCCTCTTCAGTCCAATACACTGCACGTGCTGGGAACAGACGCCAGTGCTATTTGCCCTATGTATCACAATGGAAGCGCAATAGTGACTCTTCTTACCAGAAAACAACTCTTGCTCGTAGGACCAGAAACTGCATGTGATTCATCTCCATTTAGGATTGGGAAACAAACGCTAGCTCACCTTACAAGAAACACACTCTGCTTTTGAGAAAAGAGCACTCTTCTACTCTACTGTGTTTCCTATGGTGTCCGAACAGTGAGCTTGCTCAGAACAAAAGAACTGTGCTTCCTACACACAGGGGCCATATCTAGTTCAACTCTGCTTAGGAAACTGACATGAACAGTAGCTCCGCTTCAGTCCAATACACTGTACTTGCTTGGAACAGATGCGAGTGCTATTTGCACTGTGTATGTAAATGGGAGCACAATAGTGACTTTCCTTACCAGAAAACAACTCTTGCTCGTAGGACCAAAAACTGCATGTGATTCAAATCCATTTAGGACTGGGAAACAAACGCTAGCTCGCCTTACAAGAAACACTCTCTGCTTTTGAGAAAAGAGCACTCTTCTACTCTACTGTGTTTCCCATAGGGCCAGAACAGTGAGCATTCTCAGAACAATAGAACTGTGCTTACTATACACACGGGCCATATCTAGTTCAAGTCTGCTTAGGAAACTGACAAGAACAGTAGATCCTCTTCAGTCCAATACACTGTACAGGCTGGGAACAGACGCCAGTGCTATTTGCCCTATGTATCACAATGGGAGCGCAATAGTGACTCTTCTTACCAGAAAACAACTCTTGCTCATAGGACAAGAAACTGCATGTGATTCATCTCCGTTTATGATTGGGAAACAAACGCTAGCTCACCTTACAAGAAACACACTCTGCTTTTGAGAAAAGAGCACTCTTCTACTCTACTGTGTTTCCTATGGTGTCCGAACAGTGAGCTTGCTCAGAACAAAAGAACTGTGCTTCCTAAACACACGGGCCATATCTAGTTCAACTCTGCTTAGGAAACTGACAAGAACAGTAGCTCCCCTTTAGTCCAATACACTGTACTTGCTGGGAACAGACGCCAGTGCTATTTGCACTGTGTATGACAAGGGGAGCGCAATAGTGACTCTTCTTACCAGAAAACAACTCTTGCTCGTAGGAAAAGAAACTGCATGTGATTCAACTCCATTTAAGACTGGGAAACAAACGCTAGCTCCCCTTACAAAAAACACACTCTGCTTTTGAGAAAAGAGCACTCTTCTACTCTACTGTGTTTCCTATAGGGCCAGAACAGTGAGCTTGCTCAGAACAAAAGAACTGTGCTTCATACAAATACGGCCATATCTAGTTCAATTCTGCTTAGGAAACTGACAAGAACAGTAGCTCCTCTTCAGTCCAATACACTGTACATGCTGGGAACAGACGCCAGTGCTATTTGCCCTTTGTATGACAATGGGAACGCAATAGTGACTCTTCTTCCCAGAAAACTACTCTTGCTCGTAGGACAAGAAACTGCATGTGATTCAACTCCATTAAGACTGGGAAACAGTCGCTACCTCGCCTTACAAGAAACACACTCTGCTTTTGAGAAAAGTGCACTCTTCTACTCAACTGTGTTTCCTATGGGGTCCGAACAGTGAGCTTGCTCAGAACAAAAGAACTGTTATTCCAACACACACGGGCCATATCTAGTTCAACTCTGCTTTGGAAACTGACAAGAACAGTAGCTCCTCTTCAGTCCAATACACTGTTCTTGCTGGGAACAGACGTGAGTGCTATTTGCATTGTGTATGGCAATGGGAGCGCAATAGTGACTTTCCTTACCAGAAAACATCTCTTGGTCAAAGGACCAAAAACTGCATGTGATTCAACTCCATTTAGGACTGGGAAACAAACGCTAGCTCGCCTTACAAGAAACACACTCTGCTTTTGAGAAAAGAGCACTCTTCTACTCTACTGTGTTTCCTATGGTGCCCGAAAAGTGAGCATTCTCAGAACAAAAGAACTGTGCTTCCTACACACACGGGCCATATCTAGTTCAACTCTGCTTAGGAATCTGACATGAACAGTAGCTCCTCTTCAGTCCAATACACTGTACATGCTAAGAACAGACGCAAGTGCTATTTGTACTGTGTATGGAAATGGGAGCGCAATTGTGACTCTTCTTACCAGAAAACAACTCTAGCTCGTAGGACCAGAAACTGCATGTGATTCATCTCCATTTAGGATTGGGAAACAAACACTAGCTCGCATTACAAGAAACACACTCTGCTTTTGAGAAAAGAGCACTCTTCTACTCTACTGTGTTTCCTATAGTGCCAGAACAGTGAGCATACTCAGAACAAAAGAACTGTGCTTCCTACACACACGGGCCATACCTAGTTCAACTATGCTTAGGAAACTGACATGAACAGTAGCTCTGCTTCACTCCAATACACTGTACTTGCTTGGAACAGACGCCAGTGCTATTTGCACTGTGTATGGCAATGGGAGCACAATAGTGACTCTTCTTACCAGAAAACAACTCTTGCTCATAGAACAAGAAACTGCATGTGATTCAACTCCATTTAGGACTGGGAAACAAACGCGAGCTCGCCTTACAAGAAACACACTCTGCTTTTGAGAAAAGAGCACTCTTCTGCTCTACTGTCTTTCCTATGGGGTCCGAACAGTGAGCTTGCTCAGAACAAAAGAACTGTGCTTCCTACACACGGGCCATATCTAGTTCAACTCTGCTTAGGAAACTGACAAGAACAGTAGCTCCTATTCAGTCCAATACACTGTACTAGCTGGGAACAGACGCGAGTGCTATTTGCACTGTGTATGGCAATTGGCGCACAATAGTGACTCTTCTTATCAGAAAACAACTCTTGCTCATAGGACCAGAAACTGCATGGGATTCAACTCTATTTTTGACTGGGAAACAAACACTATCTCGCCTTACAAGAAAGACACTCTGATTTTGAGAAAAGAGCACTCTTCTACTCTACTGTGTTTCCTATGGGTTCGGAATAGTGAGCTTGCTCAGAACAAAAGAATTGTGCTTCCTACACACAGGGGCCATATCTAGTTCATCTCTACTTAGGAGACTGACAAGAACAGTAGCTCCACTTCAGTCCAATACACTGTACATGCTAGGAACAGACGCGAGTGCTATTTGCACTGTGTATGGCAATGGGAGCGCAATAGTGATTTTCCTTACCAGAAAACAACTCTTGCTCGTAGGACCAAAAACAGGAAGTGATTCAACTCCATTTAGGACTGGGAAACAAATGCTAGCTTGCCTTACAAGAAACACACTCAGGTTTTGAAAAAAGAGCACTCTTCTACTCTACTGTGTTTCCTATGGGGTCTGAACAGTGAGCTTGCTCAGAACAAAAGAACTGTGCTTCCTACACACACGGGCCATATCTAGTTCAACTCTGCTTAGGAAACTGACAAGAACGGTAGCTCCTCTTCAGTCCAATACACTGTACTAGCTGGGAACAGACGCGCGTGCTATTTGCACTGTGTATGGCAATAGGAGTGCAATAGTGACTCTTCTTTTCAGAAAACACCTCTTGCTCGTAGGACCAGAAACTGCATGGGATTGAACTCCATTTTTGATTGGGAAACAAACACTAGCTCACCTTACAAGAAACACACTCTGCTTTTGAGAAAAGAGCACTCCTCTACTCTACTGTGTTTTCTATGGGGTCTGACCAGTGAGCTTGCTCAGAACAAAAGAACTGTGCTTCCTACACACATGGGCCATATCTAGTTCAATTATGCTTAGGAAACTGACAAGAACAGCAGAACGTCTTCAGGCCAATACATCTGTACACAGATGCCAGTGCTACTTGCCCCGTTTATGACAATGGGAGAACAATAGTGACTCGTCTTACCTGAAAACAACTCCTGCTCGTAGGACCAGAAACTGCATGTGATTCAACTCCATTTAGGACTGGGAAACAAATGCTAGCTTGACTTACAAGAAACACACTCTGCTTTTGAGAAAGGAGAACTCTTCTACTCTAATGTCTTTCCTATAAGGCCAGAACAGTGAGCTTGCTCAGAACAAAAGAACTGTCCTTCCTACGCACACGGCCATATCTAGTTCAATTCTACTTAGGAAACTGACAAGAACTGTAGATCCTCTTCAGTCCAATACACTGTACATGCTGGGAACAGACGCTAATTGCCCTGTGTATGACAATGGGAGCGCAATAGTGACTCTTCTTACCAGAAAACAATTCATGCTCATAGGTCCAGAAACTGCATGTGATTCAACTCCATTTAGGACTGGGAAACAAACTCTAGCTCGCCTTACAAGAAACACACTCTGCTTTTGAGAAAAGAGCACTCTTCTACTCTACTGTGTTTCCTAATGTGTCCGAACAGTGAGCTTGCTCAGAACAAAACAAATGTGCTTCCTACACACAGGGGCCGTATCTAGTTCAACTCTGCTTAGGAAACTGACAAGAACAGTAGTTCCTCTTCAGTCCAATACACTGTACTTGCTTGGAACAGACGTGAGTGCTATTTGCACTGTGTCTGGCAATGGGAGTGCAATAGTGACGTTCCTTACCAGAAAACAACTCTTGCTCATAAGACCAAAAACAGGATGTGATTCAACTCCATTTAGGATTGGGAAACAAACGCTAGCTCGCCGTACAAGAAACATACTCTGCTTTTGAGAAAAGAGCACTCTTCTACTCTACTGTGTTTCCTATGGGGTCCGAACAGTGAGCTTGCTCAGAACAAAAGAACTGTGCTTCCTACACACATGGGCCATATCTAGTTCAACTCTGCTTAGGAAACTGACAAGAACAGTAGCTCCTTTTCAGTCCAATACACTGTACTTGCTGGGAACAGACGCGTGTGCTATTTGCACTGTGTATGGCAATGGGAGCACAATAGTGACTTTCCTTACCAGAAAACAACTCTTGCTCATAGGACCAAAAACTGCATGAGATTCAACTCCATTTAGGACTGGGAAACAAACGCTAGCTCACCTTACAAGAAACACACTCTGCTTTTGAGAAAAGAGCACTCTTCTACTCTACTGTGTTTCCTATATGGCCAGAACAGTGAGTTTGCTCAGAACAAAAGAACTGTGCTTCCTACAAATACGGCCATATCTAGTTCAATTCTCCTTAGGAAACTGACAAGAACAGTAGATCCTCTTCAGTCCAATACACTGTACATGCTGGGAACAGACGCCAGTGCTATTTGCCCTGTGTATGACAATGGGAGCGCAATAGTGACTCTTCTTACCAGAAAACAACTCTTGCTCGTAGGACAAGAAACTGCATGGGATTCAACTCCATTTAGGACTGGGAAACAAACGCTAGCTTGCCTTACAAGAAACACACTCTGCTTTTGAGAAAATTGCACTCTTCTACTCGACTGTGTTTCCTATGGGGTCCGAACAGTGAGCTTGCTCAGAACAAAAGAACTGTGCTTCCTACACACGGGACATATCTAGTTCAACTCTGCTTTGGAAACTGACAAGAACAGTAGCTCCTCTTCAGTCCAATACACTGTTCTTGCTGGGAACAGACGTGAGTGCTATTTGCACTGTGTATATCAATGGGAGCGCAATAGTGACTTTCCTTACCAGAAAACATCTCTTGGTCGTAGGACCAAAAACTGCATGTGATTCAACTCCATTTAGGATTGGAAACAAACGCTAGATCGCCTTACAAGAAACACACTCTTCTTTTGAGAAAATAGCACTCTTCTACTCTACTGTGTTTCCTATGGGGTCCGAACAGTGAGCTTGCTCAGAACAAAAGAACTGTGCTTCCTACACACACGGGCCATATCTAGTTAAACTCTGCTTAGGAAACTGACAAGAACAGTAGATCCTCTTCAGGCCAATACACTGTACATGCTGGGAACAGACGCCAGTGCTATTAGCCCTAGTATCACAATGGGAGCGCAATAGTGACTCTTCTTACCAGAAAACAACTCTTGCTTGTAGGACAAGAAACTGCATGTGATTCAACTCCATTTCTGACTGGGAAACAAACACTAGCTCGCCTTACAAGAAACACACTCTGCTTTTGAGAAAAGAGCACTCCTCTACTCTACTGTGTTTCCTATGGTGCCCGAAAAGTGAGCATTCTCAGAACAAAAGAACTGTGCTTCCTACACACAGGGGCCATATCTAGTTCAACTCTGCTTAGGAAACTGACAAGAACAGTAGCTCCGCTTCAGTCCAATACTGTACTTGCTGGGAACAGAAGCGAGTGCTATTTGCACTGTGTATGGAAATGGGAGCGCAATAGACACTTTCCTTACCAGAAAACAACTCTTGGTCATAGAACCAAAAACTGCATGTGATTCAACTCCATTTAGGACTGGGAAACAAACGCTAGCTTGCCTTACAAGAAACACACTCTGCTTTTGAGAAAAGAGCACTCTTCTACTCAATTGTGTTTCCTATAGGGCCAGAACAGTGAGTTTGCTCAGAATTAAGAACTGTGATTTCTACAAATACGGCCATATCTAGTTCAATTCAGCTTAGGAAACTGACAAGAACAGTAGATACTCTTCAGTCAAATACACTGTACATGCTGGGAACAGACGCAAGTGCTATTTGCCCTGTGTATGACAATGGGAGCGCAATAGTGACTCTTCTTACCAGAAAACAACTCTTGCTCCTAGGACAAGAAACTGCATGTGATTCAACTCCATTTAGGACTGGGAAACAAACGCTAGCTCGCCTTGCAAGAAACACACTCTGCTTTTGAGAAAAGAGCACTCTTCTACTCTACTGTGTTTCCTATGGGGTCCGAACATTGAGCTTGCTCAGAACAAAAGAACTGTGCTTCCTACACAAACGGGCCATATCTAGTTCAAATATACTTTGGAAACTGACATGAACAGTAGCTCTGCTTCACTCCAATACACTGTACTTGCTTGGAACAGACGCCAGTGCTATTTGCCCTGTGTATGACAATGGGAGCGCAATAGTGACTCTTCTTACCAGAAAACAACTCTTGCTCATAGGACAAGAAACTGCATGTGATTCAACTCCATTTCTGATTGGGAAACAAACACTAGCTCACCTTACAAGAAACACACTCTGCTTTTGAGAAAAGAGCACTCTTCTACTCTACTGTGTTTCCTATGGGGTCCGAACAGTGAGCTTGCTCAGAACAAAAGAACTGTGCTTCCTACACACACGGGCCATATCTAGTTCAATTATGCTTAGGAAACTGACAAGAACAGCAGATCCTCTTCAGTCCAATACATCTGTACACAGATGCCAGTGCTATTTGACCCGTTTATGACAACGGAGCGCAATAGTGACTCTTCTTACCAGAAAACAACTCTTGCTCGTAGGACCAGAAACTGCATGTGATTCATCTCCATTTAGGATTGGGAAACTATCGCTAGCTCGCCTTACAAGAAACACACTCTGCTTTTGAGAAAAGAGCACTCTTCTACTCTAATGTCTTTCCTATAAGGCCAGAATAGTGAGCAATCTCAGAACAAAAGAACTGTGCTTCCTACACACACGGGCCATATCTAGTTCAACTCTGCTTAGGAAACTGACAAGAACAGTAGCTCTTCTTCAGTCCAATACACTGCACTTGCTGGGAGCAGACGCCAATGCTATTTGCACTGTGTATGGCAATGGGAGCGCAATAGTGACTCTTCTTACCAGAAAACATTTCATGCTCATAGGTCCAAAAACTGCATGTGATTCAACTCCATTTAGGACTGGGAAACAAATGCTAGCTCGTCTTATAAGAGAGATACTCTGCTTTTTCGAAACCATCACTCTTCTACTCTACTTTGTTTCTTATAGGGCCAGAACAGTGAGCTTGCTCAGAACAAAAGAACTGTGCTTCCTACGCACACGGCCATATCTAGTTCAATTCTACTTAGAAAAATGACAAGAACAGTAGATCCTCTTCAGTCCAATACACTGTACATGCTGGGAACAGACGCCAGTGCTAATTGCCCTGTGTATGACAATGGGAGCGCAATAGTGACTCTTCTTACCAGAAAACAATTCATGCTCATAGGTCCAGAAACTGCATGTGATTCAACTCCATTAAGGACTGGGAAACAAACGCTAGCTCATCTTACAAGAAACACACTCTGCTTTTTAGAAAAGAGCACTCTTCTGCTCTACTGTGTTTCCCATAGGGCCAGAACAGTGAGCATTCTCAGAACAATAGAACTGTGCTTCCTATACACACGGGCCATATCTAGTTCAAGTCTGCTTAGGAAACTGACAAGAACAGTAGATCCTCTTCAGTCCAATACACTGCACGTGCTGGGAACAGACGCCAGTGCTATTTGCCCTATGTATCACAATGGAAGCGCAATAGTGACTCTTCTTACCAGAAAACAACTCTTGCTCGTAGGACCAGAAACTGCATGTGATTCATCTCCATTTAGGATTGGGAAACAAACGCTAGCTCACCTTACAAGAAACACACTCTGGTTTTGAGAAAAGAGCACTCTTCTACTCTACTGTGTTTCCTATGGTGTCCGAACAGTGAGCTTGCTCAGAACAAAAGAACTGTGCTTCCTACACACAGGGGCCATATCTAGTTCAACTCTGCTTAGGAAACTGACATGAACAGTAGCTCCGCTTCAGTCCAATACACTGTACTTGCTTGGAACAGATGCGAGTGCTATTTGCACTGTGTATGTAAATGGGAGCACAATAGTGACTTTCCTTACCAGAAAACAACTCTTGCTCGTAGGACCAAAAACTGCATGTGATTCAAATCCATTTAGGACTGGGAAACAAACGCTAGCTCGCCTTACAAGAAACACACTCTGCTTTTGAGAAAAGAGCACTCTTCTACTCTACTGTGTTTCTCATAGGGCCAGAACAGTGAGCATTCTCAGAACAATAGAACTGTGCTTACTATACACACGGGCCATATCTAGTTCAAGTCTGCTTAGGAAACTGACAAGAACAGTAGATCCTCTTCAGTCCAATACACTGTACAGGCTGGGAACAGACGCCAGTGCTATTTGCCCTATGTATCACAATGGGAGCGCAATAGTGACTCTTCTTACCAGAAAACAACTCTTGCTCATAGGACAAGAAACTGCATGTGATTCATCTCCATTTATGATTGGGAAACAAACGCTAGCTCACCTTACAAGAAACACACTCTGCTTTTGAGAAAAGAGCACTCTTCTACTCTACTGTGTTTCCTATGGTGTCCGAACAGTGAGCTTGCTCAGAACAAAAGAACTGTGCTTCCTACACACAGGGGCCATAATTAGTTCAACTCTGCTTAGGAAACTGACATGAACAGTAGCTCCTCTTTAGTCCAATACACTGTACTTGCTGGGAACAGACGCGAGTGCTATTTGCCCTGTGTATGGCAATGGGAGCACAATAGTGACTCTTCTTCCCAGAAAACAATTCTTGCTCATAGGAACAGAAACTGCATGTGATTCAACTCCATTTAGAACTGGGAAACAAACACTAGCTCGCCTTACAAGAAACACACACTGCTTTTGAGAAAATAGCACTCTTCTACTCTACTGTGTTTCCTATGGGGTCCGAACAGTGAGCTTGCTCAGAACCAAAGAACTGTGCTTCCTACACACACGGGCCATATCTAGTTCAACTCTGCTTAGGAAACTGACAAGAACAGTAGCTCCGCTTCAGTCCAATACACTGTACTTGCTGGGAACAGATGCGAGTGCTATTTGCACTGTGTATGTAAATGGGAGCACAATAGTGACTTTCCTTTCCAGAAAACAACTCTTTCTCGTAGGACCAAAAACTGCATGTGATTCAAATCCATTTAGGACTGGGAAACAAACGCTAGCTCGCCTTAAAAGAAACACACTCTGCTTTTGAGAAAAGAGCAGTCTTCTATTCTACTGTGGTTCATATGGGGTCCGAACAATGAGCTTGCTCAGAACAAAAGAACTGTGCTTCCTACAAACACGGGCCATATCTAGTTCAACTCTGCTTAGGAAACTGACAAGAACAGTAGCTTCTCTTCAGTCCAATACACTGTACTTGCTGGGAACAGATGCGGGTGCTATTTATACTGTGTATGGCAATGGGAGCGCAACAGTGACTTTATTACCAGAAAACAACTCTTGCTCGTAGGACCAAAAACAGGATGTGATTCAACTCCATTTAGGACTGGGAAACAAATGCTAGCTTGCCTTACAAGAAACACACTCTGCTTTTGAGAAAGGAGCACTCCTCTACTCTACTGTGTTTCTTATCAGGTCCGTACAGAGAGCTTGCTCAGAACAAAAGAACTGTGTTTCCTACACACATGGGCCATATCTAGTTCAACTCTGCTTAGGAAACTGACAAGAACAGTAGCTCTTCTTCAGTCCAATACACTGCACTTGCTGGGAACAGACGCGAGTGCTATTTGCACTGTGTATGGCAATGGGAGCGCAATAGTGACTTTCCTTACCAGAAAACAACTCTTGCTTGCAGGACCAGAAACTGCATGTGATTCAACTCCATTAAGGACTGGGAAACAAACGCTAGCTCGTCTTACAAGAAAGACACTCTGCTTTTTCGAAACCATTACTCTTCTACTCTACTTTGTTTCCTATAGGGCCAGAACAGTGAGCTTGCTCAGAACAAAAAACTGTGCTTCCTACACACACGGCCATATCTAGTTCAATTCTGCTTAGGAAACTGACAAGAACAGTAGATCCTCTTCAGTCCAATACACTGTACATGCTGGGAACAGACGCCAGTGCTAATTGCCCTGTGTATGACAATGGGAGCGCAATAGTGACTCTTCTTACCAGAAAACAACTCTTGCTCGTAGGACGAGAACCTGCATATGATTCATGTCCATTTAGGATTGGGAAACAAACGCTAGCTCGCCTTACAAGAAACATACTCTGCTTTTGAGAAAAGAGCACTCTTCTCCTCGACTGTGTTTCCTATGGGGTCCGAACAGTGAGCTTGCTCAGAACAAACGAACTGTTTTTCCAACACACATGGGCCATATCTAGTTCAACTCTGCTTTGGAAACTGACAAGAACAGTAGCTCCTCTTCAGTCCAATACACTGTTCTTGCTGGGAACAGACGTGAGTGCTATTTGCACTGTGTATGGAAATGGGAGCGCAATAGTGACTTTCCTAACCAGAAAACATCTCTTGGTCAAAGGACCAAAAACTGCATGTGATTCAACTCCATTTAAGACTGGGAAACAAAAGCTAGCTTCCTTACAAGAAACACACTCTGCTTTTGAGAAAAGAGGACTCTTCTACTCTACTGTGTTTCCTATAGGGCCAGAACAGTGAGTTTGCTCAGAAAAAAACAACTGTGCTTCCTACAAATACCGCCTTATCTAGATCAATTCTGCTTAGGAAAGTGACAAGAACAGTAGGTCCTCTTCAGTCCAATAAACTGTACATGCTGGGAACAGACGCCAGTGCTATTTGCCCTGTGTATGACAATAAAAGCTCAATAGTGACTCTTCTTACCAGAAAACAACTCTTGCTCGTAGGACAGGAAACTGCATGTGATTCAACTCCATTTAGGACTGGGAAACAAATGCTAGCTCGCCTTACAAGAAACACACTCTGCTTTGGAGAAAAGAGCACGCTTCTTCTCTACTGTGTATCCTATGGAATCCGAACAGTGAGCTTGCTCAGAATAAAAGAACTGTGCTTCCTACACACATGTGCCATATCTAGTTAAACTCTGCTTAGGAAACTGACAAGAACAGTAGCTCCGCTTCAGTCCAATACACTGTACTTGCTGGGAACAGACGCGAGTGCTATTTGCACTGTGTATGTCAATGGGAGCACAATAGTGACTCTTCTTACCAGAAAACAACTGTTGCTCGTAGGGCAAGGAACTGCATGTGATTCAACTCCATTTAGGACTGGGAAACAAACGCTAGCTCGCCTTACAAGGAACACACTCTGCTTTTGAGAAAAGAGCACTCTTCTACTCTACTGTGTATCCTATGGGATCCGAACAGTGAGCTTGCTCAGAACAAAAGAACTGTGCTTTCTATACACATGGGCCATATCTAGTTCAACTCTGCTTAGGAAACTGACAAGAACAGTAGCTCCGCTTCAGTCCAATTCACTGTACTTGCTGGGAACAGACACGACTGCTATTTGCCCTGTGTATGGCAATGGGAGCGCAATAGTGACTTTCCTTACCAGAAAACAACTCTTGCTCGTAGGACCAAAAACTGCATGTGATTCAACTCCATTTAGGACTGGGAAACAAACACTAGCTCGCCTTACAAAAAACACACTCTGCTTTTGAGAAAAGAACACTCTTCTACTCTACTGTGTTTCCTATAGAGCCAGAACAGTGAGTTTGCTCAGAACAAAAGAACTGTGCTTCCTACAAATACGGCCATATCTAGTTCAATTCTGCTTAGGAAACTGACAAGAACAGTAGATCCTCTTCAGTCCAATACACTGTAGTTGCTGGGAACAGACGCCAGTGCTATTTGCCCTGTGTATGACAATTGGAGCACAATAGTGACTCTTCTTACCAGAAAACAACTCTTGCTTGTAGGACAAGAAACTGCATGTGATTCCACTCCATTTAGGACTGGGAAACAAACACTAGCTCGCCTTACAAGAAACACACTCTGCTTTTTAGAAAAGAGCAGTCTTCTACTCTACTGTGTTTCCTATGGGGTCCGAACAGTGAGCTTGCTCAGAACAAAAGAACTGTGCTTCCTACAAACACGGGCCATATCTAGTTCAACTCTGCTTAGGAAACTGACAAGAACAGTAGCTTCTCTTCAGTCCAATACACTGTACTTGATGGGAACAGACGCGAGTGCTATTTGCACTGTGTATGCCAATGGGAGCACAATAGTGACTTTCCTTACCAGAAAACAACTCTTGCTCGTAGGGCCAACAACTGCATGTGATTCAACTCCATTTAGGACTGGGAAACAAACTCTAGCTCGCCTTACAAGAAACACACTCTGCTTTGGAGAAAAGAGCAGTCTTCTACTCTACTGTGTTTCCTATGGGGTCCGAACAGTTAGCTTGCTCAGAACAAAAGAACTGTGCTTCCTACACACACGGGCCATATCTAGTTCAATTCTGCTTAGGAAACTGACAAGAACAGTAGATCCTCTTCAGTCCAATACACTGTACTTGCTGGGAATAGATGCCAGTGCTATTTGCCCTGTTTATGACAATGGGAGCGCAATAGTGACTCCTCTTACCAGGAAATAACTCTTGCTCGTAGGACCAGAAACTGCATGTGATTCAACTCCACTTAGGACTGGGAAACAAACGCTAGCTCGCCTCACAAGAAACACACTCTGCTTTTGAGAAAAGAGCACTCTTCTACTCTAATGTCTTTCCTATAAGGCCAGAAAAGTGAGCATTCTCAGAACAAAAGAACTGTGCTTCCTACACACATGGGCCATATCTAGTTCAACTCTGCTTAGCAAACTGACAAGAACAGTAACTCCGCTTTAGTCCAATACACTGTACTTGCTGGGAACAGACGCGAATGATATTTGCACTGTGTATGGCAATGGGAGCGCAATAGTGACTTTCTTTACCAGAAAACAACTCTTGCTCATAGGACAATAAACTGCATGTGATTCAACTCCATTTAGGACTGGGAAACAAACGCTAGCTCGCCTTACAAGAAACACACTCTGCTTTTGAGAAAAGAGCACTCTTCTACTCTACTGTGTTTCCTATAGGGCAAGAACAGTGAGTTTGCTCAGAAAAAAAGAACTGTGCTTCCTACAAATACCGCCTTATCTAGTTCAATTCTGCTTAGGAAAGTGACAAGAACAGTAGGTCCTCTTCAGTCCAATACACTGTACTTGCTGGGAAGAGACGCGAGTGCTATTTGCACTGTGTATGGCAATGGGAGCACAATAGTGACTCTTCTTACCAGAAAACAACTCTTGCTCGTAGGACAAGAAACTGCATGTGATTCAACTCCATTTAGGAATGGGAAACAAATGCTAGCTCGCCTTACAAGGAACACACTCTGCTTTTGAGAAAAGAGCACTCTTCTACTCTACTGTGTATCCTATGGGATCCGAACAGTGAGCTTGCTCAGAACAAACGAACTGTGCTTCCCATACACATGGGCCATATCTAGTTCAACTCTGCTTAGGAAACTGACAAGAACAGTAGCTCCGCTTCAGTCCAATACACTGTACTTGCTGGGAACAGACGCGAGTGCTATTTGCACTGTGTATGGCAATGGGAGCATAATAGTGACTTTCCTTACCAGAAAAAAACTCTTGCTTGTAGGACCAAAAACTGCATGTCATTCAACTCCATTTAGTACTGGGAAAAAAACGCTAGCTCGCCTTACAAGAAACACACTCTGCTTTTGAGAAAAGAGCACTCTTCTATTCTACTGTGTTTCCTATAGGGCCAGAACAGTGAGTTTGCTCAGAACAAAACCACTGTGCTTCCTACAAATACGGCCATATCTAGTTCAATTCTGCTTAGGAAACTTACAAGAACAGTAGATCCTCTTCAGTCCAGTACACTGTACATGCTGGGATCAGACACAAGTGCTATTTGCCCTGTGTATGAAAATGGGAGCGCAATAGTGACTCTTCTTACCAGAAAACAACTCTTGCTCATAGGACAAGAAACTGCATGTGATTCAACTCGATGTAGGACTGGGAAACAAACAGTAGCTCGCCTTCCAAGAAACACACTCTGCTTTTGAGAAAAGAGCACTCTTCTACTCTACTGTGTATCCTATGGGGACCGAACAGTGAGCTTGCTCAGAACAAAAGAACTGTGCTTCCTAAACGCACGGGCCATATCTAGTTCAACTCTGCTTAGGAAACTGACAAGAACAGTAGCTCCTTTTCAGTCCAATACACTGTACTTGCTGGGAACAGACGCAAGTGCTATTTGCACTGTGTATGGCAATGGGAGCACAATAGTGACTTTCCTTACCAGAAAAGAACTCTTGCTCATAGGACCAAAAACTGGATGTAATTCAAATCCATTTAGGACTGGGAAACAAACGCTAGCTCGCCTTACAAGAAAGACACTCTGATTTTGAGAAAAGAGCAGTCTTCTACTCGACTGTGTTTCCAATGGGGTCCGAACAGTGAGCTTGCTCAGAACAAAAGAACTGTGCTTCCTAGAAACACGGGCCTTATCTAGTTCAACTCTGCTTAGGAAACTGACAAGAACATTAGCTCCGCTTCAGTCCAATTCACTGTACTTGTTGGGAACAGACACGAGTGCTATTTGCACTGTGTATTGCAAAGGAGCGCAATAATGACTTTCCTTACCAGAAAACAACTCTTGCTCGTAGGACCAAAAACTGCATGTGATTCAACTCCATTTCGGACTCGGAAACAAACCCTAGCTCACCTTACAAGAAACACACTCTGCTTTTGAGAAAAGAGCACTCTTCTACTCTACTGTGTTTCCTATATGGCCAGAAGAGTGAGTTTGCGCAGAACAAAGAACTGTGCTTCCTACAAATACGGCCATATCTAGTTCAATTCTGCTTAGGAAACTGACAAGAACAGTAGATCCTCTTCAGTCCAATACACTGTACATGCTGGGAACAGACGCAAGTGCTATTTGCCCTGTGTATGACAATGGGAGCGCAATAGTGACTCTTCTTACCAGAAAAAAACTCTTGCTCATAGGACAGGAAACTGCATGTGATTCAACTCGATTTAGGACTGGGAAACAAACGCTAGTTCGCCTTACAAGAAACACACTCTGCTTTTGAGAAAAGAGCACTCTTCTACTCTACTGTGTATCCAATGGGATCCGAACAGTGAGCTTGCTCCAAACAAAAGAACTGTGCTTCCTACACACACGGGCCATATCTAGTTCAACTCTACTTAGGAATCTGACAAGAACAGTAGCTCCTCTTCAGTCCAATACACTGTACTTGCTTGGAACAGACGTGAGTGCTATTTGCACTGTGTCTGGAAATGGGAGTGCAATAGTGACTTTCCTTACCAAAAAACAACTCTTGCTTGTAAGACCAAAAACAGGATGTGATTCAACTGCATTTAGGACAGGGAAACAAATGCTAGCTTGCCTTACAAGAAACACACTCTGCTTTTGAGAAAAGAGCACTCTTCTACTCTACTGTGTTTCCTATGGGGTCCGAACAGTGAGCTTGCTCAGAACAAAAGAACTGTGCTTCCTACACACGGGCCATATCTAATTCAACTCTACTTAGGAATCTGACAAGAACAGTAGCTCCTCTTCAGTCCAATACACTGTACTTGCTTGGAACAGACGTGAGTGCTATTTGCACAGTGTCTGGAAATGGGAGTGCAATAGTGACTTTCCTTACCAGAAAACAACTCTTGCTTGTAAGACCAAAAACAGGATGTGATTCAACTGCATTTAGGACAGGGAAACAAATGCTAGCTTGCCTTACAAGAAACACACTCTGCTTTTGAGAAAAGAGCACTCTTCTCCTCTACTGTGTTTCCTATGGGGTCCGAACAGTGAGCTTGCTCAGAACAAAAGAACTGTGCTTCCTACACACGGGCCATATCTAATTCAACTCTGCTTAGGAAACTGACAAGAAAGGTAGATCCTCTTCAGTCCAATACACTGTACTTGCTGGGATTAGACGCCAGTGCTATTTGCCTTGTGTATGACAATGGGAGCACAATAGTGACTCTTCTTACCAGAAAAGAACTCTTGCTGGTAGGACCAGAAACTGCATGGGATTCAACTCCATTTAGGACTGGGAAACAAACGCTAGCTGGACTTACAAGAAACACACTCTGCTTTTGAGAAAAGAGCAGTCTTCTACTCTAATGTGTTTCCTAGAGGGCCAGAACAGTGAGCATTCACAGAACAAAAGAACTGTGCTTCCTACACACATGGTCCATATCTAGTTCAACTCTGCTTAGGAAACTGACAAGAACAGTAGATCTTCTTCAGTCCAATACACTGTACATGCTGGGAACAGACGCCAGTGCTATTTGCAATGTGTATGACAAGGGGAGCGCAATAGTGACTCTTCTTACCAGAAAACAACTCTTGCTCGTAGGACAAGAAACTGCATGTGATTCAACTCCATTTAGGACTGGGAAACAAACGCTAGCTCGCCTTACAAGAAACACACTCTGCTTTTGAGAAAAGAGCACTCTTCTACTCTACTGTGTATCCAATGGGATCCGAACAGTGAGCTTGCTCCAAACAAAAGAACTGTGCTTCCTACACACACGGGCCATATCTAGTTCAACTCTACTTAGGAATCTGACAAGAACAGTAGCTCCTCTTCAGTCCAATACACTGTACTTGCTTGGAACAGACGTGAGTGCTATTTGCACTGTGTCTGGAAATGGGAGTGCAATAGTGACTTTCCTTACCAGAAAACAACTCTTGCTTGTAAGACCAAAAACAGGATGTGATTCAACTGCATTTAGGACAGGGAAACAAATGCTAGCTTGCCTTACAAGAAACACACTCTGCTTTTGAGAAAAGAGCACTCTTCTACTCTACTGTGTTTCCTATGGGGTCCGAACAGTGAGCTTGCTCAGAACAAAAGAACTGTGCTTCCTACACACGGGCCATATCTAATTCAACTCTACTTAGGAATCTGACAAGAACAGTAGCTCCTCTTCAGTCCAATACACTGTACTTGCTTGGAACAGACGTGAGTGCTATTTGCACAGTGTCTGGAAATGGGAGTGCAATAGTGACTTTCCTTACCAGAAAACAACTCTTGCTTGTAAGACCAAAAACAGGATGTGATTCAACTGCATTTAGGACAGGGAAACAAATGCTAGCTTGCCTTACAAGAAACACACTCTGCTTTTGAGAAAAGAGCACTCTTCTCCTCTACTGTGTTTCCTATGGGGTCCGAACAGTGAGCTTGCTCAGAACAAAAGAACTGTGCTTCCTACACACGGGCCATATCTAATTCAACTCTGCTTAGGAAACTGACAAGAAAGGTAGATCCTCTTCAGTCCAATACACTGTACTTGCTGGGATTAGACGCCAGTGCTATTTGCCTTGTGTATGACAATGGGAGCACAATAGTGACTCTTCTTACCAGAAAAGAACTCTTGCTGGTAGGACCAGAAACTGCATGGGATTCAACTCCATTTAGGACTGGGAAACAAACGCTAGCTCGACTTACAAGAAACACACTCTGCTTTTGAGAAAAGAGCAGTCTTCTACTCTAATGTGTTTCCTAGAGGGCCAGAACAGTGAGCATTCACAGAACAAAAGAACTGTGCTTCCTACACACATGGTCCATATCTAGTTCAACTCTGCTTAGGAAACTGACAAGAACAGTAGATCCTCTTCAGTCCAATACACTGTACATGCTGGGAACAGACGCCAGTGCTATTTGCCCTGTGTATGACAAGGGGAGCGCAATAGTGACTCTTCTTACCAGAAAACAACTCTTGCTAGTAGGACAAGAAACTGCATGTGATTCAACTCCATTTAGGACTGGGAAACAAACGCTAGCTCGCCTTACAAGAAACACACTCTGCTTTTGAGAAAAGTGCACTCTTCTACTCGACTGTGTTTCCTATGGGGTCTGAACAGTGAGCTTGCTCAGAACAAAAGAACTGTTATTCCTACACACACGGGCCATATCTAGTTCAACTCCGCTTTGGAAACTGACAAGAACAGTAGCTCCTCTTCAGTCCAATACATTGTTCTTGCTGGGAACAGACGTGAGTGCTATTTGCACTGTGTATGGCAATGGGAGCGCAAAAGTGACTTTCCTTACCAGAAAACATCTCTTGGTCGTAGGACCAAAAACTGCATGTGATTCAACTCCATTTAGGACTGGGAAACAAACGCTAGCTCGCCTTACAAGAAACACACTCTGCTTTTGAGAAAAGAGCACTCTTCTACTCTACTGTGTTTCCTATGGTGCCCGAACAGTGAGCATTCTCAGAACAAAAGAACTGTGCTTCCTACACACAGGGGCCATATCTAGTTCAACTCTGCTTAGGAAACTGACAAGAACAGTGGCTCCTTTTCAGTCAAATACACTGTACTTGCTGGGAACAGACGCAAGTGCTATTTGCACTGTGTATGGCAATGGGAGCACAATAGTGACTTTCCTTACCAGAAAACAACTCTTGCTCATAGGACCAAAAACTGTATGTAATTCAACTCCATTTAGGAATGGGAAACAAACGCTAGCTCGCCTTACAAGAAAGACACTCTGATTTTGAGAAAAGAGCAGTCTTCTACTCGACTGTGTTTCCAATGGGGTCCGAACAGTGAGCTTGCTCAGAACAAAAGAACTGTGCTTCCTAGAAACACGGGCCATATCTAGTACAACTCTGCTTATGAAACTGACAAGAACATTAGCTCCGCTTCAGTCCAATTCACTGTGCTTGTTGGGAACAGACACGAGTGCTATTTGCACTGTGTATGGCAATGGAGCGCAATAATGACTTTCCTTACCAGAAAACAACTCTTGCTCGTAGGACCAAAAACTGCATGTGATTCAACTCCATTTAGGACTCGGAAACAAACCCTAGCTCACCTTACAGGAAACACACTCTGCTTTTGAGAAAAGAGCAGTCTTCTACTCTACTGTGTTTCCTATATGGCCAGAACAGTGAGTTTGCTCAGAACAAAGAACTGTGCTTCCTACAAATACGGCCATATCTAGTTCAATTCTGCTTAGGAAACTGACAAGAACAGTAGATCCTCTTCAGTCCAATACACTGTACATGCTGGGAACAGACGCAAGTGCTATTTGCCCTGTGTATGACAATGGGAGCACAATTGTGACTCTTCTTACCAGAAAACAACTCTTGCTCATATGACAAGAAACTGCATGTGATTCAACTCGATTTAGGACTGGGAAACAAACGCTAGTTCGCATTACAGGAAACACAATCTGCTTTTGAGAAAAGAGCACTCTTCTACTCTACTGTGTATCCAATGGGATCCGAACAGTGAGCTTGCTCCGAACAAAAGAACTGTGCTTCCTACACACATGGGCCATATCTAGTTCAATTATGCTTAGGAAACTGACAAGAACAGCAGATCGTCTTCAGTCCAATACATCTGTACACAGATGCCAGTGCTATTTGCCCCGTTTATGACAATGGGAGCACAATAGTGACTCTTCTTACCTGAAAACAACTCTTGCTCGTAGGACCAGAAACTGCATGTGATTCAACTCCATTTAGGACTGCGAAACAAATGCTAGCTTGACTTACAAGAAACACACTCTGCTTTTGAGAAAGGAGCACTCTTCTACTATAATGTCTTTCTATAAGGCCAGAACAGTGAGCATTCTCAGAACAAAAGAACTGTGCTTCCTACACACACGGGCCATATCTAGTTCAACTCAGCTTAGGAAACTGACAAGAACAGTAGATGCTCTTCAGTCCAGTACACTGTACATGCTGGGAACAGACGCCAGTGCTATTTGCCCTGTGTATGACAATGGTAGCGCAATAGTTACTCTTCTTACCAGAAAACATCTCTTACTTGTAGGACAAGAAACTGCATGTGATTCATCTCCATTTAGGATTGGGAAACAAACGCTAGCTCGCCTTACAAGAAACACACTCTGCTTTTGAGAAAAGAGCAGTCTTCTACTCTACTGTGTTTCTTATGGGGTCCGTACAGTGAGCTTGCTCAGAACAAAAGAATTGTGTTTCCTACACACATGGGCCATATCTAGTTCAACTCTGCTTAGGAAACTGACAAGAACTGTAGCTCTTCTTCAGTCCAATACACTGCACTTGCTGGGAGCAGACGCGAGTGCTATTTGCACTGTGTATGGCAATGGGATCGCAATAGTGACTTTCCTTACCAGAAAACAACTCTTGCTTGTAGGACCAGAAACTGCATGTGATTCAACTAAATTTAGGACTGGGAAACAAACGCTAGCTCGTCTTACAAGAAAGACACTCTGCTTTTTCAAAACCATCACTTTTCTACTCTACTTTGTTTCCTATAGGGCCAGAACAGTGAGCTTGCTCAGAAGAAAAGAACTGTGCTTCCTACGCACACGGCAATAACTAGTTCAATTCTATTTAGGAAACTGACAAGAACTGTAGATTCTCTTCAGTCCAATACACTGTACATGCTTGGAACAGACGCCAGTGCTAATTGCCCTGTGTATGACAATGGGAGCGCAATAGTGACTCTTCTTACCAGAAAACAATTCATGCTCATAGGTCCAGAAACTGCATGTGATTCAACTCCATTTAGGACTGGGAAACAAACGCTAGCTCGCCTTACAAGAAACACACTCTGCTTTTGAGAAAAGAGCACTCTTCTACTCTACTGTGTTTCCTATGGGGTCCGAACAGTGAGCTTGCTCAGAACAAAAGAACTGTGCTTCCTACACACACGGGCCATATCTAGTTCAACTCTACTTAGGAATCTGACAAGAACAGTAGCTCCTCTTCAGTCCAATACACTGTACTTGCTTGGAACCGACGTGAGTGCTATTTGCACTGTGTCTGGAAATGGGAGTGCAATAGTGACTTTCCTTACCAGAAAACAACTCTTGTTTGTAAGACCAAAAACAGGATGTGATTCAACTCCATTTAGTACAGGGAAACAAATGCTAGCTTGCCTTACAAGAAACACACTCTGCTTTTGAGAAAAGAGCACTCTTCTACTCTACTGTGTTTCTTATGGGGTCCGAACAGTGAGCTTGCTCAGAACAAAAGAACTGTGCTTCCTACACACACGGGCCATATCTAATTCAACTCTGCTTAGGAAACTGACAAGAAAGGTAGATCCTCTTCAGTCCAATACACTGTACTTCCTGGGATTAGACGCCAGTGCTATTTGCCTTGTGTATGACAATGGGAGCACAATAGTGACTCTTCTTACCAGAAAAGAACTCTTGCTGGTAGGACCAGAAACTGTATGGGATTCAACTCCATTTAGGACTGGGAAACAAACGCTAGCTCGACTTACAAGAAACACACTCTGCTTTTGAGAAAAGAGCAGTCTTCTACTCTAATGTGTTTCCTATAGGGCCAGAAGAGTGAGCATTCGCAGAACAAAAGAACTGTGCTTCCTACACACATGGTCCATATCTAGTTCAACTCTGCTTAGGAAACTGACAAGAACAGTAGATCCTCTTCAGTCCAATACGGTGTACATGCTGGGAACAGACGCCAGTGCTATTTGCCCTGTGTATGACAAGGGGAGCGCAATAGTGACTCTTCTTACCAGAAAACAACTCTTGCTCGTAGGACAAGAAACTGCATGTGATTCAACTCCATTTAGGACTGGGAAACAAACGCTAGCTCGCCTTACAAGAAACACACTCTGCTTTTGAGAAAAGAGCACTCTTCTACTCTACTGTGTTTCCTATGGTGCCCGAACAGTGAGCATTCTCAGAAGAAAAGAACAGTGCTTCCTACACACACGGGCCATATCTAGTTCAACTCTGCTTAGGAAACTGACATGAACAGTAGCTCCTCTTCAGTCCAATACACTGTACATGCTGGGAACAGACGCCAGTGCTATTTGCCCTAGTATCACAATGGGAGCACAATAGTGACTCGTCTTACCAGAAAACAACTCTTGCTCGTAGGACCAGAAACTGCATGTGATTCATCTCCATTTAGGATTGGGAAACAATCGCTAGCTCGCCTTACAAGAAACACACTCTGCTTTTGAGAAAAGAGCACTCTTCTACTCTACTGTGTTTCCTATAGGGCCAGAACAGTGAGCATTCTCAGAACAAAAGAACTGTGCTTCCTACACACAGGGGCCATATCTAGTTCAACTCTCCTTAGGAAACTGACAAGAAGAGTAGCTCCGCTTCAGTCCAATACACTGTACTTGCTGGGAACAGACACGAGTGCTATTTGCACTGTGTATGGCAATGGGAGTGCAATAGTGACATTCCTTACCAGAAAACAACTCTTGCTCGTAGGACCAAAAACTGCATGTGATTCAACTCCATTTAGGACTGGGAAAAAAACGCTAGCTCACCTTACAAGAAACACACTCTGCTTTTGAGAAAAGAGCACTCTTCTACTCTACTGTGTTTCCTATATGGCCAGAACAGTGAGTTTGCTCAGAACAATAGAACTGTGCTTCCCATACACACGGGCGATATCTAGTTCAAGTCTGCTTAGGAAACTGACAAGAACAGTAGATCCTCTTCAGTCCAATACACTGTAGTTGCTGGGAACAGACGCCACTGCTATTTGCCCTATGTATCACAATGGGAGCGCAATAGTGACTCTTCTTACCAGAAAACTACTCTTGCTCGTAGGACAAGAAACTGCATGTGATTCATCTCCATTTAGGATTGGGAAACAAACGCTAGCTCGCCTTACAAGAAACACACTCTGCTTTTGAGAAAAGTGCACTCTTCTACTCGACTGTGTTTCCTATGGGGTCTGAACAGTGAGCTTGCTCAGAACAAAAGAACTGTTATTCCTACACACACGGGCCATATCTAGTTCAACTCCGCTTTGGAAACTGACGTGAACAGTAGCTCCTCTTCAGTCCAATACACTGTTCTTGCTGGGAACAGACGCGAGTGCTATTTGCACTGTGTATGGCAATGGGAGCGCAATAGTGACTTTCCTTACCAGAAAACAAATCTTGCTTGCAGGACCAGAAACTGCATGTGATTCAACTCCATTTAGGACTGGGAAACAAACGGTAGCTCGCCTTGCAAGAAACACACTCTGCTTTTGAGAAAAGAGGACTCTTCTACTCTACTGTGTTTCCTATAGGGCCAGAACAGTGAGTTTGCTCAGAAAAAAACAACTGTGCTTCCTACAAATACCGCCTTATCTAGATCAATTCTGCTTAGGAAAGTGACAAGAACAGTAGGTCCTCTTCAGTCCAATAAACTGTACATGCTGGGAACAGACGCCAGTGCTATTTGCCCTGTGTATGACAATGGGAGCTCAATAGTGACTCTTCTTACCAGAAAACAACTCTTGCTCGTAGGACAGGAAACTGCATGTGATTCAACTCCATTTAGGACTGGGAAACAAATGCCAGCTCGCCTTACAAGAAACACACTCTGCTTTGGAGAAAAGAGCACGCTTCTTCTCTACTGTGTATCCTATGGAATCCGAACAGTGAGCTTGCTCAGAATAAAAGAACTGTGCTTCCTACACACATGTGCCATATCTAGTTAAACTCTGCTTAGGAAACTGACAAGAACAGTAGCTCCGCTTCAGTCCAATACACTGTACTTGCTGGGAACAGACGCGAGTGCTATTTGCACTGTGTATGTCAATGGGAGCACAATAGTGACTCTTCTTACCAGAAAACAACTGTTGCTCGTAGGACAAGGAACTGCATGTGATTCAACTCCATTTAGGACTGGGAAACAAACGCTAGCTCGCCTTACAAGGAACACACTCTGCTTTTGAGAAAAGAGCACTCTTCTACTCTACTGTGTATCCTATGGGATCCGAACAGTGAGCTTGCTCAGAACAAAAGAACTGTGCTTTCTATACACATGGGCCATATCTAGTTCAACTCTGCTTAGGAAACTGACAAGCACCGTAGCTCCGTTTCAGTCCAATTCACTGTACTTGCTGGGAACAGACATGACTGCTATTTGCCCTGTGTATGGCAATGGGAGCGCAATAGTGACTTTCCTTACCAGAAAACAACTCTTGCTCGTAGGACCAAAAACTGCATGTGATTCAACTCCATTTAGGACTGGGAAACAAACGCTAGCTCGCCTTAGAAGGAACACACTCTGCTTTTGAGAAAAGAGCACTCTTCTACTCTACTGTGTATCCTATGGGATGCGAACAGTGAGCTTGCTCAGAACAAAAGAACTGGGCTTCCTATACACATGGGCCATATCTAGTTCAACTCTGCTTAGGAAACTCACAAGAACAGTAGCTCCGCTTCAGTCCAATACACTGTACTTGCTGGGAACAGACGCGAGTGCTATTTGCAGTGTGTATGGCAATGGGAGCACAAAAGTGACTTTCCTTACCAGAAAACAACTCTTGCTCGTTGGACCAAAAACTGCATGTGATTCAACTCCATTTAGGACTGGGAAACAAACGCTAGCTCGCCTTACAAAAAACACACTCTGCTTTTGAGAAAAGAACACTCTTCTACTCTACTGTGTTTCCTATAGAGCCAGAACAGTGAGTTTGCTCAGAACAAAAGAACTGTGCTTCCTACAAATACGGCCATATCTAGTTCAATTCTGCTTAGGAAACTGACAAGAACAGTAGATCCTCTCAGTCCAATACACTGTAGTTGCTGGGAACAGACGCCAGTGCTATTTGCCCTGTGTATGACAATTGGAGCACAATAGTGACTCTTCTTACCAGAAAACTTCTCTTGCTTGTAGGACAAGAAACTGCATGTGATTCCACTCCATTTAGGACTGGGAAACAAACACTAGCTCGCCTTACAAGAAACACACTCTGCTTTTTAGAAAAGAGCAGTCTTCTACTCTACTGTGTTTCCTATGGGGTCCGAACAGTGAGCTTGCTCAGAACAAAAGAACTGTGCTTCCTACAAACACGGGCCATATCTAGTTCAACTCTGCTTAGGAAACTGACAAGAACAGTAGCTTCTCTTCAGTCCAATACACTGTACTTGATGGGAACAGACGCCAGTGCTATTTGCACTGTGTATGCCAATGGGAGCACAATAGTGACTTTCCTTACCAGAAAACAACTCTTGCTCGTAGGGCCAACAACTGCATGTGATTCAACTCCATTTAGGACTGGGAAACAAACTCTAGCTCGCCTTACAAGAAACACACTCTGCTTTGGAGAAAAGAGCAGTCTTCTACTCTACTGTGTTTCCTATGGGGTCCGAACAGTTAGCTTGCTCAGAACAAAAGAACTGTGCTTCCTACACACACGGGCCATATCTAGTTCAATTCTGCTTAGGAAACTGACAAGAACAGTAGATCCTCTTCAGTCCAATACACTGTACTTGCTGGGAATAGATGCCAGTGCTATTTGCCCTGTTTATGACAATGGGAGCGCAATAGTGACTCCTCTTACCAGAAAATAACTCTTGCTCGTAGGACCAGAAACTGCATGTGATTCAACTCCACTTAGGACTGGGAAACAAACGCTAGCTCGCCTCACAAGAAACACACTCTGCTTTTGAGAAAAGAGCACTCTTCTACTCTAATGTCTTTCCTATAAGGCCAGAAAAGTGAGCATTCTCAGAACAAAAGAACTGTGCTTCCTACACACATGGGCCATATCTAGTTCAACTCTGCTTAGCAAACTGACAAGAACAGTAACTCCGCTTTAGTCCAATACACTGTACTTGCTAAGAACAGACGCGAATGATATTTGCACTGTGTATGGCAATGGGAGCGCAATAGTGACTTTCTTTACCAGAAAACAACTCTTGCTCATAGGACAATAAACTGCATGTGATTCAACTCCATTTAGGACTGGGAAACAAACGCTAGCTCGCCTTACAAGAAACACACTCTGCTTTTGAGAAAAGAGCACTCTTCTACTCTACTGTGTTTCCTATAGGGCCAGAACAGTGAGTTTGCTCAGAAAAAAAGAACTGTGCTTCCTACAAATACCGCCTTATCTAGTTCAATTCTGCTTAGGAAAGTGACAAGAACAGTAGGTCCTCTTCAGTCCAATACACTGTACTTGCTGGGAAGAGACGCGAGTGCTATTTGCACTGTGTATGGCAATGGGAGCACAATAGTGACTCTTCTTACCAGAAAACAACTCTTGCTCGTAGGACAAGAAACTGCATGTGATTCAACTCCATTTAGGACTGGGAAACAAATGCTAGCTCGCCTTACAAGGAACACACTCTGCTTTTGAGAAAAGAGCACTCTTCTACTCTACTGTGTATCCGATGGGATCCGAACAGTGAGCTTTCTCAGAACAAACGAACTGTGCTTTCCATACACATGGGCCATATCTAGTTCAACTCTGCTTAGGAAACTGACAAGAACAGTAGCTCCGCTTCAGTCCAATACACTGTACTTGCTGGGAACAGACGCGAGTGCTATTTGCACTGTGTATGGCAATGGGAGCATAATAGTGACTTTCCTTACCAGAAAAAAACTCTTGCTTGTAGGACCAAAAATTGCATGTCATTCAACTCCATTTAGGACTGGGAAAAAAACGCTAGCTCGCCTTACAAGAAACACACTCTGCTTTTGAGAAAAGAGCTCTATTCTATTCTACTGTGTTTCCTATAGGGCCAGAACAGTGAGTTTGCTCAGAACAAAACAACTGTTCTTCCTACAAATACGGCCATATCTAGTTCAATTCTGCTTAGGAAACTGACAAGAACAGTAGATCCTCTTCAGTCCATTACACTGTACATGCTGGAATCAGACACAAGTGCTATTTGCCCTGTGTATGAAAATGGGAGCGCAATAGTGACTCTTCTTACCAGAAAACAACTCTTGCTCATAGGACAAGAAACTGCATGTGATTCAACACGATGTAGGACTGGGAAACAAACGCTAGCTCGCCTTACAAGAAACACACTCTGCTTTTGAGAAAAGAGCACTCTTCTACTCTACTGTGTATCCTATGGGGACCGAACAGTGAGCTTGCTCAGAACAAAAGAACTGTGCTTCCTAAACACACGGGCCATATCTAGTTCAACTCTGCTTAGGAAACTGACAAGAACAGTAGCTCCTTTTCAGTCCAATACACTGTACTTGCTGGGAAGAGACGCAAGTGCTATTTGCACTGTGTATGGCAATGGGAGCACAATAGTGACTTTCCTTACCAGAAAAGAACTCTTGCTCATAGGACCAAAAACTGGATGTAATTCAAACGCATTTAGGACTGGGAAACAAACGCTAGCTCGCCTTACAAGAAAGACACTCTGATTTTGAGAAAAGAGCAGTCTTCTACTCGACTGTGTTTCCAATGGGGTCCGAACAGTGAGCTTGCTCAGAACAAAAGAACTGTGCTTCCTAGAAACACGGGCCATATCTAGTTCAACTCTGCTTAGGAAACTGACAAGAACATTAGCTCCGCTTCAGTCCAATTCACTGTACTTGTTGGGAACAGACACGAGTGCTATTTGCACTGTGTATTGCAATGGAGCGCAATAATGACTTTCCTTACCAGAAAACAACTCTTGCTCGTAGGACCACAAACAGGACGTGATTCAACTCCATTTAGGACTGGGAAACAAATGCTATCTTGCCTTACAAGAAACACACTCTGCTTTTTCGAAACCATCACTCTTCTACTCTACTTTGTTTCCTATAGGGCCAGAACAGTGATCTTGCTCAGAACAAAAAACTGTGCTTCCTACACACACGGCCGTATCTAGTTCAATTCTGCTTAGGAAACTGACAAGAACAGTAGATCCTCTTCAGTCCAATACACTGTACATGCTGGGAACAGATGCCAGTGCTAATTGCCCTGTGTATGACAATGGGAGCGCAATAGTGACTCTTCTTACCAGAAAACCACTCTTGCTCGTAGGACGAGAAACTGCATGTGATTCATCTCCATTTAGGATTGGGAAACAAACGCTAGCTCACCTTACAAGAAACACACTCTGCTTTTCAGAAAAGAGCACTCTTCTACTCTACTGTGTTTCCTATGGTGTCCGAACAGTGAGCTTGCTCAGAACAAAAGAACTGTGCTTCCTACACACACGGGCCATATCTAGTTCAACTCTGCTTTGGAAACTGACAAGAACAGTAGCTCCTCTTCAGTCCAATACACTGTTCTTGTTGGGAACAGACGTGAGTGCTATTTGCATTGTGTATGGCAATGGGAGCGCAATAGTGACTTTCCTTACCAGAAAACATCTCTTGGTCAAAGGACCAAAAACTGCATGTGATTCAACTCCATTTAGGACTGGGAAACAAACGCTAGCTCGCCTTACAAGAAACACACTCTGCTTTTGAGAAAAGAGCACTCTTCTACTCTACTTTGTTTCCTATGGTGTCCGAACAGTGAGCTTGCTCAGAACAAAAGAACTGTGCTTCCTACACACACGGGCCATATCTAGTTCAACTCTGCTTAGGAAACTGACAAGAACAGTAGATCCTCTTCAGTCCAATACACTGTACATGCTGGGAACAGACGCCAGTGCTATTTGCCCTATGTATGACAATGGGAACGCAATAGTGACTCTTCTTCCCAGAAAACTACTCTTGCTCGTAGGACAAGAAACTGCATGTGATTCAACTCCATTAAGACTGGGAAACAATCGCTAGCTCGCCTTACAAGAAACACACTCTGCTTTTGAGAAAAGTGCACTCTTCTACTTAACTGTGTTTCCTATGGGGTCCGAACAGAGAGCTTGCTCAGAACAAAAGAACTGTTATTCCAACACACACGGGCCATATCTAGTTCAACTCTGCTTTGGAAACTGACAAGAACAGTAGCTCCTCTTCAGTCCAATACACTGTACTTGCTGGGAACAGACGCGAGTGCTATTTACACTGTGTATGGCAATGGGAGCGCAACAGTGACTTTATTACCAGAAAACAACTCTTGCTCTTAGGAACAAAAACTGCATGTGATTCAACTCCATTTAGGACTGGGAAACAAACGCTAGCTCGCCTTACAAGAAACACATTCTGCTTTTGAGAAAAGAGCAGTCTTCTACTCTGCTGTGTTTCCTATGGGGTCCGAACATTGTGCTTGCTCAGAACAAAAGAACTGTGCTTCCTACACACACGGGCCATATCTAGTTCAACTCTGCTTTGGAAACTGACAAGAACAATACCTCCTCTTCAGTACAATACACTGTACTTGCTGGGATCAGACGCGAGTTATATTTGCACTGTGTATGGCAATGGGAGCGCAATAGTGACATTCCTTACGAGAAAACAACTCTTGCTCATAGGACCAGAAACTGCATGTGATTCAGTTCCATTTAGGACGGGAAAAAAATGGTAGCTCGCCTTACAAGAAACACACTCTGCTTTTGAGAAAAGAGCACTCTTGTACTCTACAGTGTTTCCTATAGGGCCAGAACAGTGAGCTTGCTCAGAACAAAAAACTGTGCTTCCTACACACACGGCCATATCTAGTTCAATTCTGCTTAGGAAACTGACAAGAACAGTAGATCCTCTTCAGTCCAATACACTGTACATGCTGGGAACAGACGCCAGTGCTAATTGCCCTGTGTAATACAATGGGAGCGCAATAGTGACTCTTCTTACCAGAAAAAAACTCTTGCTCGTAGGACGAGAAACTGCATGTGATTCATCTCCATTTAGGATTGGGAAACAAACGCTAGCTCACCTTACAAGAAACACACTCTGCTTTTGAGAAAAGAGCACTCTTCTACTCTACTGTGTTTCCTATGGTGTCCGAACAGTGAGCTTGCTCAGAACAAAAGAACTGTGCTTCCTAAACACACGGGCCATATCTAGTTCAACTCTGCTTAGGAAACTGACAAGAACAGTAGCTCCCCTTTAGTCCAATACACTGTACTTGCTGGGAACAGACGCGAGTGCTATTTGCACTGTGTATGACAAGGGGAGCGCAATAGTGACTCTTCTTACCAGAAAACAACTCTTGCTCGTAGGACAAGAAACTGCATGTGATTCAACTCCATTTAAGACTGGGAAACAAACGCTAGCTCGCCTTACAAAAACCACACTCTGCTTTTGAGAAAAGAGCACTCTTCTACTCTACTGTGTTTCCTATAGGGCCAGAAAAGTGAGCTTGCTCAGAACAAAAGAACTGTGCTTCATACAAATACGGCCATATCTAGTTCAATTCTGCTTAGGAAACTGAAAAGAACAGTAGCTCCTCTTCAGTCCAATACACTGTACATGCTGGGAACAGACGCCAGTGCTATTTGCCCTTTGTATGACAATGGGAATGCAATAGTGACTCTTCTTCCCAGAAAACTACTCTTGCTCGTAGGACAAGAAACTGCATGTGATTCATCTCCATTTAGGATTGGGAAACAAACGCTAGCTCACCTTACAAGAAACACACTCTGCTTTTGAGAAAAGAGCACTCTTCTACTCTACTGTCTTTCCTACGGTGTCCCAACAGTGAGCTTGCTCAGAAAAAAAGAACTGTGCTTCCTACACACAGGGGCTATAATTAGTTCAACTCTGCTTAGGGAACTGACATGAACAGTAGCTCCTCTTCAGTCCAATACACTGTACTTGCTGGGAACAGACGCGAGTGCTATTTGCACTGTGTATGGCAATGGGAGCACAATAGTGACTCTTCTTCCCAGAAAACAATTCTTGCTCATAGGAACAGAAACTGCATGTGATTCAACTCCATTTAGAACTGGGAAACAAACGCTAGCTCGCCTTACAAGAAACACTCTGCTTTTGAGAAAAGAGCACTCTTCTACTCTACTGTGTTTCTTATGGGGTCCGAACAGTGAGCTTGCTCAGAACAAAAGAACTGTGCTTCCTACACACAGGGGCCATATCTAGTTCAACTCTGCTCAGGAAACTGACAAGAACAGTAGCTCATCTTCAGTCCAATACACTGTACTTGCTGGGAACAGATGCGAGTGCTATTTGCACTGTGTATGTAAATGGGAGCACAATAGGACTTTCCTTTCCAGAAAACAACTCTTGCTTGTAGGACCAAAAACTGCATGTGATTCAAATCCATTTAGGACTGGGAAACAAACGCTAGCTCGCCTTACAAGGAACACACTCTGCTTTTGAGAAAAGAGCAGTCTTCTATTCTACTGTGGTTCATATGGGGTCCGAACAATGAGCTTGCTCAGAACATAGTACTGTGCTTCTTACACACACGGGCCATATCTAGTTAAACTCTGCTTAGGAAACTGACAAGAACAGTAGCTCCGCTTCAGTCCAATACACTGTACTTGCTAGGAACAGATGCGAGTGATATTTATACTGTGTATTGCAATGGGAGCGCAACAGTGACTTTATTACCAGAAAACAACTCTTGCTCGTAGGACCAAAAACAGGATGTGATTCAACTCCATTTAGGACTGGGAAACAAATGCTAGCTTGCCTTACAAGAAACACACTCTGCTTTTTCGAAACCATCACTCTTCTACTCTACTTTGTTTCCTATGGGGCCAGAACAGTGATCTTGCTCAGAACAAAAAACTGTGCTTCCTACACACACGGCCATATCTAGTTCAATTCTGCTTAGGAAACTGACAAGAACAGTAGATCCTCTTCTGTCCAATACACTGTACGTGCTGGGAACAGATGCCAGTGCTAATTGCCCTGTGTATGACAATGGGAGCGCAATAGTGACTCTTCTTACCAGAAAACAACTCTTGCTCGTAGGACGAGAAACTGCATGTGATTCATCTCCATTTAGGATTGGGAAACAAACGCTAGCTCACCTTACAAGAAACACACTCTGCTTTTCAGAAAAGAGCACTCTTCTACTCAACTGTGTTTCCTATGGTGTCCGAACAGTGAGCTTGCTCAGAACAAAAGAACTGTGCTTCCTAAACACACGGGCCATATCTAGTTCAACTCTGCTTAGGAAACTGACAAGAACAGTAGCTCCCCTTTAGTCCAATACACTGTACTTGCTGGGAACAGACGCCAGTGCTATTTGCACTGTGTATGACAAGGGGAGCACAATAGTGACTCTTCTTACCAGAAAACAACTCTTGCTCGTAGGAAAAGAAACTGCATGTGATTCAACTCCATTTAAGACTGGGAAACAAACGCTAGCTCCCCTTACAAAAAACACACTCTGCTTTTGAGAAAAGAGCACTCTTCTACTCTACTGTGTTTCCTATAGGGCCAGAACAGTGAGCTTGCTCAGAACAAAAGAACTGTGCTTCATACAAATACGGCCATATCTAGTTCAATTCTGCTTAGGAAACTGACAAGAACAGTAGCTCCTCTTCAGTCCAATACACTGTACATGCTGGGAACAGACGCCAGTGCTATTTGCCCTTTGTATGACAATGGGAACGCAATAGTGACTCTTCTTCCCAGAAAACTACTCTTGCTCGTAGGACAAGAAACTGCATGTGATTCAACTCCATTAAGAGTGGGAAACAGTCGCTACCTCGCCTTACAAGAAACACACTCTGCTTTTGAGAAAAGTGCACTCTTCTACTCAACTGTGTTTCCTATGGGGTCCGAACAGTGAGCTTGCTCAGAACAAAAGAACTGTTATTCCAACACACACGGGCCATATCTAGTTCAACTCTGCTTTGGAAACTGACAAGAACAGTAGCTCCTCTTCAGTCCAATACACTGTTCTTGCTGGGAACAGACGTGAGTGCTATTTGCATTGTGTATGGCAATGGGAGCGCAATAGTGACTTTCCTTACCAGAAAACATCTCTTGGTCAAAGGACCAAAAACTGCATGTGATTCAACTCCATTTAGGACTGGGAAACAAACGCTAGCTCGCCTTACAAGAAACACACTCTGCTTTTGAGAAAAGAGCACTCTTCTACTCTACTGTGTTTCCTATGGTGCCCGAAAAGTGAGCATTCTCAGAACAAAAGAACTGTGCCTCCTACACACACGGGCCATATCTAGTTCAACTCTGCTTAGGAAACTGACATGAACAGTAGCTCCTCTTCAGTCCAATACACTGTACATGCTAAGAACAGACGCAAGTGCTATTTGTACTGTGTATGGAAATGGGAGCGCAATTGTGACTCTTCTTACCAGAAAACAACTCTAGCTCGTAGGACCAGAAACTGCATGTGATTCATCTCCATTTAGGATTGGGAAACAAACACTAGCTCGCATTACAAGAAACACACTCTGCTTTTGAGAAAAGAGCACTCTTCTACTCTACTGTGTTTCCTATAGTGCCAGAACAGTGAGCATACTCAGAACAAAAGAACTGTGCTTCCTACACACACGGGCCATACCTAGTTCAACTATGCTTAGGAAACTGACATGAACAGTAGCTCTGCTTCACTCCAATACACTGTACTTGCTTGGAACAGACGCCAGTGCTATTTGCACTGTGTATGGCAATGGGAGCACAATAGTGACTCTTCTTACCAGAAAACAACTCTTGCTCATAGAACAAGAAACTGCATGTGATTCAACTCCATTTAGGACTGGGAAACAAACGCGAGCTCGCCTTACAAGAAACACACTCTGCTTTTGAGAAAAGAGCACTCTTCTGCTCTACTGTCTTTCCTATGGGGTCCGAACAGTGAGCTTGCTCAGAACAAAAGAACTGTGCTTCCTACACACGGGCCATATCTAGTTCAACTCTGCTTAGGAAACTGACAAGAACAGTAGCTCCTATTCAGTCCAATACACTGTACTAGCTGGGAACAGACGCGAGTGCTATTTGCACTGTGTATGGCAATTGGAGCACAATAGTGACTCTTCTTATCAGAAAACAACTCTTGCTCATAGGACCAGAAACTGCATGGGATTCAACTCTATTTTTGACTGGGAAACAAACACTATCTCGCCTTACAAGAAAGACACTCTGATTTTGAGAAAAGAGCACTCTTCTACTCTACTGTGTTTCCTATGGGTTCGGAATAGTGAGCTTGCTCAGAACAAAAGAATTGTGCTTCCTACACACAGGGGCCATATCTAGTTCATCTCTACTTAGGAGACTGACAAGAACAGTAGCTCCACTTCAGTCCAATACACTGTACATGCTAGGAACAGACGCGAGTGCTATTTGCACTGTGTATGGCAATGGGAGCGCAATAGTGATTTTCCTTACCAGAAAACAACTCTTGCTCGTAGGACCAAAAACAGGAAGTGATTCAACTCCATTTAGGACTGGGAAACAAATGCTAGCTTGCCTTACAAGAAACACACTCAGGTTTTGAAAAAAGAGCACTCTTCTACTCTACTGTGTTTCCTATGGGGTCTGAACAGTGAGCTTGCTCAGAACAAAAGAACTGTGCTTCCTACACACACGGGCCATATCTAGTTCAACTCTGCTTAGGAAACTGACAAGAACGGTAGCTCCTCTTCAGTCCAATACACTGTACTAGCTGGGAACAGACGCGCGTGCTATTTGCACTGTGTATGGCAATAGGAGTGCAATAGTGACTCTTCTTTTCAGAAAACACCTCTTGCTCGTAGGACCAGAAACTGCATGGGATTGAACTCCATTTTTGATTGGGAAACAAACACTAGCTCACCTTACAAGAAACACACTCTGCTTTTGAGAAAAGAGCACTCCTCTACTCTACTGTGTTTTCTATGGGGTCTGACCAGTGAGCTTGCTCAGAACAAAAGAACTGTGCTTCCTACACACATGGGCCATATCTAGTTCAATTATGCTTAGGAAACTGACAAGAACAGCAGAACGTCTTCAGGCCAATACATCTGTACACAGATGCCAGTGCTACTTGCCCCGTTTATGACAATGGGAGCACAATAGTGACTCTTCTTACCTGAAAACAACTCTTGCTCGTAGGACCAGAAACTGCATGTGATTCAACTCCATTTAGGACTGGGAAACAAATGCTAGCTTGACTTACAAGAAACACACTCTGCTTTTTAGAAAGGAGAACTCTTCTACTCTAATGTCTTTCCTATAAGGCCAGAACAGTGAGCTTGCTCAGAACAAAAGAACTGTCCTTCCTACGCACACGGCCATATCTAGTTCAATTCTACTTAGGAAACTGACAAGAACTGTAGATCCTCTTCAGTCCAATACACTGTACATGCTGGGAACAGACGCCAGTGCTAATTGCCCTGTGTATGACAATGGGAGCGCAATAGTGACTCTTCTTACCAGAAAACAATTCATGCTCATAGGTCCAGAAACTGCATGTGATTCAACTCCATTTAGGACTGGGAAACAAACTCTAGCTCGCCTTACAAGAAACACACTCTGCTTTTGAGAAAAGAGCACTCTTCTACTCTACTGTGTTTCCTAATGTGTCCGAACAGTGAGCTTGCTCAGAACAAATCAAATGTGCTTCCTACACACAGGGGCCGTATCTAGTTCAACTCTGCTTAGGAAACTGACAAGAACAGTAGTTCCTCTTCAGTCCAATACACTGTACTTGCTTGGAACAGACGTGAGTGCTATTTGCACTGTGTCTGGCAATGGGAGTGCAATAGTGACGTTCCTTACCAGAAAACAACTCTTGCTCATAAGACCAAAAACAGGATGTGATTCAACTGCATTTAGGATTGGGAAACAAACGCTAGCTCGCCGTACAAGAAACATACTCTGCTTTTGAGAAAAGAGCACTCTTCTTCTCTACTGTGTTTCCTATGGGGTCCGAACAGTGAGCTTGCTCAGAACAAAAGAACTGTGCTTCCTACACACATGGGCCATATCTAGTTCAACTCTGCTTAGGAAACTGACAAGAACAGTAGCTCCTTTTCAGTCCAATACACTGTACTTGCTGGGAACAGACGCGTGTGCTATTTGCACTGTGTATGGCAATGGGAGCACAATAGTGACTTTCCTTACCAGAAAACAACTCTTGCTCATAGGACCAAAAACTGCATGAGATTCAACTCCATTTAGGACTGGGAAACAAACGCTAGCTCACCTTACAAGAAACACACTCTGCTTTTGAGAAAAGAGCACTCTTCTACTCTACTGTGTTTCCTATATGGCCAGAACAGTGAGTTTGCTCAGAACAAAAGAACTGTGCTTCCTACAAATACGGCCATATCTAGTTCAATTCTCCTTAGGAAACTGACAAGAACAGTAGATCCTCTTCAGTCCAATACACTGTACATGCTGGGAACAGACGCCAGTGCTATTTGCCCTGTGTATGACAATGGGAGCGCAATAGTGACTCTTCTTACCAGAAAACAACTCTTGCTCGTAGGACAAGAAACTGCATGGGATTCAACTCCATTTAGGACTGGGAAACAAACGCTAGCTTGCCTTACAAGAAACACACTCTGCTTTTGAGAAAATTGCACTCTTCTACTCGACTGTGTTTCCTATGGGGTCCGAACAGTGAGCTTCCTCAGAACAAAAGAACTGTGCTTCCTACACACGGGACATATCTAGTTCAACTCTGCTTTGGAAACTGACAAGAACAGTAGCTCCTCTTCAGTCCAATACACTGTTCTTGCTGGGAACAGACGTGAGTGCTATTTGCACTGTGTATATCAATGGGAGCGCAATAGTGACTTTCCTTACCAGAAAACATCTCTTGGTCGTAGGACCAAAAACTGCATGTGATTCAACTCCATTTAGGATTGGAAACAAACGCTAGATCGCCTTACAAGAAACACACTCTGCTTTTGAGAAAAGAGGACTCTTCTACTCTACTGTGTTTCCTATGGGGTCCGAACAGTGAGCTTGCTCAGAACAAAAGAACTGTGCTTCCTACACACACGGGCCATATCTAGTTAAACTCTGCTTAGGAAACTGACAAGAACAGTAGATCCTCTTCAGGCCAATACACTGTACATGCTGGGAACAGACGCCAGTGCTATTAGCCCTAGTATCACAATGGGAGCGCAATAGTGACTCTTCTTACCAGAAAACAACTCTTGCTTGTAGGACAAGAAACTGCATGTGATTCAACTCCATTTCTGACTGGGAAACAAACACTAGCTCGCCTTACAAGAAACACACTCTGCTTTTGAGAAAAGAGCACTCCTCTACTCTACTGTGTTTCCTATGGTGCCCGAAAAGTGAGCATTCTCAGAACAAAAGAACTGTGCTTCCTACACACAGGGGCCATATCTAGTTCAACTCTGCTTAGGAAACTGACAAGAACAGTAGCTCCGCTTCAGTCCAATACTGTACTTGCTGGGAACAGAAGCGAGTGCTATTTGCACTGTGTATGGAAATGGGAGCGCAATAGACACTTTCCTTACCAGAAAACAACTCTTGGTCATAGAACCAAAAACTGCATGTGATTCAACTCCATTTAGGACTGGGAAACAAACGCTAGCTTGCCTTACAAGAAACACACTCTGCTTTTGAGAAAAGAGCACTCTTCTACTCAACTGTGTTTCCTATAGGGCCAGAACAGTGAGTTTGCTCAGAACAAAAGAACTGTGATTTCTACAAATACGGCCATATCTAGTTCAATTCAGCTTAGGAAACTGACAAGAACAGTAGATACTCTTCAGTCAAATACACTGTACATGCTGGGAACAGACGCAAGTGCTATTTGCCCTGTGTATGACAATGGGAGCGCAATAGTGACTCTTCTTACCAGAAAACAACTCTTGCTCCTAGGACAAGAAACTGCATGTGATTCAACTCCATTTAGGACTGGGAAACAAACGCTAGCTCGCCTTGCAAGAAACACACTCTGCTTTTGAGAAAAGAGCACTCTTCTACTCTACTGTGTTTCCTATGGGGTCCGAACAGTGAGCTTGCTCAGAACAAAAGAACTGTGCTTCCTACACACACGGGCCATATCTAGTTCAATTATGCTTAGGAAACTGACAAGAACAGCAGATCCTCTTCAGTCCAATACATCTGTACACAGATGCCAGTGCTATTTGCCCCGTTTATGACAACGGAGCGCAATAGTGACTCTTATTACCAGAAAACAACTCTTGCTCGTAGGACCAGAAACTGCATGTGATTCATCTCCATTTAGGATTGGGAAACTATCGCTAGCTCGCCTTACAAGAAACACACTCTGCTTTTGAGAAAAGAGCACTCTTCTACTCTAATGTCTTTCCTATAAGGCCAGAATAGTGAGCAATCTCAGAACAAAAGAACTGTGCTTCCTACACACACGGGCCATATCTAGTTCAACTCTGCTTAGGAAACTGACAAGAACAGTAGCTCTTCTTCAGTCCAATACACTGCACTTGCTGGGAGCAGACGCCAATGCTATTTGCACTGTGTATGGCAATGGGAGCGCAATAGTGACTCTTCTTACCAGAAAACATTTCATGCTCATAGGTCCAGAAACTGCATGTGATTCAACTCCATTTAGGACTGGGAAACAAATGCTAGCTCGTCTTATAAGAGAGATACTCTGCTTTTTCGAAACCATCACTCTTCTACTCTACTTTGTTTCTTATAGGGCCAGAACAGTGAGCTTGCTCAGAACAAAAGAACTGTGCTTCCTACGCACACGGCCATATCTAGTTCAATTCTACTTAGGAAAATGACAAGAACAGTAGATCCTCTTCAGTCCAATACACTGTACATGCTGGGAACAGACGCCAGTGCTAATTGCCCTGTGTATGACAATGGGAGCGCAATAGTGACTCTTCTTACCAGAAAACAATTCATGCTCATAGGTCCAGAAACTGCATGTGATTCAACTCCATTAAGGACTGGGAAACAAACGCTAGCTCATCTTACAAGAAACACACTCTGCTTTTTAGAAAAGAGCACTCTTCTGCTCTACTGTGTTTCCCATAGGGCCAGAACAGTGAGCATTCTCAGAACAATAGAACTGTGCTTCCTATACACACGGGCCATATCTAGTTCAAGTCTGCTTAGGAAACTGACAAGAACAGTAGATCCTCTTCAGTCCAATACACTGTACGTGCTGGGAACAGACGCCAGTGCTATTTGCCCTATGTATCACAATGGAAGCGCAATAGTGACTCTTCTTACCAGAAAACAACTCTTGCTCGTAGGACCAGAAACTGCATGTGATTCATCTCCATTTAGGATTGGGAAACAAACGCTAGCTCACCTTACAAGAAACACACTCTGGTTTTGAGAAAAGAGCACTCTTCTACTCTACTGTGTTTCCTATGGTGTCCGAACAGTGAGCTTGCTCAGAACAAAAGAACTGTGCTTCCTACACACAGGGGCCATATCTAGTTCAACTCTGCTTAGGAAACTGACATGAACAGTAGCTCCGCTTCAGTCCAATACACTGTACTTGCTTGGAACAGATGCGAGTGCTATTTGCACTGTGTATGTAAATGGGAGCACAATAGTGACTTTCCTTACCAGAAAACAACTCTTGCTCGTAGGACCAAAAACTGCATGTGATTCAAATCCATTTAGGACTGGGAAACAAACGCTAGCTCGCCTTACAAGAAACACACTCTGCTTTTGAGAAAAGAGCACTCTTCTACTCTAGTGTGTTTCCTATTGGCCCAGAACAGTGAATTTGCTCAGAACAAAAGAACTGTGCTTCCTACACACATGGGCCATATCTAGTTCAACTCTGCTTAGGAAACTGACAAGAACAGTAGCTCTGCTTCAGTCTAATACACTGTACTTGCTTGGAACAGACGCGAGTGCTATTTGCACTGTGTATGGAAATGGGAGCGCAATAGTGACTTTCCTTACCAGAAAACAACTCTTGCTCGTAGGACCAAAAACTGCATGTGATTCAACTCCATTTAGAACTGGGAAACAAATGCTAGCTCGCGCTACAGGAAACACACTCTGGTTTTGAGAAAAGAGCACTCTTCTACTCTACTGTGTTTCCTATAGGGACAGAACAGTGAGCTTGCTCAGAACAAAAGAACTGTGCTTCATAAAAATACGGCCATATATAGTTCAATTCTGCTTAGGAAACTGAAAAGAATAGTAGATCCTCTTCAGTCCAATACACTGTACATGCTGGGAATGGACGCCAGTGCTATTTGCCGTGTATGACAATGGGAGCGCAATTGTGACTCTTCTTACCAGAAAACAACTCCTGCTCGTAGGACAAGAAACTGCATGTGATTCAACTCCATTTAGGACTGGGAAACAAAAGCTAGCTCGCCTTACAAGAAACACACTCTGCTTTTGAGAAAAGAGCAGTCTTCTACTCTACTGTGTTTCCTATGGGGTCCGAACAGTGAGCTTGCTCAGAACAAAAGAACTGTGCTTCCTACATACACGGGCCATATCTAGTTCAACTCTGCTTAGGAAACTGACAAGAACAGTAGCTCCTACTCAGTCCAATACACTGTACTTGCTGAGAACAGACGCGAGTGCTATTTGCACTGTGTGTGGCAATAGGAGCACAATAGTGACTCTTCTTATCAGAAAACAACTCTTGCTCATAGGACCAGAAACTGCATGTAATTCAACTCCATTTCTGACTGGGAAACAAACACTAGCTCGCCTTACAAGAAAGACACTCTGATTTTGAGAAAAGAGCACTCTTCTACTCTACTGCGTTTCCTATGGGGTCCGAATAGTGAGCTTGCTCAGAACAAAAGAACTGTGCTTCCTAGAGCACAGGGGCCATATCTACTTCAACTCTGCTTAGGAAACTGACAAGAACAGTAGCTACGCTTCAGTCCAATACACTGTACTTGCTGGGAACAGACGTGAGTGCTATTTGCACTGTGTATGGAAATGGGAGCGCAATAGTGACTTTCCTTACCAGAAAACAACTCTTGGTCGTAGGACCAAAAACTGCATGAGATTCAACTCCATTTAGGAATGGGAAACAACGCTATCTCGCCTTACAAAAAACACACTCTGCTTTTGAGAAAAGAGCACTCTTCTACTCTACTGTGTTTCCTAGGGGGTCTGACCAGTGAGTTTGCTCAGAACAAAAGAACTGTGCTTCCTACACACACGGGCCATATCTAGTTCATCTCTGCTTAGGAAACTGACAAGAACAGTAGCTCCTCTTCAGTCCAATACACTGTACATGCTAAGAACAGACGCAAGTGCTATTTGTACTGTGTATGGAAATGGGAGCCCAATAGTGACTTTCCTTACCATAAAACACCTCTTGCTCGTGGGACCAGAAACTGCATGGGATTCAACTCCATTTCTGACTGGGAAACAAACACTAGCTCGCCTTACAAGAAACACACTCTGCTTTTGAGAAAAAAGCAGTCTTCTACTCTACTGTGTTTCCTATGGGTCCCGAACATTGAGCTTGCTCATAACAAAAGAACTGTGCTTCCTACACTCACAGGCCATATCTAGTTCAACTCTGCTTTGGAAACTGACAAGAACAGTAGATCCTCTTCAGTCCAATACACTGTAGTAGCTGGGAAAAGACGCGAGTGCTATTTGCACTGTGTATGGCAATAGGAGCACAATAGTGACTCTTCTTATCAGAAAACAACTCTTACTCATAGGACAAGAAACTGCATGGGATTCAACTCCATTTCTGACTGGGAAACAAACACTAGCTTGCCTTACAAGAAAGACTCTCTGATTTTGAGAAAAGAGCACTCTTCTACTCTACTGTGTTTCCTATGGATTCCGAATAGTGAGCTTGCTCAGAAAAAAAGAACTGTGATTCCTACACACACGGGACATATCTCCTTCAACTCTGCTTAGGAAACTGACAAGAACAGTAGCTCCGCTTCAGTCCAATACACTGTACTTGCTGGGAACAGATGCGAGTGCTATTTGCACTGTGTATGTAAATGGGAGCGCAATAGTGACTTTCCTTACCAGAAAAAAACTCTTGGTCGTAGGACCAAAAACTGCATGTGATTCAACTCCATTTAGGACTGGGAAACAAAGGCTAGTTCGCCTTACAAAAAACACACTCTGCTTTTGAGAAAAGAGCACTCTTCTACTCTACTGTGTTTCCTATAGGGCCAGAACAGTGAGCTTGCTCAGAACAAAAGAACTGTGCTTCCTACACACAGGGGCCATATCTACTTATACCCTGCTTAGGAAACAGACAAGAACAGTAGCTCCTCTTCAGTCCAATACACTGTACATGCTGGGAACAGACGACAGGGCTATTTGCCCTTTGTATGACAATGGGGGCACAATAGTGACTCTTCTTACCAGAAAACAACTCTTGCTCGTAGGACCAAAAACTGGATGTGATTCAACTCCATTTAGGACTGGGAAACAAACGCTAGCTCTCCTTACAAGAAACACACTCTGCTTTGAGAAAAGAGCACTCTTCTACTCTACTGTGTTTTCTATCGGGTCCAAATAGTGAGCTTGCTCAGAACAAAAGAACTGTGCTTCCTACACACACGGGCCATATCTAGTTCAACTCTGCTTAGGAAACTGACAAGAACAGTAGCTACGCTTCAGTCCAATACACTGTACTTGTTGGGAACAGACGCGAGTGCCATTTGCACTGTGTATGTAAATGGGAGCAAAAAAGTGACTTTCCTTACCAGAAAACACCTCTTGCTCGTAGGACAAAAACCTGCATGTGATTCAAATCCATTTAGGACTGGGAAACAAACGCTAGCTCGCCTTACAAAAAACACACTCTGCTTTTGAGAAAAGAGCACTCTTCTACTCTACTGTGTTTCCTATGGGGTTCGAACAGTGAGCTTGCTCAGAACAAAAGAACTGTGCTTCCTACACACACGGGACATATCTAGTTTAAATCTGCTTAGTAAACTGACAAGAACAGTAGCTCTGCTTCAGTCCAATACACTGTACTTGCTGGGAACAGATGCGAGTGCTATTTGCACTGTGTATGGCAATGGGAGCGCAATAGTGACTTTATTACCAGAAAACAACTCTTGGTCGTAGGACCAAAAACTGCATGTGATTCAACTCCATTTAGGACTGGGAAACAAACGGTAGCTCGCCTTGCAAGAAACACACTCTGCTTTTGAGAAAAGAGCACTCTTCTACTCTACTGTGTTTCCTATAGGGCCAGAACAGTGAGCTTGCTCAGAAAAAAAGAACTGTGCTTCATACAAATACGGCCATATCTAGTTCAATTCTGCTTAGGAAACTGACAAGAACAGTAGCTCCTCTTCAGTCCAATACACTGTACATGCTGTGAACAGACGCCAGTGCTATTTGCCCTTTGTATGACAATGGGAAC
The DNA here is from genome assembly GCF_949786415.1 of Peromyscus eremicus. Taxonomy (NCBI): domain Eukaryota; kingdom Metazoa; phylum Chordata; class Mammalia; order Rodentia; family Cricetidae; genus Peromyscus; species Peromyscus eremicus. The sequence goes on from NW_026734300.1 coordinate 1,138,081, forward strand.
GCAATAGTGACTCTTCTTCCCAGAAAACTACTCTTGCTCGTAGGACAAGAAACTGCATGTGATTCAACTCCATTAAGACTGGGAAACAATCGCTAGCTCGCCTTACAAGAAACACACTCTGCTTTTGAGAAAAGTGCACTCTTCTACTCAACTGTGTTTCCTATGGGGTCCGAACAGTGAGCTTGCTCAGAACAAAAGAACTGTTATTCCAACACACACGGGCCATATCTAGTTCAACTCTGCTTTGGAAACTGACAAGAACAGTAGCTCCTCTTCAGTCCAATACACTGTTCTTGCTGGGAACAGACGTGAGTGCTATTTGCATTGTGTATGGCAATGGGAGCGCAATAGTGACTTTCCTTACCAGAAAACATCTCTTGGTCAAAGGACCAAAAACTGCATGTGATTCAACTCCATTTAGGACTGGGAAACAAACGCTAGCTCGCCTTACAAGAAACACACTCTGCTTTTGAGAAAAGAGCACTCTTCTACTCTACTTTGTTTCCTATGGTGTCCGAACAGTGAGCTTGCTCAGAACAAAAGAACTGTGCTTCCTACACACACGGGCCATATCTAGTTCAACTCTGCTTAGGAAACTGACAAGAACAGTAGATCCTCTTCAGTCCAATACACTGTACATGCTGGGAACAGACGCCAGTGCTATTTGCCCTTTGTATGACAATGGGAACGCAATAGTGACTCTTCTTCCCAGAAAACTACTCTTGCTCGTAGGACAAGAAACTGCATGTGATTCAACTCCATTAAGACTGGGAAACAATCGCTAGCTCGCCTTACAAGAAACACACTCTGCTTTTGAGAAAAGTGCACTCTTCTACTTAACTGTGTTTCCTATGGGGTCCGAACAGTGAGCTTGCTCAGAACAAAAGAACTGTTATTCCAACACACACGGGCCATATCTAGTTCAACTCTGCTTTGGAAACTGACAAGAACAGTAGCTCCTCTTCAGTCCAATACACTGTACTTGCTGGGAACAGACGCGAGTGCTATTAGCACTGTGTATGGCAATGGGAGCACAATAGTGACTTTCCTTACCAGAAAACAACTCTTGCTCGTAGGATCAGAAAGTGCATATGATTCAGCTCCATTTAGGACTGGGAAACAAATGCTAGCTCGCCTTACAAGAAACACACTCTGCTTTTGAGAAAAGAGCACTCTTCTACTCTACTGTGTTTCCTATGCAGTCCGAACAGTGAGCTTGCTCAGAACAAAAGAACTGTGCTTCCTACACACAGGGGCCATATCTAGTTCAACTCTGCTTAGGAAACTGACAAGAACAGTAGCTACGCTTCAGTCCAATACACTGTACTTGCTGGGAACTGACGCGAGTGCTATTTGCACTGTGTATGGAAATGGGAGCGCAATAGTGACTTTCCTTACCAGAAAACAACTCTTGCTCGTAGGACCAGAAACTGCATGGGATTCAACTCCATTTCTGACTGGGAAACAAAGACTAGCTCGCCTTACAAGAAACACACTCTGCTTTTGAGAAAAGAGCACTCTTCTACTCTACTGTGTTTCCTATGGGGTCCGAACAGTGAGCTTGCTCAGAACAAAAGAACTGGGCTTCCTAGACACATGGGCCATATCTAGTTCAACTCTGCTTAGGAAACTGACAAGAACAGTAGCTCCGCTTCAGTCCAATACACTGTACTTGCTGGGAACAGATGCGAGTCCTATTTGCACTGTGTATGGCAATGGGAGCGCAATAGTGACTTTATTACCAGAAAACAACTCTTGCTCGTAGGACCAAAAACTGGATGTGATTCAACTCCATTTAGGACTGGGAAACAAACGCTAGCTCGCCTAACAAGAAACACACTCTGCTTTTGAGAAAAGAGCACTCTTCTACTCTACTGTGTATCCTATGAGGTCCGAACAGTGAGCTTTCTCAGAACAAAAAAACTGTGCTTCCTACACACAGGGGCCATATCTAGTTCAACTCTGCTTAGGAAACTGACAAGAACTTTAGCTCCGCTTCAGTCAAATACACTGTACTTGCTGGGAACAGATGCGAGTGCTATTAACACTGTGTATGGCAATGGGAGCGCAACAGTGACTTTATTACCAGAAAACAACTCTTGCTCTTAGGAACAAAAACTGCATGTGATTCAACTCCATTTAGGACTGGGAAACAAACGCTAGCTCGCCTTTCAAGAAACACATTCTGCTTTTGAGAAAAGAGCAGTCTTCTACTCTGCTGTGTTTCCTATGGGGTCCGAACATTGTGCTTGCTCAGAACAAAAGAACTGTGCTTCCTACACACATGGGCCATATCTAGTTCAACTCTGCTTTGGAAACTGACAAGAACAGTACCTCCTCTTCAGTACAATACACTGTACTTGCTGGGATCAGACGCGAGTTATATTTGCACTGTGTATGGCAATGGGAGCGCAATAGTGACATTCCTTACCAGAAAACAACTCTTGCTCATAGGACCAGAAACTGCATGTGATTCAGTTCCATTTAGGACGGGAAAAAAAATGGTAGCTCGCCTTACAAGAAACACACTCTGCTTTTGAGAAAAGAGCACTCTTGTACTCTACAGTGTTTCCTATAGGGCCAGAAGAGTGAGCTTGCTCAGAACAAAAAACTGTGCTTCCTACACACACGGCCATATCTAGTTCAATTCTGCTTAGGAAACTGACAAGAACAGTAGATCCTCTTCAGTCCAATACACTGTACATGCTGGGAACAGACGCCAGTGCTAATTGCCCTGTGTAATACAATGGGAGCGCAATAGTGACTCTTCTTACCAGAAAAAAACTCTTGCTCGTAGGACGAGAAACTGCATGTGATTCATCTCCATTTAGGATTGGGAAACAAACGCTAGCTCACCTTACAAGAAACACACTCTGCTTTTGAGAAAAGAGCACTCTTCTACTCTACTGTGTTTCCTATGGTGTCCGAACAGTGAGCTTGCTCAGAACAAAAGAACTGTGCTTCCTAAACACACGGGCCATATCTAGTTCAACTCTGCTTAGGAAACTGACAAGAACAGTAGCTCCCCTTTAGTCCAATACACTGTACTTGCTGGGAACAGACGCGAGTGCTATTTGCACTGTGTATGACAAGGGGAGCGCAATAGTGACTCTTCTTACCAGAAAACAACTCTTGCTCGTAGGACAAGAAACTGCATGTGATTCAACTCCATTTAAGACTGGGAAACAAACGCTAGCTTGCCTTACAAAAAACACACTCTGCTTTTGAGAAAAGAGCACTCTTCTACTCTACTGTGTTTCCTATAGGGCCAGAACAGTGAGCTTGCTCAGAACAAAAGAACTGTGCTTCATACAAATACGGCCATATCTAGTTCAATTCTGCTTAGGAAACTGAAAAGAACAGTAGCTCCTCTTCAGTCCAATACACTGTACATGCTGGGAACAGACGCCAGTGCTATTTGCCCTTTGTATGACAATGGGAACGCAATAGTGACTCTTCTTCCCAGAAAACTACTCTTGCTCGTAGGACAAGAAACTGCATGTGATTCATCTCCATTTAGGATTGGGAAACAAACGGTAGCTCACCTTACAAGAAACACACTCTGCTTTTGAGAAAAGAGCACTCTTCTACTCTACTGTCTTTCCTATGGTGTCCCAACAGTGAGCTTGCTCAGAAAAAAAGAACTGTGCTTCCTACACACAGGGGCTATAATTAGTTCAACTCTGCTTAGGGAACTGACATGAACAGTAGCTCCTCTTCAGTCCAATACACTGTACTTGCTGGGAACAGACGCAGGTGCTATTTGCACTGTGTATGGCAATGGGAGCACAATAGTGACTCTTCTTCCCAGAAAACAATTCTTGCTCATAGGAACAGAAACTGCATGTGATTCAACTCCATTTAGAACTGGGAAACAAACGCTAGCTCGCCTTACAAGAAACACACTGCTTTTGAGAAAAGAGCACTCTTCTACTCTACTGTGTTTCCTATGGGGTCCGAACAGTGAGCTTGCTCAGAACAAAAGAACTGTGCTTCCTACACACAGGGGCCATATCTAGTTCAACTCTGCTTAGGAAACTGACAAGAACAGTAGCTCATCTTCAGTCCAATACACTGTACTTGCTGGGAACAGATGCGAGTGCTATTTGCACTGTGTATGTAAATGGGAGCACAATAGTGACTTTCCTTTCCAGAAAACAACTCTTGCTTGTAGGACCAAAAACTGCATGTGATTCAAATCCATTTAGGACTGGGAAACAAACGCTAGCTCGCCTTACAAGGAACACACTCTGCTTTTGAGAAAAGAGCAGTCTTCTATTCTACTGTGGTTCATATGGGGTCCGAACAATGAGCTTGCTCAGAACAAAAGTACTGTGCTTCCTACACACACGGGCCATATCTAGTTAAACTCTGCTTAGGAAACTGACAAGAACAGTAGCTCCGCTTCAGTCCAATACACTGTACTTGCTGGGAACAGATGCGAGTGCTATTTATACTGTGTATGGCAATGGGAGCGCAACAGTGACTTTATTACCAGAAAACAACTCTTGCTCGTAGGACCAAAAACAGGATGTGATTCAACTCCATTTAGGACTGGGAAACAAATGCTAGCTTGCCTTACAAGAAACACACTCTGCTTTTTCGAAACCATCACTCTTCTACTCTACTTTGTTTCCTACGGGGCCAGAACAGTGAGCTTGCTCAGAACAAAAGAACTGTGCTTCATACAAATACGGCCATATCTAGTTCAATTCTGCTTAGGAAACTGACAAGAACAGTAGCTCCTCTTCAGTCCAATACACTGTACATGCTGGGAACAGACGCCAGTGCTATTTGCCCTTTGTATGACAATGGGAACGCAATAGTGACTGTTCTTCCCAGAAAACTACTCTTGCTCGTAGGACAAGAAACTGCATGTGATTCAACTCCATTAAGACTGGGAAACAGTCGCTACCTCGCCTTACAAGAAACACACTCTGCTTTTGAGAAAAGTGCACTCTTCTACTCAACTGTGTTTCCTATGGGGTCCGAACAGTGAGCTTGCTCAGAAAAAAAGAACTGTTATTCCAACACACACGGGCCATATCTAGTTCAACTCTGCTTTGGAAACTGACAAGAACAGTAGCTCCTCTTCAGTCCAATACACTGTTCTTGCTGGGAACAGACGTGAGTGCTATTTGCATTGTGTATGGCAATGGGAGCGCAATAGTGACTTTCCTTACCAGAAAACATCTCTTGGTCAAAGGACCAAAAACTGCATGTGATTCAACTCCATTTAGGACTGGGAAACAAACGCTAGCTCGCCTTACAAGAAACACACTCTGCTTTTGAGAAAAGAGCACTCTTCTACTCTACTGTGTTTCCTATGGTGCCCGAAAAGTGAGCATTCTCAGAACAAAAGAACTGTGCTTCCTACACACACGGGCCATATCTTGTTCAACTCTGCTTAGGAAACTGACATGAACAGTAGCTCCTCTTCAGTCCAATACACTGTACATGCTGGGAACAGACACCAGTGCTATTTGCCCTAGTATCACAATGGGAGCGCAATTGTGACTCTTCTTACCAGAAAACAACTCTAGCTCGTAGGACCAGAAACTGCATGTGATTCATCTCCATTTAGGATTGGGAAACAAACACTAGCTCGCATTACAAGAAACACACTCTGCTTTTGAGAAAAGAGCACTCTTCTACTCTACTGTGTTTCCTATAGTGCCAGAACAGTGAGCATACTCAGAACAAAAGAACTGTGCTTCCTACACACACGGGCCATACCTAGTTCAACTATGCTTAGGAAACTGACATGAACAGTAGCTCTGCTTCACTCCAATACACTGTACTTGCTTGGAACAGACGCCAGTGCTATTTGCACTGTGTATGGCAATGGGAGCACAATAGTGACTCTTCTTACCAGAAAACAACTCTTGCTCGTAGAACAAGAAACTGCATGTGATTCAACTCCATTTAGGACTGGGAAACAAACGCGAGCTCGCCTTACAAGAAACACACTCTGCTTTTGAGAAAAGAGCACTCTTCTGCTCTACTGTCTTTCCTATGGGGTCCGAACAGTGAGCTTGCTCAGAACAAAAGAACTGTGCTTCCTACACACGGGCCATATCTAGTTCAACTCTGCTTAGGAAACTGACAAGAACAGTAGCTCCTATTCAGTCCAATACACTGTACTAGCTGGGAACAGACGCGAGTGCTATTTGCACTGTGTATGGCAATTGGAGCACAATAGTGACTCTTCTTATCAGAAAACAACTCTTGCTCATAGGACCAGAAACTGCATGGGATTCAACTCTATTTTTGACTGGGAAACAAACACTAGCTCGCCTTACAAGAAAGACACTCTGATTTTGAGAAAAGAGCACTCTTCTACTCTACTGTGTTTCCTATGGGTTCGGAATAGTGAGCTTGCTCAGAACAAAAGAATTGTGCTTCCTACACACAGGGGCCATATCTAGTTCATCTCTACTTAGGAGACTGACAAGAACAGTAGCTCCGCTTCAGTCCAATACACTGTACATGCTAGGAACAGACGCGAGTGCTATTTGCACTGTGTATGGCAATGGGAGCGCAATAGTGATTTTCCTTACCAGAAAACAACTCTTGCTCGTAGGACCAAAAACAGGAAGTGATTCAACTCCATTTAGGACTGGGAAACAAATGCTAGCTTGCCTTACAAGAAACACACTCAGGTTTTGAAAAAAGAGCACTCTTCTACTCTACTGTGTTTCCTATGGGGTCTGAACAATGAGCTTGCTCAGAACAAAAGAACTGTGCTTCCTACACACACGGGCCATATCTAGTTCAACTCTGCTTAGGAAACTGACAAGAACGGTAGCTCCTCTTCAGTCCAATACACTGTACTAGCTGGGAACAGACGCGCGTGCTATTTGCACTGTGTATGGCAATAGGAGTGCAATAGTGACTCTTCTTTTCAGAAAACACCTCTTGCTCGTAGGACCAGAAACTGCATGGGATTGAACTCCATTTTTGATTGGGAAACAAACACTAGCTCACCTTACAAGAAACACACTCTGCTTTTGAGAAAAGAGCACTCCTCTACTCTACTGTGTTTTCTATGGGGTCTGACCAGTGAGCTTGCTCAGAACAAAAGAACTGTGCTTCCTACACACATGGGCCATATCTAGTTCAATTATGCTTAGGAAACTGACAAGAACAGCAGATCGTCTTCAGGCCAATACATCTGTACACAGATGCCAGTGCTACTTGCCCCGTTTATGACAATGGGAGCACAATAGTGACTCTTCTTACCTGAAAACAACTCTTGCTCGTAGGACCAGAAACTGCATGTGATTCAACTCCATTTAGGACTGGGAAACAAATACTAGCTTGACTTACAAGAAACACACTCTGCTTTTGAGAAAGGAGCACTCTTCTACTCTAATGTCTTTCCTATAAGGCCAGAACAGTGAGCTTGCTCAGAACAAAAGAACTGTCCTTCCTACGCACACGGCCATATCTAGTTCAATTCTACTTAGGAAACTGACAAGAACTGTAGATCCTCTTCAGTCCAATACACTGTACATGCTGGGAACAGACGCCAGTGCTAATTGACCTGTGTATGACAATGGGAGCGCAATAGTGACTCTTCTTACCAGAAAACAATTCATGCTCATAGGTCCAGAAACTGCATGTGATTCAACTCCATTTAGGACTGGGAAACAAACTCTAGCTCGCCTTACAAGAAACACACTCTGCTTTTGAGAAAAGAGCACTCTTCTACTCTACTGTGTTTCCTATGGTGCCCGAAAAGTGAGCATTCTCAGAACAAAAGAACTGTGCTTCCTACACACACGGGCCATATCTAGTTCAACTCTGCTTAGGAAACTGACAAGAACAGTAGCTCCGCTTCAGTCCAATACACTGTACTTGCTGGGAACAGACGCGAGTGCTATTTGCACTGTGTATAGCAATGGGAGCACAAAAGTGACTTTCCTTACCAGAAAACAACTCTTGCTCGTAGGACCAAAAACTGCATGTGATTCAACGCCATTTAGTACTGGGAAACAAACGCTAGCTCGCCTTACAAAAAACACACTCTGCTTTTGAGAAAAGAACACTCTTCTACTCTACTGTGTTTCCTATAGAGCCAGAACAGTGAGTTTGCTCAGAACAAAAGAACTGTGCTTCCTACAAATACGGCCATATCTAGTTCAATTCTGCTTAGGAAACTGACAAGAACAGTAGATCCTCTTCAGTCCAATACACTGTCGTTGCTGGGAACAGACGCCAGTGCTATTTGCCCTGTGTATGACAATTGGAGCACAATAGTGACTCTTCTTCCCAGAAAACAACTCTTGCTTGTAGGACAAGAAACTGCATGTGATTCCACTCCATTTAGGACTGGGTAACAAACACTAGCTCGCCTTACAAGAAACACACTCTGCTTTTTAGAAAAGAGCAGTCTTCTACTCTACTGTGTTTCCTATGGGGTCCGAACAGTGAGCTTGCTCAGAACAAAAGAACTGTGCTTCCTACAAACACGGGCCATATCTAGTTCAACTCTGCTTAGGAAACTGACAAGAACAGTAGCTTCTCTTCAGTCCAATACACTGTACTTGATGGGAACAGACGCGAGTGCTATTTGCACTGTGTATGCCAATGGGAGCACAATAGTGACTTTCCTTACCAGAAAACAACTCTTGCTCGTAGGGCCAACAACTGCATGTGATTCAACTCCATTTAGGACTGGGAAACAAACTCTAGCTCGCCTTACAAGAAAGACACTCTGCTTTGGAGAAAAGAGCAGTCTTCTACTCTACTGTGTTTCCTATGGGGTCCGAACAGTTAGCTTGCTCAGAACAAAAAAACTGTGCTTCCTACACACACGGGCCATATCTAGTTCAATTCTGCTTAGGAAACTGACAAGAACAGTAGATCCTCTTCAGTCCAATACACTGTACTTGCTGGGAATAGATGCCAGTGCTATTTGCCCTGTTTATGACAATGGGAGCGCAATAGTGACTCCTCTTACCAGAAAATACCTCTTGCTAGTAGGACCAGAAACTGCATGTGATTCAACTCCACTTAGGACTGGGAAACAAACGCTAGCTCGCCTCACAAGAAACACACTCTGCTTTTGAGAAAAGAGCACTCTTCTACTCTAATGTCTTTCCTATAAGGCCAGAAAAGTGAGCATTCTCAGAACAAAAGAACTGTGCTTCCTACACACATGGGCCATATCTAGTTCAACTCTGCTTAGCAAACTGACAAGAACAGTAACTCCGTTTTAGTCCAATACACTGTACTTGCTGGGAACAGACGCGAATGATATTTGCACTGTGTATGGCAATGGGAGCGCAATAGTGACTTTCTTTACCAGAAAACAACTCTTGCTCATAGGACAATAAACTGCATGTGATTCAACTCCATTTAGGACTGGGAAACAAACGCTAGCTCGCCTTACAAGAAACACACTCTGCTTTTGAGAAAAGAGCACTCTTCTACTCTACTGTGTTTCCTATAGGGCCAGAACAGTGAGTTTGCTCAGAAAAAAAGAACTGTGCTTCCTACAAATACCGCCTTATCTAGTTCAATTCTGCTTAGGAAAGTGACAAGAACAGTAGGTCCTCTTCAGTCCAATACACTGTACTTGCTGGGAAGAGACGCGAGTGCTATTTGCACTGTGTATGGCAATGGGAGCACAATAGTGACTCTTCTTACCAGAAAACAACTCTTGCTCGTAGGACAAGAAACTGCATGTGATTCAACTCCATTTAGGACTGGGAAACAAATGCTAGCTCGCCTTACAAGGAACACACTCTGCTTTTGAGAAAAGAGCACTCTTCTACTCTACTGTGTATCCTATGGGATCCGAACAGTGAGCTTTCTCAGAACAAACGAACTGTGCTTTCCATACACATGGGCCATATCTAGTTCAACTCTGCTTAGGAAACTGACAAGAACAGTAGCTCCGCTTCAGTCCAATACACTGTACTTGCTGGGAACAGACGCGAGTGCTATTTGCACTGTGTATGGCAATGGGAGCATAATAGTGACTTTCCTTACCAGAAAAAAACTCTTGCTTGTAGGACCAAAAATTGCATGTCATTCAACTCCATTTAGGACTGGGAAAAAAACGCTAGCTCGCCTTACAAGAAACACACTCTGCTTTTGAGAAAAGAGCACTCTTCTATTCTACTGTGTTTCCTATAGGGCCAGAACAGTGAGTTTGCTCAGAACAAAACAACTGTGCTTCCTACAAATACGGCCATATCTAGTTCAATTCTGCTTAGGAAACTGACAAGAACAGTAGATCCTCTTCAGTCCAGTACACTGTACATGCTGGGATCAGACACAAGTGCTATTTGCCCTGTGTATGAAAATGGGAGCGCAATAGTGACTCTTCTTACCAGAAAACAACCCTTGCTCATAGGACAAGAAACTGCATGTGATTCAACTCGATGTAGGACTGGGAAACAAACGCTAGCTCGCCTTACAAGAAACACACTCTGCTTTTGAGAAAAGAGCACTCTTCTACTCTACTGTGTATCCTATGGGGACCGAACAGTGAGCTTGCTCAGAACAAAAGAACTGTGCTTCCTAAACACACGGGCCATATCTAGTTCAACTCTGCTTTGGAAACTGACAAGAACAGTACCTCCTCTTCAGTACAATACACTGTACTTGCTGGGATCAGACGCGAGTTATATTTGCACTGTGTATGGCAATGGGAGCGCAATAGTGACATTCCTTACCAGAAAACAACTCTTGCTCATAGGACCAGAAACTGCATGTGATTCAGTTCCATTTAGGACGGGAAAAAAATGGTAGCTCGCCTTACAAGAAACACACTCTGCTTTTGAGAAAAGAGCACTCTTGTACTCTACAGTGTTTCCTATAGGGCCAGAACAGTGAGCTTGCTCAGAACAAAAAACTGTGCTTCCTACACACACGGCCATATCTAGTTCAATTCTGCTTAGGAAACTGACAAGAACAGTAGATCCTCTTCAGTCCAATACACTGTACATGCTGGGAACAGACGCCAGTGCTAATTGCCCTGTGTAATACAATGGGAGCGCAATAGTGACTCTTCTTACCAGAAAAAAACTCTTGCTCGTAGGACGAGAAACTGCATGTGATTCATCTCCATTTAGGATTGGGAAACAAACGCTAGCTCACCTTACAAGAAACACACTCTGCTTTTGAGAAAAGAGCACTCTTCTACTCTACTGTGTTTCCTATGGTGTCCGAACAGTGAGCTTGCTCAGAACAAAAGAACTGTGCTTCCTAAACACACGGGCCATATCTAGTTCAACTCTGCTTAGGAAACTGACAAGAACAGTAGCTCCCCTTTAGTCCAATACACTGTACTTGCTGGGAACAGACGCGAGTGCTATTTGCACTGTGTATGACAAGGGGAGCGCAATAGTGACTCTTCTTACCAGAAAACAACTCTTGCTCGTAGGACAAGAAACTGCATGTGATTCAACTCCATTTAAGACTGGGAAACAAACGCTAGCTCGCCTTACAAAAAACACACTCTGCTTTTGAGAAAAGAGCACTCTTCTACTCTACTGTGTTTCCTATAGGGCCAGAACAGTGAGCTTGCTCAGAACAAAAGAACTGTGCTTCATACAAATACGGCCATATCTAGTTCAATTCTGCTTAGGAAACTGAAAAGAACAGTAGCTCCTCTTCAGTCCAATACACTGTACATGCTGGGAACAGACGCCAGTGCTATTTGCCCTTTGTATGACAATGGGAACGCAATAGTGACTCTTCTTCCCAGAAAACTACTCTTGCTCGTAGGACAAGAAACTGCATGTGATTCATCTCCATTTAGGATTGGGAAACAAACGCTAGCTCACCTTACAAGAAACACACTCTGCTTTTGAGAAAAGAGCACTCTTCTACTCTACTGTCTTTCCTATGGTGTCCCAACAGTGAGCTTGCTCAGAAAAAAAGAACTGTGCTTCCTACACACAGGGGCTATAATTAGTTCAACTCTGCTTAGGGAACTGACATGAACAGTAGCTCCTCTTCAGTCCAATACACTGTACTTGCTGGGAACAGACGCAGGTGCTATTTGCACTGTGTATGGCAATGGGAGCACAATAGTGACTCTTCTTCCCAGAAAACAATTCTTGCTCATAGGAACAGAAACTGCATGTGATTCAACTCCATTTAGAACTGGGAAACAAACGCTAGCTCGCCTTACAAGAAACACACTGCTTTTGAGAAAAGAGCACTCTTCTACTCTACTGTGTTTCCTATGGGGTCCGAACAGTGAGCTTGCTCAGAACAAAAGAACTGTGCTTCCTACACACAGGGGCCATATCTAGTTCAACTCTGCTTAGGAAACTGACAAGAACAGTAGCTCATCTTCAGTCCAATACACTGTACTTGCTGGGAACAGATGCGAGTGCTATTTGCACTGTGTATGTAAATGGGAGCACAATAGTGACTTTCCTTTCCAGAAAACAACTCTTGCTTGTAGGACCAAAAACTGCATGTGATTCAAATCCATTTAGGACTGGGAAACAAACGCTAGCTCGCCTTACAAGGAACACACTCTGCTTTTGAGAAAAGAGCAGTCTTCTATTCTACTGTGGTTCATATGGGGTCCGAACAATGAGCTTGCTCAGAACAAAAGTACTGTGCCTCCTACACACACGGGCCATATCTAGTTAAACTCTGCTTAGGAAACTGACAAGAACAGTAGCTCCGCTTCAGTCCAATACACTGTACTTGCTGGGAACAGATGCGAGTGCTATTTATACTGTGTATGGCAATGGGAGCGCAACAGTGACTTTATTACCAGAAAACAACTCTTGCTCGTAGGACCAAAAACAGGATGTGATTCAACTCCATTTAGGACTGGGAAACAAATGCTAGCTTGCCTTACAAGAAACACACTCTGCTTTTTCGAAACCATCACTCTTCTACTCTACTTTGTTTCCTATGGGGCCAGAACAGTGAGCTTGCTCAGAACAAAAGAACTGTGCTTCATACAAATACGGCCATATCTAGTTCAATTCTGCTTAGGAAACTGACAAGAACAGTAGCTCCTCTTCAGTCCAATACACTGTACATGCTGGGAACAGACGCCAGTGCTATTTGCCCTTTGTATGACAATGGGAACGCAATAGTGACTCTTCTTCCCAGAAAACTACTCTTGTTCGTAGGACAAGAAACTGCATGTGATTCAACTCCATTAAGACTGGGAAACAATCGCTAGCTCGCCTTACAAGAAACACATTCTGCTTTTGAGAAAAGTGCACTCTTCTACTCAACTGTGTTTCCTATGGGGTCCGAACAGTGAGCTTGCTCAGAACAAAAGAACTGTTATTCCAACACACACGGGCCATATCTAGTTCAACTCTGCTTTGGAAACTGACAAGAACAGTAGCTCCTCTTCAGTCCAATACACTGTCCTTGCTGGGAACAGACGTGAGTGCTATTTGCATTGTGTATGGCAATGGGAGCGCAATAGTGACTTTCCTTACCAGAAAACATCTCTTGGTCAAAGGACCAAAAACTGCATGTGATTCAACTCCATTTAGGACTGGGAAACAAACGCTAGCTCGCCTTACAAGAAACACACTCTGCTTTTGAGAAAAGAGCACTCTTCTACTCTACTTTGTTTCCTATGGTGTCCAAAAAGTGAGCTTGCTCAGAACAAAAGAACTGTGCTTCCTACACACACGGGCCATATCTAGTTCAACTCTGCTTAGGAAACTGACAAGAACAGTAGATCCTCTTCAGTCCAATACACTGTACATGCTGGGAACAGACGCCAGTGCTATTTGCCCTTTGTATGACAATGGGAACGCAATAGTGACTCTTCTTCCCAGAAAACTACTCTTGCTCGTAGGACAAGAAACTGCATGTGATTCAACTCCATTAAGACTGGGAAACAATCGCTAGCTCGCCTTACAAGAAACACACTCTGCTTTTGAGAAAAGTGCACTCTTCTACTTAACTGTGTTTCCTATGGGGTCCGAACAGTGAGCTTGCTCAGAACAAAAGAACTGTTATTCCAACACACACGGGCCATATCTAGTTCAACTCTGCTTTGGAAACTGACAAGAACAGTAGCTCCTCTTCAGTCCAATACACTGTACTTGCTGGGAACAGACGCGAGTGCTATTAGCACTGTGTATGGCAATGGGAGCACAATAGTGACTTTCCTTACCAGAAAACAACTCTTGCTCGTAGGATCAGAAAGTGCATATGATTCAGCTCCATTTAGGACTGGGAAACAAATGCTAGCTCGCCTTACAAGAAACACACTCTGCTTTTGAGAAAAGAGCACTCTTCTCCTCTACTGTGTTTCCTATGGGGTCCGAACAGTGAGCTTGCTCAGAACAAAAGAACTGTGCTTCCTACACACACGGACCATATGTAGTTCAACTCTGCTTAGGAAACTGACAAGAACAGTAGCTCCTCTTCAGGCCAATACACTGTACTTGCTGGGAACAGACGCCAGTGCTATTTGCACTGTGTATGGCAATAGGAGCACAATAGTGTCTCTTCTTATCAGAAAAAAACTCTTGCTCATAGGACCAGAAACTGCATGGGATTCAACACCATTTCTGACTGGGAAACAAACACTAGCTCGCCTTACAAGAAAGACACTCTGATTTTGAGAAAAGAGCACTCTTCTACTCTACTGTGTTTCCTATGGGGTCCGAACATTGTGCTTGCTCAGAACAAAAGAAATGTGCTTCCTACACACACGGGCCATATCTAGTTCAACTCTGCTTTGGAAACTGACAAGAACAGTAGCTCCTCTTCAGTCCAATACACTGTACTTGCTTGGAACAGACGTGAGTGCTATTTGCACAGTGTCTGGAAATGGGAGTGCAATAGTGACTTTCCTTACCAGAAAACAACTCTTGCTTGTAAGACCAAAAACAGGATGTGATTCAACTGCATTTAGGACAGGGAAACAAATGCTAGCTTGCCTTACAAGAAACACACTCTGCTTTTGAGAAAAGAGCACTCTTCTCCTCTACTGTGTTTCCTATGGGGTCCGAACAGTGAGCTTGCTCAGAACAAAAGAACTGTGCTTCCTACACACGGGCCATATCTAATTCAACTCTGCTTAGGAAACTGACAAGAAAGGTAGATCCTCTTCAGTCCAATACACTGTACTTGCTGGGATTAGACGCCAGTGCTATTTGCCTTGTGTATGACAATGGGAGCACAATATTGACTCTTCTTACCAGAAAAGAACTCTTGCTGGTAGGACCAGAAACTGCATGGGATTCAACTCCATTTAGGACTGGGAAACAAACGCTAGCTCGACTTACAAGAAACACACTCTGCTTTTGAGAAAAGAGCAGTCTTCTACTCTAATGTGTTTCCTAGAGGGCCAGAACAGTGAGCATTCACAGAACAAAAGAACTGTGCTTCCTACACACATGGTCCATATCTAGTTCAACTCTGCTTAGGAAACTGACAAGAACAGTAGATCCTCTTCAGTCCAATACACTGTACATGCTGGGAACAGACGCCAGTGCTATTTGCCCTGTGTATGACAAGGGGAGCGCAGTAGTGACTCTTCTTACCAGAAAACAACTCTTGCTCGTAGGACAAGAAACTGCATGTGATTCAACTCCATTTAGGACTGGGAAACAAACGCTAGCTCGCCTTACAAGAAACACACTCTGCTTTTGAGAAAAGAGCACTCTTCTACTCTACTGTGTATCCAATGGGATCCGAACAGTGAGCTTGCTCCAAACAAAAGAACTGTGCTTCCTACACACACGGGCCATATCTAGTTCAACTCTACTTAGGAATCTGACAAGAACAGTAGCTCCTCTTCAGTCCAATACACTGTACTTGCTTGGAACAGACGTGAGTGCTATTTGCACTGTGTCTGGAAATGGGAGTGCAATAGTGACTTTCCTTACCAGAAAACAACTCTTGCTTGTAAGACCAAAAACAGGATGTGATTCAACTGCATTTAGGACAGGGAAACAAATGCTAGCTTGCCTTACAAGAAACACACTCTGCTTTTGAGAAAAGAGCACTCTTCTACTCTACTGTGTTTCCTATGGGGTCCGAACAGTGAGCTTGCTCAGAACAAAAGAACTGTGCTTCCTACACACGGGCCATATCTAATTCAACTCTACTTAGGAATCTGACAAGAACAGTAGCTCCTCTTCAGTCCAATACACTGTACTTGCTTGGAACAGACGTGAGTGCTATTTGCACAGTGTCTGGAAATGGGAGTGCAATAGTGACTTTCCTTACCAGAAAACAACTCTTGCTTGTAAGACCAAAAACAGGATGTGATTCAACTGCATTTAGGACAGGGAAACAAATGCTAGCTTGCCTTACAAGAAACACACTCTGCTTTTGAGAAAAGAGCACTCTTCTCCTCTACTGTGTTTCCTATGGGGTCCGAACAGTGAGCTTGCTCAGAACAAAAGAACTGTGCTTCCTACACACGGGCCATATCTAATTCAACTCTGCTTAGGAAACTGACAAGAAAGGTAGATCCTCTTCAGTCCAATACACTGTACTTGCTGGGATTAGACGCCAGTGCTATTTGCCTTGTGTATGACAATGGGAGCACAATAGTGACTCTTCTTACCAGAAAAGAACTCTTGCTGGTAGGACCAGAAACTGCATGGGATTCAACTCCATTTAGGACTGGGAAACAAACGCTAGCTCGACTTACAAGAAACACACTCTGCTTTTGAGAAAAGAGCAGTCTTCTACTCTAATGTGTTTCCTAGAGGGCCAGAACAGTGAGCATTCACAGAACAAAAGAACTGTGCTTCCTACACACATGGTCCATATCTAGTTCAACTCTGCTTAGGAAACTGACAAGAACAGTAGATCCTCTTCAGTCCAATACACTGTACATGCTGGGAACAGACGCCAGTGCTATTTGCCCTGTGTATGACAAGGGGAGCGCAATAGTGACTCTTCTTACCAGAAAACAACTCTTGCTCGTAGGACAAGAAACTGCATGTGATTCAACTCCATTTAGGACTGGGAAACAAACGCTAGCTCGCCTTACAAGAAACACACTCTGCTTTTGAGAAAAGTGCACTCTTCTACTCGACTGTGTTTCCTATGGGGTCTGAACAGTGAGCTTGCTCAGAACAAAAGAACTGTTATTCCTACACACACGGGCCATATCTAGTTCAACTCCGCTTTGGAAACTGACAAGAACAGTAGCTCCTCTTCAGTCCAATACACTGTTCTTGCTGGGAACAGACGTGAGTGCTATTTGCACTGTGTATGGCAATGGGAGCGCAGAAGTGACTTTCCTTACCAGAAAACATCTCTTGGTCGTAGGACCAAAAACTGCATGTGATTCAACTCCATTTAGGACTGGGAAACAAACGCTAGCTCGCCTTACAAGAAACACACTCTGCTTTTGAGAAAAGAGCACTCTTCTACTCTACTGTGTTTCCTATGGGGTCCGAACAGTGAGCTTGCTCAGAACAAAAGAACTGTGCTTCCTACACACGGGCCATATCTAATTCAACTCTACTTAGGAATCTGACAAGAACAGTAGCTCCTCTTCAGTCCAATACACTGTACTTGCTTGGAACAGACGTGAGTGCTATTTGCACAGTGTCTGGAAATGGGAGTGCAATAGTGACTTTCCTTACCAGAAAACAACTCTTGCTTGTAAGACCAAAAACAGGATGTGATTCAACTGCATTTAGGACAGGGAAACAAATGCTAGCTTGCCTTACAAGAAACACACTCTGCTTTTGAGAAAAGAGCACTCTTCTCCTCTACTGTGTTTCCTATGGGGTCCGAACAGTGAGCTTGCTCAGAACAAAAGAACTGTGCTTCCTACACACGGGCCATATCTAATTCAACTCTGCTTAGGAAACTGACAAGAAAGGTAGATCCTCTTCAGTCCAATACACTGTACTTGCTGGGATTAGACGCCAGTGCTATTTGCCTTGTGTATGACAATGGGAGCACAATAGTGACTCTTCTTACCAGAAAAGAACTCTTGCTGGTAGGACCAGAAACTGCATGGGATTCAACTCCATTTAGGACTGGGAAACAAACGCTAGCTCGACTTACAAGAAACACACTCTGCTTTTGAGAAAAGAGCAGTCTTCTACTCTAATGTGTTTCCTAGAGGGCCAGAACAGTGAGCATTCACAGAACAAAAGAACTGTGCTTCCTACACACATGGTCCATATCTAGTTCAACTCTGCTTAGGAAACTGACAAGAACAGTAGATCCTCTTCAGTCCAATACACTGTACATGCTGGGAACAGACGCCAGTGCTATTTGCCCTGTGTATGACAAGGGGAGCGCAATAGTGACTCTTCTTACCAGAAAACAACTCTTGCTCGTAGGACAAGAAACTGCATGTGATTCAACTCCATTTAGGACTGGGAAACAAACGCTAGCTCGCCTTACAAGAAACACACTCTGCTTTTGAGAAAAGTGCACTCTTCTACTCGACTGTGTTTCCTATGGGGTCTGAACAGTGAGCTTGCTCAGAACAAAAGAACTGTTATTCCTACACACACGGGCCATATCTAGTTCAACTCCGCTTTGGAAACTGACAAGAACAGTAGCTCCTCTTCAGTCCAATACACTGTTCTTGCTGGGAACAGACGTGAGTGCTATTTGCACTGTGTATGGCAATGGGAGCGCAAAAGTGACTTTCCTTACCAGAAAACATCTCTTGGTCGTAGGACCAAAAACTGCATGTGATTCAACTCCATTTAGGACTGGGAAACAAACGCTAGCTCGCCTTACAAGAAACACACTCTGCTTTTGAGAAAAGAGCACTCTTCTACTCTACTGTGTTTCCTATGGTGCCCGAACAGTGAGCATTCTCAGAACAAAAGAACTGTGCTTCCTACACACAGGGGCCATATCTAGTTCAACTCTGCTTAGGAAACTGACAAGAACAGTGGCTCCTTTTCAGTCAAATACACTGTACTTGCTGGGAACAGACGCAAGTGCTATTTGCACTGTGTATGGCAATGGGAGCACAATAGTGACTTTCCTTACCAGAAAACAACTCTTGCTCATAGGATCAAAAACTGTATGTAATTCAAATCCATTTAGGAATGGGAAACAAACGCTAGCTCGCCTTACAAGAAAGACACTCTGATTTTGAGAAAAGAGCAGTCTTCTACTCGACTGTGTTTCCAATGGGGTCCGAACAGTGAGCTTGCTCAGAACAAAAGAACTGTGCTTCCTAGAAACACGGGCCATATCTAGTACAACTCTGCTTATGAAACTGACAAGAACATTAGCTCCGCTTCAGTCCAATTCACTGTGCTTGTTGGGAACAGACACGAGTGCTATTTGCACTGTGTATGGCAATGGAGCGCAATAATGACTTTCCTTACCAGAAAACAACTCTTGCTCGTAGGACCAAAAACTGCATGTGATTCAACTCCATTTAGGACTCGGAAACAAACCCTAGCTCACCTTACAGGAAACACACTCTGCTTTTGAGAAAAGAGCACTCTTCTACTCTACTGTGTTTCCTATATGGCCAGAACAGTGAGTTTGCTCAGAACAAAGAACTGTGCTTCCTACAAATACGGCCATATCTAGTTCAATTCTGCTTAGGAAACTGACAAGAACAGTAGATCCTCTTCAGTCCAATACACTGTACATGCTGGGAACAGACGCAAGTGCTATTTGCCCTGTGTATGACAATGGGAGCGCAATAGTGACTCTTCTTACCAGAAAACAACTCTTGCTCATATGACAAGAAACTGCATGTGATTCAACTCGATTTAGGACTGGGAAACAAACGCTAGTTCGCATTACAAGAAACACAATCTGCTTTTGAGAAAAGAGCACTCTTCTACTCTACTGTGTATCCAATGGGATCCGAACAGTGAGCTTGCTCCGAACAAAAGAACTGTGCTTCCTACACACATGGGCCATATCTAGTTCAATTATGCTTAGGAAACTGACAAGAACAGCAGATCGTCTTCAGTCCAATACATCTGTACACAGATGCCAGTGCTATTTGCCCCGTTTATGACAATGGGAGCACAATAGTGACTCTTCTTACCTGAAAACAACTCTTGCTCGTAGGACCAGAAACTGCATGTGATTCAACTCCATTTAGGACTGCGAAACAAATGCTAGCTTGACTTACAAGAAACACACTCTGCTTTTGAGAAAGGAGCACTCTTCTACTATAATGTCTTTCCTATAAGGCCAGAACAGTGAGCATTCTCAGAACAAAAGAACTGTGCTTCCTACACACACGGGCCATATCTAGTTCAACTCAGCTTAGAAAACTGACAAGAACAGTAGATGCTCTTCAGTCCAATACACTGTACATGCTGGGAACAGACGCCAGTGCTATTTGCCCTGTGTATGACAATGGTAGCGCAATAGTTACTCTTCTTACCAGAAAACATCTCTTACTCGTAGGACAAGAAACTGCATGTGATTCATCTCCATTTAGGATTGGGAAACAAACGCTAGCTCGCCTTACAAGAAACACACTCTGCTTTTGAGAAAAGAGCAGTCTTCTACTCTACTGTGTTTCTTATGGGGTCCGTACAGTGAGCTTGCTCAGAACAAAAGAATTGTGTTTCCTACACACATGGGCCATATCTAGCTCAACTCTGCTTAGGAAACTGACAAGAACTGTAGCTCTTCTTCAGTCCAATACACTGCACTTGCTGGGAGCAGACGCGAGTGCTATTTGCACTGTGTATGGCAATGGGATCGCAATAGTGACTTTCCTTACCAGAAAACAACTCTTGCTTGTAGGACCAGAAACTGCATGTGATTCAACTAAATTTAGGACTGGGAAACAAACGCTAGCTCGTCTTACAAGAAAGACACTCTGCTTTTTCAAAACCATCACTTTTCTACTCTACTTTGTTTCCTATAGGGCCAGAACAGTGAGCTTGCTCAGAAGAAAAGAACTGTGCTTCCTACGCACACGGCAATAACTAGTTCAATTCTATTTAGGAAACTGACAAGAACTGTAGATTCTCTTCAGTCCAATACACTGTACATGCTTGGAACAGACGCCAGGGCTAATTGCCCTGTGTATGACAATGGGAGCACAATAGTGACTCTTCTTACCAGAAAACAATTCATGCTCATAGGTCCAGAAACTGCATGTGATTCAACTCCATTTAGGACTGGGAAACAAACGCTAGCTCGCCTTACAAGAAACACACTCTGCTTTTGAGAAAAGAGCACTCTTCTACTCTACTGTGTTTCCTATGGGGTCCGAACAGTGAGCTTGCTCAGAACAAAAGAACTGTGCTTCCTACACACAAGGGCCATATCTAGTTCAACTCTGCTTAGGAAACTGACAAGAACAGTAGCTCCTCTTCAGTCCAATACACTGTACTTGCTTGGAACCGACGTGAGTGCTATTTGCACTGTGTCTGGAAATGGGAGTGCAATAGTGACTTTCCTTACCAGAAAACAACTCTTGTTTGTAAGACCAAAAACAGGATGTGATTCAACTCCATTTAGTACAGGGAAACAAATGCTAGCTTGCCTTACAAGAAACACACTCTGCTTTTGAGAAAAGAGCACTCTTCTACTCTACTGTGTTTCCTGTGGGGTCCGAACAGTGAGCTTGCTCAGAACAAAAGAACTGTGCTTCCTACACACACGGGCCATATCTAATTCAACTCTGCTTAGGAAACTGACAAGAAAGGTAGATCCTCTTCAGTCCAATACACTGTACTTCCTGGGATTAGACGCCAGTGCTATTTGCCTTGTGTATGACAATGGGAGCACAATAGTGACTCTTCTTACCAGAAAAGAACTCTTGCTGGTAGGACCAGAAACTGTATGGGATTCAACTCCATTTAGGACTGGGAAACAAACGCTAGCTCGACTTACAAGAAACACACTCTGCTTTTGAGAAAAGAGCAGTCTTCTACTCTAATGTGTTTCCTATAGGGCCAGAAGAGTGAGCATTCGCAGAACAAAAGAACTGTGCTTCCTACACACATGGTCCATATCTAGTTCAACTCTGCTTAGGAAACTGACAAGAACAGTAGATCCTCTTCAGTCCAATACGGTGTACATGCTGGGAACAGACGCCAGTGCTATTTGCCCTGTGTATGACAAGGGGAGCGCAATAGTGACTCTTCTTACCAGAAAACAACTCTTGCTCGTAGGACAAGAAACTGCATGTGATTCAACTCCATTTAGGACTGGGAAACAAACGCTAGCTCGCCTTACAAGAAACACACTCTGCTTTTGAGAAAAGAGCACTCTTCTACTCTACTGTGTTTCCTATGGTGCCCGATCAGTGAGCATTCTCAGAAGAAAAGAACAGTGCTTCCTACACACACGGGCCATATCTAGTTCAACTCTGCTTAGGAAACTGACATGAACAGTAGCTCCTCTTCAGTCCAATACACTGTACATGCTGGGAACAGACGCCAGTGCTATTTGCCCAAGTATCACAATGGGAGCACAATAGTGACTCGTCTTACCAGAAAACAACTCTTGCTCGTAGGACCAGAAACTGCATGTGATTCATCTCCATTTAGGATTGGGAAACAATCGCTAGCTCGCCTTACAAGAAACACACTCTGCTTTTGAGAAAAGAGCACTCTTCTACTCTACTGTGTTTCCTATAGGGCCAGAACAGTGAGCATTCTCAGAACAAAAGAACTGTGCTTCCTACACACAGGGGCCATATCTAGTTCAACTCTCCTTAGGAAACTGACAAGAAGAGTAGCTCCGCTTCAGTCCAATACACTGTACTTGCTGGGAACAGACACGAGTGCTATTTGCACTGTGTATGGCAATGGGAGTGCAATAGTGACATTCCTTACCAGAAAACAACTCTTGCTCGTAGGACCAAAAACTGCATGTGATTCAACTCCATTTAGGACTGGGAAAAAAACGCTAGCTCACCTTACAAGAAACACACTCTGCTTTTGAGAAAAGAGCACTCTTCTACTCTACTGTGTTTCCTATATGGCCAGAACAGTGAGTTTGCTCAGAACAATAGAACTGTGCTTCCTATACACACGGGCGATATCTAGTTCAAGTCTGCTTAGGAAACTGACAAGAACAGTAGATCCTCTTCAGTCCAATACACTGTAGTTGCTGGGAACAGACGCCACTGCTATTTGCCCTATGTATCACAATGGGAGCGCAATAGTGACTCTTCTTACCAGAAAACAACTCTTGCTCGTAGGACAAGAAACTGCATGTGATTCATCTCCATTTAGGATTGGGAAACAAACGCTAGCTCGCCTTACAAGAAACACACTCTGCTTTTGAGAAAAGTGCACTCTTCTACTCGACTGTGTTTCCTATGGGGTCTGAACAGTGAGCTTGCTCAGAACAAAAGAACTGTTATTCCTACACACACGGGCCATATCTAGTTCAACTCCGCTTTGGAAACTGACGTGAACAGTAGCTCCTCTTCAGTCCAATACACTGTTCTTGCTGGGAACAGACGCGAGTGCTATTTGCACTGTGTATGGCAATGGGAGCGCAATAGTGACTTTCCTTACCAGAAAACAACTCTTGCTTGCAGGACCAGAAACTGCATGTGATTCAACTCCATTTAGGACTGGGAAACAAACGCTAGCTCGTCTTACAAGAAAGACACTCTGCTTTTTCGAAACCATCACTATTCTACTCTACTTTGTTTCCTATAGGGCCAGAACAGTGAGCTTGCTCAGAACAAAAAACTGTGCTTCCTACACACACGGCCATATCTAGTTCAATTCTGCTTAGGAAACTGACAAGAACAGTAGATCCTCTTCAGTCCAATACACTGTACATGCTGGGAACAGACGCCAGTGCTAATTGCCCTATGTATGACAATGGGAGCGCAATAGTGACTCTTCTTACCAGAAAACAACTCTTGCTCGTAGGACGAGAAACTGCATATGATTCATCTCCATTTAGGATTGGGAAACAAACGCTAGCTCGCCTTACAAGAAACATACTCTGCTTTTGAGAAAAGAGCACTCTTCTACTCTACTGTGTTTCCTATGGTGTCCGAACAGTGAGCTTGCTCAGAACAAAAGAACTGTGCTTCCTACACACATGGGCCATATCTAGTTCAACTCTGCTTAGGAAACTGACAAGAACAGTAGCTCCTTTTCAGTCCAATACACTGTACTTGCTGGGAACAGAGGAGAGTGCTATTTGCACTGTGTATGGCAATGGGAGCACAATAGTGACTTTCCTTACCAGAAAACAACTCTTGCTCGTAGGACCAAAAACTGGATGTGATTCAACTCCATTTAGGAATGGGAAACAAACGCTAGCTCGCCTTACAAGAAAGACACTCTGATTTTGAGAAAAGAGCACTCTTCTCCTCGACTGTGTTTCCTATGGGGTCCGAACAGTGAGCTTGCTCAGAACAAACGAACTGTTTTTCCAACACACATGGGCCATAT
Organism: Peromyscus eremicus; assembly: GCF_949786415.1. NCBI lineage: Eukaryota > Metazoa > Chordata > Mammalia > Rodentia > Cricetidae > Peromyscus > Peromyscus eremicus. Next base: position 1,162,398 of record NW_026734300.1, read on the forward strand.
CTAGTTCAACTCTGCTTTGGAAACTGACAAGAACAGTAGCTCCTCTTCAGTCCAATACACTGTTCTTGCTGGGAACAGACGTGAGTGCTATTTGCACTGTGTATGGAAATGGGAGCGCAATAGTGACTTTCCTAACCAGAAAACATCTCTTGGTCAAAGGACCAAAAACTGCATGTGATTCAACTCCATTTAGGACTGGGAAACAAACGCTAGCTTACCTTACAAGAAACACACTCTGCTTTTGAGAAAAGAGGACTCTTCTACTCTACTGTGTTTCCTATAGGGCCAGAACAGTGAGTTTGCTCAGAAAAAAACAACTGTGCTTCCTACAAATACCGCCTTATCTAGATCAATTCTGCTTAGGAAAGTGACAAGAACAGTAGGTCCTCTTCAGTCCAATAAACTGTACATGCTGGGAACAGACGCCAGTGCTATTTGCCCTGTGTATGACAATGGGAGCTCAATAGTGACTCTTCTTACCAGAAAACAACTCTTGCTCGTAGGACAGGAAACTGCATGTGATTCAACTCCATTTAGGACTGGGAAACAAATGCCAGCTCGCCTTACAAGAAACACACTCTGCTTTGGAGAAAAGAGCACGCTTCTTCTCTACTGTGTATCCTATGGAATCCGAACAGTGAGCTTGCTCAGAATAAAAGAACTGTGCTTCCTACACACATGTGCCATATCTAGTTAAACTCTGCTTAGGAAACTGACAAGAACAGTAGCTCCGCTTCAGTCCAATACACTGTACTTGCTGGGAACAGACGCGAGTGCTATTTGCACTGTGTATGTCAATGGGAGCACAATAGTGACTCTTCTTACCAGAAAACAACTGTTGCTCGTAGGACAAGGAACTGCATGTGATTCAACTCCATTTAGGACTGGGAAACAAACGCTAGCTCGCCTTACAAGGAACACACTCTGCTTTTGAGAAAAGAGCACTCTTCTACTCTACTGTGTATCCTATGGGATCCGAACAGTGAGCTTGCTCAGAACAAAAGAACTGTGCTTTCTATACACATGGGCCATATCTAGTTCAACTCTGCTTAGGAAACTGACAAGCACCGTAGCTCCGTTTCAGTCCAATTCATGTACTTGCTGGGAACAGACACGACTGCTATTTGCCCTGTGTATGGCAATGGGAGCGCAATAGTGACTTTCCTTACCAGAAAACAACTCTTGCTCGTAGGACCAAAAACTGCATGTGATTCAACTCCATTTAGGACTGGGAAACAAACGCTAGCTCGCCTTAGAAGGAACACACTCTGCTTTTGAGAAAAGAGCACTCTTCTACTCTACTGTGTATCCTATGGGATGCGAACAGTGAGCTTGCTCAGAACAAAAGAACTGGGCTTCCTATACACATGGGCCATATCTAGTTCAACTCTGCTTAGGAAACTCACAAGAACAGTAGCTCCGCTTCAGTCCAATACACTGTACTTGCTGGGAACAGACGCGAGTGCTATTTGCAGTGTGTATGGCAATGGGAGCACAAAAGTGACTTTCCTTACCAGAAAACAACTCTTGCTCGTAGGACCAAAAACTGCATGTGATTCAACTCCATTTAGGACTGGGAAACAAACGCTAGCTCGCCTTAGAAAAAACACACTCTGCTTTTGAGAAAAGAACACTCTTCTACTCTACTGTGTTTCCTATAGAGCCAGAACAGTGAGTTTGCTCAGAACAAAAGAACTGTGCTTCCTACAAATATGGCCATATCTAGTTCAATTCTGCTTAGGAAACTGACAAGAACAGTAGATCCTCTCAGTCCAATACACTGTAGTTGCTGGGAACAGACGCCAGTGCTATTTGCCCTGTGTATGACAATTGAAGCACAATAGTGACTCTTCTTACCAGAAAACTTCTCTTGCTTGTAGGACAAGAAACTGCATGTGATTCCACTCCATTTAGGACTGGGAAACAAACACTAGCTCGCCTTACAAGAAACACACTCTGCTTTTTAGAAAAGAGCAGTCTTCTACTCTACTGTGTTTCCTATGGGGTCCGAACAGTGAGCTTGCTCAGAACAAAAGAACTGTGCTTCCTACAAACACGGGCCATATCTAGTTCAACTCTGCTTAGGAAACTGACAAGAACAGTAGCTTCTCTTCAGTCCAATACACTGAACTTGATGGGAACAGACGCGAGTGCTATTTGCACTGTGTATGCCAATGGGAGCACAATAGTGACTTTCCTTACCAGAAAACAACTCTTGCTCGTAGGGCCAACAACTGCATGTGATTCAACTCCATTTAGGACTGGGAAACAAACTCTAGCTCGCCTTACAAGAAACACACTCTGCTTTGGAGAAAAGAGCAGTCTTCTACTCTACTGTGTTTCCTATGGGGTCCGAACTGTTAGCTTGCTCAGAACAAAAGAACTGTGCTTCCTACACACACGGGCCATATCTAGTTCAATTCTGCTTAGGAAACTGACAAGAACAGTAGATCCTCTTCAGTCCAATACACTGTACTTGCTGGGAATAGATGCCAGTGCTATTTGCCCTGTTTATGACAATGGGAGCGCAATAGTGACTCCTCTTACCAGAAAATAACTCTTGCTCGTAGGACCAGAAACTGCATGTGATTCAACTCCACTTAGGACTGGGAAACAAACGCTAGCTCACCTCACAAGAAACACACTCTGCTTTTGAGAAAAGAGCACTCTTCTACTCTAATGTCTTTCCTATAAGGCCAGAAAAGTGAGCATTCTCAGAACAAAAGAACTGTGCTTCCTACACACGTGGGCCATATCTAGTTCAACTCTGCTTAGCAAACTGACAAGAACAGTAACTCCGCTTTAGTCCAATACACTGTACTTGCTGGGAACAGACGCGAATGATATTTGCACTGTGTATTGCAATGGAGCGCAATAATGACTTTCCTTACCAGAAAACAACTCTTGCTCGTAGGACCAAAAACAGGATGTGATTCAACTCCATTTAGGACTGGGAAACAAATGCTAGCTTGCCTTACAAGAAACACACTCTGCTTTTTCGAAACCATCACTCTTCTACTCTACTTTGTTTCCTATAGGGCCAGAACAGTGATCTTGCTCAGAACAAAAAACTGTGCTTCCTACACACACGGCCGTATCTAGTTCAATTCTGCTTAGGAAACTGACAAGAACAGTAGATCCTCTTCAGTCCAATACACTGTACATGCTGGGAACAGATGCCAGTGCTAATTGCCCTGTGTATGACAATGGGAGCGCAATAGTGACTCTTCTTACCAGAAAACCACTCTTGCTCGTAGGACGAGAAACTGCATGTGATTCATCTCCATTTAGGATTGGGAAACAAACGCTAGCTCACCTTACAAGAAACACACTCTGCTTTTCAGAAAAGAGCACTCTTCTACTCTACTGTGTTTCCTATGGTGTCCGAACAGTGAGCTTGCTCAGAACAAAAGAACTGTGCTTCCTACACACACGGGCCATATCTAGTTCAACTCTGCTTAGGAAACTGACAAGAACAGTAGCTCCTCTTTAGTCCAATACACTGTACTTGCTGGGAACAGACGCGAGTGCTATTTGCACTGTGTATGACAAGGGGAGCGCAATAGTGACTCTTCTTACCAGAAAACAACTCTTGCTCATAGGACATGTGATTCAACTCCATTTAGGACTGGGAAACAAACGCTAGCTCCCCTTACAAAAAACACACTCTGCTTTTGAGAAAAGAGCACTCTTCTACTCTACTGTGTTTCCTATAGGGCCAGAACAGTGAGCTTGCTCAGAAAAAAAGAACTGTGCTTCATACAAATACGAACATATCTAGTTCAATTCTGCTTAGGAAACTGACAAGAACAGTAGCTCCTCTTCAGTCCAATACACTGTACATGCTGTGAACAGACGCCAGTGCTATTTGCCCTTTGTATGACAATGGGAACGCAATAGTGACTCTTCTTCCCAGAAAACTACTCTTGCTCGTAGGACAAGAAACTGCATGTGATTCAACTCCATTAAGACTGGGAAACAATCGCTAGCTCGCCTTACAAGAAACACACTCTGCTTTTGAGAAAAGTGCACTCTTCTACTCAACTGTGTTTCCTATGGGGTCTGAACAGTGAGCTTGCTCAGAACAAAAGAACTGTTATTCCAACACACACGGGCCATATCTAGTTCAACTCTGCTTTGGAAACTGACAAGAACAGTAGCTCCTCTTCAGTCCAATACACTGTTCTTGCTGGGAACAGACGTGAGTGCTATTTGCATTGTGTATGGCAATGGGAGCGCAATAGTGACTTTCCTTACCAGAAAACATCTCTTGGTCAAAGGACCAAAAACTGCATGTGATTCAACTCCATTTCTGACTGGGAAACAAACACTAGCTCGCCTTACAAGAAACACACTCTGCTTTTGAGAAAAGAGCACTCCTCTACTCTACTGTGTTTCCTATGGTGCCCGAAAAGTGAGCATTCTCAGAACAAAAGAACTGTGCTTCCTACACACAGGGGCCATATCTAGTTCAACTCTGCTTAGGAAACTGACAAGAACAGTAGCTCCGCTTCAGTCCAATACTGTACTTGCTAGGAACAGAAGCGAGTGCTATTTGCACTGTGTATGGAAATGGGAGCGCAATAGACACTTTCCTTACCAGAAAACAACTCTTGGTCATAGAACCAAAAACTGCATGTGATTCAACTCCATTTAGGACTGGGAAACAAACGCTAGCTTGCCTTACAAGAAACACACTCTGCTTTTGAGAAAAGAGCACTCTTTTACTCAACTGTGTTTCCTATAGGGCCAGAACAGTGAGTTTGCTCAGAACAAAAGAACTGTGATTTCTACAAATACGGCCATATCTAGTTCAATTCAGCTTAGGAAACTGACAAGAACAGTAGATACTCTTCAGTCCAATACACTGTACATGCTGGGAACAGACGCAATTGCTATTTGCCCTGTGTATGACAATGGGAGCGCAATAGTGACTCTTCTTACCAGAAAACAACTCTTGCTCCTAGGACAAGAAACTGCATGTGATTCAACTCCATTTAGGACTGGGAAACAAACGCTAGCTCGCCTTACAAGAAACACATTCTGCTTTTGAGAAAAGAGCAGTCTTCTACTCTGCTGTGTTTCCTATGGGGTCCGAACATTGTGCTTGCTCAGAACAAAAGAAATGTGCTTCCTACACACACGGGCCATATCTAGTTCAACTCTGCTTTGGAAACTGACAAGAACAATACCTCCTCTTCAGTACAATACACTGTACTTGCTGGGATCAGACGCGAGTTATATTTGCACTGTGTATGGCAATGGGAGCGCAATAGTGACATTCCTTACCAGAAAACAACTCTTGCTCATAGGACCAGAAACTGCATGTGATTCAGTTCCATTTAGGACGGGAAAAAAATGGTAGCTCGCCTTACAAGAAACACACTCTGCTTTTGAGAAAAGAGCACTCTTGTACTCTACAGTGTTTCCTATAGGGCCAGAACAGTGAGCTTGCTCAGAACAAAAAACTGTGCTTCCTACACACACGGCCATATCTAGTTCAATTCTGCTTAGGAAACTGACAAGAAGAGTAGATCCTCTTCAGTCCAATACACTGTACATGCTGGGAACAGACGCCAGTGCTAATTGCCCTGTGTAATACAATGGGAGCGCAATAGTGACTCTTCTTACCAGAAAAAAACTCTTGCTCGTAGGACGAGAAACTGCATGTGATTCATCTCCATTTAGGATTGGGAAACAAACGATAGCTCACCTTACAAGAAACACACTCTGCTTTTGAGAAAAGAGCACTCTTCTACTCTACTGTGTTTCCTATGGTGTCCGAACAGTGAGCTTGCTCAGAACAAAAGAACTGTGCTTCCTAAACACACGGGCCATATCTAGTTCAACTCTGCTTAGGAAACTGACAAGAACAGTAGCTCCCCTTTAGTCCAATACACTGTACTTGCTGGGAACAGACGCGAGTGCTATTTGCACTGTGTATGACAAGGGGAGCGCAATAGTGACTCTTCTTACCAGAAAACAACTCTTGCTCGTAGGACAAGAAACTGCATGTGATTCAACTCCATTTAAGACTGGGAAACAAACGCTAGCTCGCCTTACAAAAAACACACTCTGCTTTTGAGAAAAGAGCACTCTTCTACTCTACTGTGTTTCCTATAGGGCCAGAAAAGTGAGCTTGCTCAGAACAAAAGAACTGTGCTTCATACAAATACGGCCATATCTAGTTCAATTCTGCTTAGGAAACTGAAAAGAACAGTAGCTCCTCTTCAGTCCAATACACTGTACATGCTGGGAACAGACGCCAGTGCTATTTGCCCTTTGTATGACAATGGGAACGCAATAGTGACTCTTCTTCACAGAAAACTACTCTTGCTCGTAGGACAAGAAACTGCATGTGATTCATCTCCATTTAGGATTGGGAAACAAACGCTAGCTCACCTTACAAGAAACACACTCTGCTTTTGAGAAAAGAGCACTCTTCTACTCTACTGTCTTTCCTACGGTGTCCCAACAGTGAGCTTGCTCAGAAAAAAAGAACTGTGCTTCCTACACACAGGGGCTATAATTAGTTCAACTCTGCTTAGGGAACTGACATGAACAGTAGCTCCTCTTCAGTCCAATACACTGTACTTGCTGGGAACAGACGCGAGTGCTATTTGCACTGTGTATGGCAATGGGAGCACAATAGTGACTCTTCTTCCCAGAAAACAATTCTTGCTCATAGGAACAGAAACTGCATGTGATTCAACTCCATTTAGAACTGGGAAACAAACGCTAGCTCGCCTTACAAGAAACACACTGCTTTTGAGAAAAGAGCACTCTTCTACTCTACTGTGTTTCCTATGGGGTCCGAACAGTGAGCTTGCTCAGAACAAAAGAACTGTGCTTCCTACACACAGGGGCCATATCTAGTTCAACTCTGCTCAGGAAACTGACAAGAACAGTAGCTCATCTTCAGTCCAATACACTGTACTTGCTGGGAACAGATGCGAGTGCTATTTGCACTGTGTATGTAAATGGGAGCACAATAGGACTTTCCTTTCCAGAAAACAACTCTTGCTTGTAGGACCAAAAACTGCATGTGATTCAAATCCATTTAGGACTGGGAAACAAACGCTAGCTCGCCTTACAAGGAACACACTCTGCTTTTGAGAAAAGAGCAGTCTTCTATTCTACTGTGGTTCATATGGGGTCCGAACAATGAGCTTGCTCAGAACAAAAGTACTGTGCTTCTTACACACACGGGCCATATCTAGTTAAACTCTGCTTAGGAAACTGACAAGAACAGTAGCTCCGCTTCAGTCCAATACACTGTACTTGCTGGGAACAGATGCGAGTGCTATTTATACTGTGTATGGCAATGGGAGCGCAACAGTGACTTTATTACCAGAAAACAACTCTTGCTCGTAGGACCAAAAACAGGATGTGATTCAACTCCATTTAGGACTGGGAAACAAATGCTAGCTTGCCTTACAAGAAACACACTCTGCTTTTTCGAAACCATCACTCTTCTACTCTACTTTGTTTCCTATGGGGCCAGAACAGTGATCTTGCTCAGAACAAAAAACTGTGCTTCCTACACACACGGCCATATCTAGTTCAATTCTGCTTAGGAAACTGACAAGAACAGTAGCTCCTCTTCAGTCCAATACACTGTTCTTGCTGGGAACAGACGTGAGTGCTATTTGCATTGTGTATGGCAATGGGAGCGCAATAGTGACTTTCCTTACCAGAAAACATCTCTTGGTCAAAGGACCAAAAACTGCATGTGATTCAACTCCATTTAGGACTGGGAAACAAACGCTAGCTCGCCTTACAAGAAACACACTCTGCTTTTGAGAAAAGAGCACTCTTCTACTCTACTGTGTTTCCTATGGTGCCCGAAAAGTGAGCATTCTCAGAACAAAAGAACTGTGCTTCCTACACACACGGGCCATATCTAGTTCAACTCTGCTTAGGAAACTGACATGAACAGTAGCTCCTCTTCAGTCCAATACACTGTACATGCTGGGAACAGACACCAGTGCTATTTGCCCTAGTATCACAATGGGAGCGCAATTGTGACTCTTCTTACCAGAAAACAACTCTAGCTCGTAGGACCAGAAACTGCATGTGATTCATCTCCATTTAGGATTGGGAAACAAACACTAGCTCGCATTACAAGAAACACACTCTGCTTTTGAGAAAAGAGCACTCTTCTACTCTACTGTGTTTCCTATAGTGCCAGAACAGTGAGCATACTCAGAACAAAAGAACTGTGCTTCCTACACACACGGGCCATACCTAGTTCAACTATGCTTAGGAAACTGACATGAACAGTAGCTCTGCTTCACTCCAATACACTGTACTTGCTTGGAACAGACGCCAGTGCTATTTGCACTGTGTATGGCAATGGGAGCACAATAGTGACTCTTCTTACCAGAAAACAACTCTTGCTCATAGAACAAGAAACTGCATGTGATTCAACTCCATTTAGGACTGGGAAACAAACGCTAGCTCGCCTTACAAGAAACACACTCTGCTTTTGAGAAAAGAGCACTCTTCTGCTCTACTGTCTTTCCTATGGGGTCCGAACAGTGAGCTTGCTCAGAACAAAAGAACTGTGCTTCCTACACACGGGCCATATCTAGTTCAACTCTGCTTAGGAAACTGACAAGAACAGTAGCTCCTATTCAGTCCAATACACTGTACTAGCTGGGAACAGACGCGAGTGCTATTTGCACTGTGTATGGCAATTGGAGCACAATAGTGACTCTTCTTATCAGAAAACAACTCTTGCTCATAGGACCAGAAACTGCATGGGATTCAACTCTATTTTTGACTGGGAAACAAACACTAGCTCGCCTTACAAGAAAGACTCTCTGATTTTGAGAAAAGAGCACTCTTCTACTCTACTGTGTTTCCTATGGGTTCGGAATAGTGAGCTTGCTCAGAACAAAAGAATTGTGCTTCCTACACACAGGGGCCATATCTAGTTCATCTCTACTTAGGACACTGACAAGAACAGTAGCTCTGCTTCAGTCCAATACACTGTACATGCTAGGAACAGACGCGAGTGCTATTTGCACTGTGTATGGCAATGGGAGCGCAATAGTGATTTTCCTTACCAGAAAACAACTCTTGCTCGTAGGACCAAAAACAGGAAGTGATTCAACTCCATTTAGGACTGGGAAACAAATGCTAGCTTGCCTTACAAGAAACACACTCAGGTTTTGAAAAAAGAGCACTCTTCTACTCTACTGTGTTTCCTATGGGGTCTGAACAGTGAGCTTGCTCAGAACAAAAGAACTGTGCTTCCTACACACACGGGCCATATCTAGTTCAACTCTGCTTAGGAAACTGACAAGAACGGTAGCTCCTCTTCAGTCCAATACACTGTACTAGCTGGGCACAGACGCGCGTGCTATTTGCACTGTGTATGGCAATAGGAGTGCAATAGTGACTCTTCTTTTCAAAAAACACCTCTTGCTCGTAGGACCAGAAACTGCATGGGATTGAACTCCATTTTTGATTGGGAAACAAACACTAGCTCACCTTACAAGAAACACACTCTGCTTTTGAGAAAAGAGCACTCCTCTACTCTACTGTGTTTTCTATGGGGTCTGACCAGTGAGCTTGCTCAGAACAAAAGAACTGTGCTTCCTACACACATGGGCCATATCTAGTTCAATTATGCTTAGGAAACTGACAAGAACAGCAGAACGTCTTCAGGCCAATACATCTGTACACAGATGCCAGTGCTACTTGCCCCGTTTATGACAATGGGAGCACAATAGTGACTCTTCTTACCTGAAAACAACTCTTGCTCGTAGGACCAGAAACTGCATGTGATTCAACTCCATTTAGGACTGGGAAACAAATGCTAGCTTGACTTACAAGAAACACACTCTGCTTTTGAGAAAGGAGAACTCTTCTACTCTAATGTCTTTCCTATAAGGCCAGAACAGTGAGCTTGCTCAGAACAAAAGAACTGTGCTTCCTACACACATGGGCCATATCTAGTTCAACTCTGCTTAGGAAACTGACAAGAACAGTAGCTCCTTTTCAGTCCAATACACTGTACTTGCTGGGAACAGACGCGTGTGCTATTTGCACTGTGTATGGCAATGGGAGCACAATAGTGACTTTCCTTACCAGAAAACAACTCTTGCTCATAGGACCAAAAACTGCATGAGATTCAACTCCATTTAGGACTGGGAAACAAACGCTAGCTCACCTTACAAGAAACACACTCTGCTTTTGAGAAAAGAGCACTCTTCTACTCTACTGTGTTTCCTATATGGCCAGAACAGTGAGTTTGCTCAGAACAAAAGAACTGTGCTTCCTACAAATACGGCCATATCTAGTTCAATTCTCCTTAGGAAACTGACAAGAACAGTAGATCCTCTTCAGTCCAATACACTGTACATGCTGGGAACAGACGCCAGTGCTATTTGCCCTGTGTATGACAATGGGAGCGCAATAGTGACTCTTCTTACCAGAAAACAACTCTTGCTCGTAGGACAAGAAACTGCATGGGATTCAACTCCATTTAGGACTGGGAAACAAACGCTAGCTTGCCTTACAAGAAACACACTCTGCTTTTGAGAAAATTGCACTCTTCTACTCGACTGTGTTTCCTATGGGGTCCGAACAGTGAGCTTGCTCAGAACAAAAGAACTGTGCTTCCTACACACGGGACATATCTAGTTCAACTCTGCTTTGGAAACTGACAAGAACAGTAGCTCCTCTTCAGTCCAATACACTGTTCTTGCTGGGAACAGACGTGAGTGCTATTTGCACTGTGTATATCAATGGGAGCGCAATAGTGACTTTCCTTACCAGAAAACATCTCTTGGTCATAGGACCAAAAACTGCATGTGATTCAACTCCATTTAGGACTGGAAACAAACGCTAGATCGCCTTACAAGAAACACACTCTGCTTTTGAGAAAATAGCACTCTTCTACTCTACTGTGTTTCCTATGGGGTCCGAACAGTGAGCTTGCTCAGAACAAAAGAACTGTGCTTCCTAAACACACGGGCCATATCTAGTTAAACTCTGCTTAGGAAACTGACAAGAACAGTAGATCCTCTTCAGGCCAATACACTGTACATGCTGGGAACAGACGCCAGTGCTATTAGCCCTAGTATCACAATGGGAGCGCAATAGTGACTCTTCTTACCAGAAAACAACTCTTGCTTGTAGGACAAGAAACTGCATGTGATTCAACTCCATTTCTGACTGGGAAACAAACACTAGCTCGCCTTACAAGAAACACACTCTGCTTTTGAGAAAAGAGCACTCCTCTACTCTACTGTGTTTCCTATGGTGCCCGAAAAGTGAGCATTCTCAGAACAAAAGAACTGTGCTTCCTACACACAGGGGCCATATCTAGTTCAACTCTGCTTAGGAAACTGACAAGAACAGTAGCTCCGCTTCAGACCAATACTGTACTTGCTGGGAACAGAAGCGAGTGCTATTTGCACTGTGTATGGAAATGGGAGCGCAATAGACACTTTCCTTACCAGAAAACAACTCTTGGTCATAGAACCAAAAACTGCATGTGATTCAACTCCATTTAGGACTGGGAAACAAACGCTAGCTTGCCTTACAAGAAACACACTCTGCTTTTGAGAAAAGAGCACTCTTCTACTCAACTGTGTTTCCTATAGGGCCAGAACAGTGAGTTTGCTCAGAACAAAAGAACTGTGATTTCTACAAATACGGCCATATCTAGTTCAATTCAGCTTAGGAAACTGACAAGAACAGTAGATACTCTTCAGTCCAATACACTGTACATGCTGGGAACAGACGCAAGTCCTATTTGCCCTGTGTATGACAATGGGAGCGCAATAGTGACTCTTCTTACCAGAAAACAACTCTTGCTCCTAGGACAAGAAACTGCATGTGATTCAACTCCATTTAGGACTGGGAAACAAACGCTAGCTCGCCTTGCAAGAAACACACTCTGCTTTTGAGAAAAGAGCACTCTTCTACTCTACTGTGTTTCCTATGGGGTCCGAACAGTGAGCTTGCTCAGAACAAAAGAACTGTGCTTCCTACACAAACGGGCCATATCTAGTTCAAATATACTTTGGAAACTGACATGAACAGTAGCTCTGCTTCACTCCAATACACTGTACTTGCTTGGAACAGACGCCAGTGCTATTTGCCCTGTGTATGACAATGGGAGCGCAATAGTGACTCTTCTTACCAGAAAACAACTCTTGCTCATAGGACAAGAAACTGCATGTGATTCAACTCCATTTCTGATTGGGAAACAACACTAGCTCACCTTACAAGAAACACACTCTGCTTTTGAGAAAAGAGCACTCTTCTACTCTACTGTGTTTCCTATGGGGTCCGAACAGTGAGCTTGCTCAGAAGAAAAGAACTGTGCTTCCTACACACAGGGGCCATATCTAGTTCAACTCTGCTTAGGAAACTGACATGAACAGTAGCTCCGCTTCAGTCCAATACACTGTACTTGCTTGGAACAGATGCGAGTGCTATTTGCACTGTGTATGTAAATGGGAGCACAATAGTGACTTTCCTTACCAGAAAACAACTCTTGCTCGTAGGACCAAAAACTGCATGTGATTCAAATCCATTTAGGACTGGGAAACAAACGCTAGCTCGCCTTACAAGAAACACACTCTGCTTTTGAGAAAAGAGCACTCTTCTACTCTAGTGTGTTTCCTATTGGCCCAGAACAGTGAATTTGCTCAGAACAAAAGAACTGTGCTTCCTACACACATGGGCCATATCTAGTTCAACTCTGCTTAGGAAACTGACAAGAACAGTAGCTCTGCTTCAGTCTAATACACTGTACTTGCTTGGAACAGACGCGAGTGCTATTTGCACTGTGTATGGAAATGGGAGCACAATAGTGACTTTCCTTACCAGAAAACAACTCTTGCTCGTAGGACCAAAAACTGCATGTGATTCAACTCCATTTAGAACTGGGAAACAAATGCTAGCTCGCGCTACAGGAAACACACTCTGGTTTTGAGAAAAGAGCACTCTTCTACTCTACTGTGTTTCCTATAGGGACAGAACAGTGAGCTTGCTCAGAACAAAATAACTGTGCTTCATAAAAATACGGCCATATATAGTTCAATTCTGCTTAGGAAACTGAAAAGAATAGCAGATCCTCTTCAGTCCAATACACTGTACATGCTGGGAATGGACGCCAGTGCTATTTGCCATGTATGACAATGGGAGCGCAATTGTGACTCTTCTTACCAGAAAACAACTCCTGCTCGTAGGACAAGAAACTGCATGTGATTCAACTCCATTTAGGACTGGGAAACAAAAGCTAGCTCGCCTTACAAGAAACACACTCTGCTTTTGAGAAAAGAGCAGTCTTCTACTCTACTGTGTTTCCTATGGGGTCCGAACAGTGAGCTTGCTCAGAACAAAAGAACTGTGCTTCCTACATACACGGGCCATATCTAGTTCAACTCTGCTTAGGAAACTGACAAGAACAGTAGCTCCTACTCAGTCCAATACACTGTACTTGCTGAGAACAGACGCGAGTGCTATTTGCACTGTGTGTGGCAATAGGAGCACAATAGTGACTCTTCTTATCAGAAAACAACTCTTGCTCATAGGACCAGAAACTGCATGTAATTCAACTCCATTTCTGACTGGGAAACAAACACTAGCTCGCCTTACAAGAAAGACACTCTGATTTTGAGAAAAGAGCACTCTTCTACTCTACTGCGTTTCCTATGGGGTCCAAATAGTGAGCTTGCTCAGAACAAAAGAACTGTGCTTCCTAGAGCACAGGGGCCATATCTACTTCAACTCTGCTTAGGAAACTGACAAGAACAGTAGCTACGCTTCAGTCCAATACACTGTACTTGCTGTGAACAGACGTGAGTGGTATTTGCACTGTGTATGGAAATGGGAGCGCAATAGTGACTTTCCTTACCAGAAAACAACTGTTGGTCGTAGGACCAAAAACTGCATGAGATTCAACTCCATTTAGGAATGGGAAACAACGCTATCTCGCCTTACAAAAAACACACTCTGCTTTTGAGAAAAGAGCACTCTTCTACTCTACTGTGTTTCCTAGGGGGTCTGACCAGTGAGTTTGCTCAGAACAAAAGAACTGTGCTTCCTACACACACGGGCCATATCTAGTTCATCTCTGCTTAGGAAACTGACAAGAACAGTAGCTCCTCTTCAGTCCAATACACTGTACATGCTAAGAACAGACGCAAGTGCTATTTGTACTGTGTATGGAAATGGGAGCCCAATAGTGACTTTCCTTACCATAAAACACCTCTTGCTCGTGGAACCAGAAACTGCATGGGATTCAACTCCATTTCTGACTGGGAAACAAACACTAGCTCGCCTTACAAGAAACACACTCTGCTTTTGAGAAAAAAGCAGTCTTCTACTCTACTGTGTTTCCTATGGGTCCCGAACATTGAGCTTGCTCATAACAAAAGAACTGTGCTTCCTACACTCACAGGCCATATCTAGTTCAACTCTGCTTTGGAAACTGACAAGAACAGTAGCTCCTCTTCAGTCCAATACACTGTACTTGCTGGGAACAGACGGGAGTGCTATTTGCACTGTGTATGGCACTGGGAGCGCAATAGTGACTTTCCTTACCAGAAAACAACTCTTGCTCGTAGGACCAGAAACTGCATGGGATTCAACTCCATTTCTGACTGGGAAACAAACACTAGTTCGCATTACAAGAAACACACTCTCCTTTTGAGAAAAGAGCAGTCTTCTACTCTACTGTGTTTCCTATAGGGACAGAACAGTGAGTTTGCTCAGAACAAAAGAACTTTGCTTCCTACAGATACGGCCATATCTAGTTCAATTCTGCTTAGGAAACTGACAAGAACAGTAGATCCTCTTCAGTCCAATACACTGTAGTAGCTGGGAAAAGACGCGAGTGCTATTTGCACTGTGTATGGCAATAGGAGCACAATAGTGACTCTTCTTATCAGAAAACAACTCTTACTCATAGGACAAGAAACTGCATGGGATTCAACTCCATTTCTGACTGGGAAACAAACACTAGCTTGCCTTACAAGAAAGACTCTCTGATTTTGAGAAAAGAGCACTCTTCTACTCTACTGTGTTTCCTATGGATTCCGAATAGTGAGCTTGCTCAGAAAAAAAGAACTGTGATTCCTACACACACGGGACATATCTCCTTCAACTCTGCTTAGGAAACTGACAAGAACAGTAGCTCCGCTTCAGTCCAATACACTGTACTTGCTGGGAACAGATGCGAGTGCTATTTGCACTGTGTATGTAAATGGGAGCGCAATAGTGACTTTCCTTACCAGAAAAAAACTCTTGGTCGTAGGACCAAAAACTGCATGTGAT
Source organism: Peromyscus eremicus (assembly GCF_949786415.1). NCBI lineage: Eukaryota > Metazoa > Chordata > Mammalia > Rodentia > Cricetidae > Peromyscus > Peromyscus eremicus. Next base: position 1,177,701 of record NW_026734300.1, read on the forward strand.
TCAACTCCATTTAGGACTGGGAAACAAAGGCTAGTTCGCCTTACAAAAAACACACTCTGCTTTTGAGAAAAGAGCACTCTTCTACTCTACTGTGTTTCCTATAGGGCCAGAACAGTGAGCTTGCTCAGAACAAAAGAACTGTGCTTCCTACACACAGGGGCCATATCTACATATACCCTGCTTAGGAAACAGACAAGAACAGTAGCTCCTCTTCAGTCCAATACACTGTACATGCTGGGAACAGACGACAGGGCTATTTGCCCTTTGTATGACAATGGGAGCACAATAGTGACTCTTCTTACCAGAAAACAACTCTTGCTCGTAGGACCAAAAACTGGATGTGATTCAACTCCATTTAGGACTGGGAAACAAACGCTAGCTCTCCTTACAAGAAACACACTCTGCTTTGAGAAAAGAGCACTCTTCTACTCTACTGTGTTTTCTATCGGGTCCAAATAGTGAGCTTGCTCAGAACAAAAGAACTGTGCTTCCTACACACACGGGCCATATCTAGTTCAACTCTGCTTAGGAAACTGACAAGAACAGTAGCTCCTCTTCAGTCCAATACACTGTACTTGTTGGGAACAGACGCGAGTGCCATTTGCACTGTGTATGTAAATGGGAGCAAAAAAGTGACTTTCCTTACCAGAAAACACCTCTTGCTCGTAGGACAAAAAACTGCATGTGATTCAAATCCATTGAGGACTGGGAAACAAACGCTAGCTCGCCTTACAAAAAACACACTCTGCTTTTGAGAAAAGAGCACTCTTCTACTCTACTGTGTTTCCTATGGGGTTCGAACAGTGAGCTTGCTCAGAACAAAAGAACTGTGCTTCCTACACACACGGGCCATATCTAGTTCAAATCTGCTTAGTAAACTGACAAGAACAGTAGCTCTGCTTCAGTCCAATACACTGTACTTGCTGGGAACAGATGCGAGTGCTATTTGCACTGTGTATGGCAATGGGAGCGCAATAGTGACTTTATTACCAGAAAACAACTCTTGGTCGTAGGACCAAAAACTGCATGTGATTCAACTCCATTTAGGACTGGGAAACAAACGGTAGCTCGCCTTGCAAGAAACACACTCTGCTTTTGAGAAAAGAGCACTCTTCTACTCTACTGTGTTTCCTATAGGGCCAGAACAGTGAGCTTGCTCAGAAAAAAAGAACTGTGCTTCATACAAATACGGCCATATCTAGTTCAATTCTGCTTAGGAAACTGACAAGAACAGTAGCTCCTCTTCAGTCCAATACACTGTACATGCTGTGAACAGACGCCAGTGCTATTTGCCCTTTGTATGACAATGGGAACGCAATAGTGACTCTTCTTCCCAGAAAACTACTCTTGCTCGTAGGACAAGAAACTGCATGTGATTCAACTCCATTAAGACTGGGAAACAATCGCTAGCTCGCCTTACAAGAAACACACTCTGCTTTTGAGAAAAGTGCACTCTTCTACTTAACTGTGTTTCCTATGGGGTCCGAACAGTGAGCTTGCTCAGAACAAAAGAACTGTTATTCCAACACACACGGGCCATATCTAGTTCAACTCTGCTTTGGAAACTGACAAGAACAGTAGCTCCTCTTCAGGCCAATACACTGTTCTTGCTGGGAACAGACGTAAGTGCTATTTGCATTGTGTATGGCAATGGGAGCGCAATAGTGACTTTCCTTACCAGAAAACATCTCTTGGTCAAAGGACCAAAAACTGCATGTGATTCAACTCCATTTAGGACTGGGAAACAAACGCTAGCTCGCCTTACAAGAAACACACTCTGCTTTTGAGAAAAGAGCACTCTTCTACTCTACTTTGTTCCCTATGGTGTCCGAACAGTGAGCTTGCTCAGAACAAAAGAACTCTGCTTCCTACACACACGGGCCATATCTAGTTCAACTCTGCTTAGGAAACTGACAAGAACAGTAGATCCTCTTCAGTCCAACACACTGTACATGCTGGGAACAGACGCCAGTGCTATTTGCCCTTTGTATGACAATGGGAACGCAATAGTGACTCTTCTTCCCAGAAAACTACTCTTGCTCGTAGGACAAGAAACTGCATGTGATTCAACTCCATTAAGACTGGGAAACAATCGCTAGCTCGCCTTACAAGAAACACACTCTGCTTTTGAGAAAAGTGCACTCTTCTACTTAACTGTGTTTCCTATGGGGTCCGAACAGTGAGCTTGCTCAGAACCAAAGAACTGTTATTCCAACACACACGGGCCATATCTAGTTCAACTCTGCTTTGGAAACTGACAAGAACAGTAGCTCCTCTTCAGTCCAATACACTGTACTTGCTGGGAACAGACGCGAGTGCTATTAGCACTGTGTATGGCAATGGGAGCACAATAGTGACTTTCCTTACCAGAAAACAACTCTTGCTCGTAGGATCAGAAAGTGCATATGATTCAGCTCCATTTAGGACTGGGAAACAAATGCTAGCTCGCCTTACAAGAAACACACTCTGCTTTTGAGAAAAGAGCACTCTTCTACTCTACTGTGTTTCCTATGCAGTCCGAACAGTGAGCTTGCTCAGAACAAAAGAACTGTGCTTCCTACACACAGGGGCCATATCTAGTTCAACTCTGCTTAGGAAACTGACAAGAACAGTAGCTACGCTTCAGTCCAATACACTGTACTTGCTGGGAACTGACGAGAGTGCTATTTGCACTGTGTATGGAAATGGGAGCGCAATAGTGACTTTCCTTACCAGAAAACAACTCTTGCTCGTAGGACCAGAAACAGCATGGGATTCAACTCCATTTCTGACTGGGAAACAAAGACTAGCTCGCCTTACAAGAAACACACTCTGCTTTTGAGAAAAGAGCACTCTTCTACTCTACTGTGTTTCCTATGGGGTCCGAACAGTGAGCTTGCTCAGAACAAAAGAACTGGGCTTCCTACACACATGGGCCATATCTAGTTCAACTCTGCTTAGGAAACTGACAAGAACAGTAGCTCCGCTTCAGTCCAATACACTGTACTTGCTGGGAACAGATGCGAGTGCTATTTGCACTGTGTATGGCAATGGGAGCGCAATAGTGACTTTATTACCAGAAAACAACTCTTGCTCGTAGGACCAAAAACTGGATGTGATTCAACTCCATTTAGGACTGGGAAACAAACGCTAGCTCGCCTAACAAGAAACACACTCTGCTTTTGAGAAAAGAGCACTCTTCTACTCTACTGTGTATCCTATGAGGTCCGAACAGTGAGCTTTCTCAGAACAAAAAAAACTGTGCTTCCTACACACAGGGGCCATATCTAGTTCAACTCTGCTTAGGAAACTGACAAGAACATTAGCTCCGCTTCAGTCAAATACACTGTACTTGCTGGGAACAGATGCGAGTGCTATTTACACTGTGTATGGCAATGGGAGCGCAACAGTGACTTTATTACCAGAAAACAACTCTTGCTCTTAGGAACAAAAACTGCATGTGATTCAACTCCATTTAGGACTGGGAAACAAACGCTAGCTCGCCTTACAAGAAACACATTCTGCTTTTGAGAAAAGAGCAGTCTTCTACTCTGCTGTGTTTCCTATGGTGTCCGAACATTGTGCTTGCTCAGAACAAAAGAATTGTGCTTCCTACACACACGGGCCATATCTAGTTCAACTCTGCTTTGGAAACTGACAAGAACAGTACCTCCTCTTCAGTACAATACACTGTACTTGCTGGGATCAGACGCGAGTTATATTTGCACTGTGTATGGCAATGGGAGCGCAATAGTGATATTCCTTACCAGAAAACAACTCTTGCTCATAGGACCAGAAACTGCATGTGATTCAGTTCCATTTAGGACGGGAAAAAAATGGTAGCTCGCCTTACAAGAAACACACTCTGCTTTTGAGAAAAGAGCACTCTTGTACTCTACAGTGTTTCCTATAGGGCCAGAACAGTGAGCTTGCTCAGAACAAAAAACTGTGCTTCCTACACACACGGCCATATCTAGTTCAATTCTGCTTAGGAAACTGACAAGAACAGTAGATCCTCTTCAGTCCAATACACTGTACATGCTGGGAACAGACGCCAGTGCTAATTGCCCTGTGTAATACAATGGGAGCGCAATAGTGACTCTTCTTACCAGAAAAAAAAACTCTTGCTCGTAGGACGAGAAACTGCATGTGATTCATCTCCATTTAGGATTGGGAAACAAACGCTAGCTCACCTTACAAGAAACACACTCTGCTTTTGAGAAAAGAGCACTCTTCTACTCTACTGTGTTTCCTATGGTGTCCGAACAGTGAGCTTGCTCAGAACAAAAGAACTGTGCTTCCTAAACACACGGGCCATATCTAGTTCAACTCTGCTTAGGAAACTGACAAGAACAGTAGCTCCCCTTTAGTCCAATACACTGTACTTGCTGGGAACAGACGCGAGTGCTATTTGCACTGTGTATGACAAGGGGAGCGCAATAGTGACTCTTCTTACCAGAAAACAACTCTTGCTCGTAGGACAAGAAACTGCATGTGATTCAACTCCATTTAAGACTGGGAAACAAACGCTAGCTCGCCTTACAAAAAACACACTCTGCTTTTGAGAAAAGAGCACTCTTCTACTCTACTGTGTTTCCTATAGGGCCAGAACAGTGAGCTTGCTCAGAACAAAAGAACTGTGCTTCATACAAATACGGCCATATCTAGTTCAATTCTGCTTAGGAAACTGAAAAGAACAGTAGCTCCTTTTCAGTCCAATACACTGTACATGCTGGGAACAGACGCCAGTGCTATTTGCCCTTTGTATGACAATGGGAACGCAATAGTGACTCTTCTTCCCAGAAAACTACTCTTGCTCGTAGGACAAGAAACTGCATGTGATTCATCTCCATTTAGGATTGGGAAACAAACGCTAGCTCACCTTACAAGAAACACACTCTGCTTTTGAGAAAAGAGCACTCTTCTACTCTACTGTCTTTCCTATGGTGTCCCAACAGTGAGCTTGCTCAGAAAAAAAGAACTGTGCTTCCTACACACAGGGGCTATAATTAGTTCAACTCTGCTTAGGGAACTGACATGAACAGTAGCTCCTCTTCAGTCCAATACACTGTACTTGCTGGGAACAGACGCAGGTGCTATTTGCACTGTGTATGGCAATGGGAGCACAATAGTGACTCTTCTTCCCAGAAAACAATTCTTGCTCATAGGAACAGAAACTGCATGTGATTCAACTCCATTTAGAACTGGGAAACAAACGCTAGCTCGCCTTACAAGAAACACACTGCTTTTGAGAAAAGAGCACTCTTCTACTCTACTGTGTTTCCTATGGGGTCCGAACAGTGAGCTTGCTCAGAACAAAAGAACTGTGCTTCCTACACACAGGGGCCATATCTAGTTCAACTCTGCTTAGGAAACTGACAAGAACAGTAGCTCATCTTCAGTCCAATACACTGTACTTGCTGGGAACAGATGCGAGTGCTATTTGCACTGTGTATGTAAATGGGAGCACAATAGTGACTTTCCTTTCCAGAAAACAACTCTTGCTTGTAGGACCAAAAACTGCATGTGATTCAAATCCATTTAGGACTGGGAAACAAACGCTAGCTCGCCTTACAAGGAACACACTCTGCTTTTGAGAAAAGAGCAGTCTTCTATTCTACTGTGGTTCATATGGGGTCCGAACAATGAGCTTGCTCAGAACAAAAGTACTGTGCTTCCTACACACACGGGCCATATCTAGTTAAACTCTGCTTAGGAAACTGACAAGAACAGTAGCTCCGCTTCAGTCCAATACACTGTACTTGCTGGGAACAGATGCGAGTGCTATTTATACTGTGTATGGCAATGGGAGCGCAACAGTGACTTTATTACCAGAAAACAACTCTTGCTCGTAGGACCAAAAACAGGATGTGATTCAACTCCATTTAGGACTGGGAAACAAATGCTAGCTTGCCTTACAAGAAACACACTCTGCTTTTTCGAAACCATCACTCTTCTACTCTACTTTGTTTCCTATGGGGCCAGAACAGTGAGCTTGCTCAGAACAAAAGAACTGTGCTTCATACAAATACGGCCATATCTAGTTCAATTCTGCTTAGGAAACTGACAAGAACAGTAGCTCCTCTTCAGTCCAATACACTGTACATGCTGGGAACAGACGCCAGTGCTATTTGCCCTTTGTATGACAATGGGAACGCAATAGTGACTCTTCTTCCCAGAAAACTACTCTTCTCGTAGGACAAGAAACTGCATGTGATTCAACTCCATTAAGACTGGGAAACAGTCGCTACCTCGCCTTACAAGAAACACACTCTGCTTTTGAGAAAAGTGCACTCTTCTACTCAACTGTGTTTCCTATGGGGTCCGAACAGTGAGCTTGCTCAGAACAAAAGAACTGTTATTCCAACACACACGGGCCATATCTAGTTCAACTCTGCTTTGGAAACTGACAAGAACAGTAGCTCCTCTTCAGTCCAATACACTGTTCTTGCTGGGAACAGACGTGAGTGCTATTTGCATTGTGTATGGCAATGGGAGCGCAATAGTGACTTTCCTTACCAGAAAACATCTCTTGGTCAAAGGACCAAAAACTGCATGTGATTCAACTCCATTTAGGACTGGGAAACAAACGCTAGCTCGCCTTACAAGAAACACACTCTGCTTTTGAGAAAAGAGCACTCTTCTACTCTACTGTGTTTCCTATGGTGCCCGAAAAGTGAGCATTCTCAGAACAAAAGAACTGTGCTTCCTACACACACGGGCCATATCTAGTTCAACTCTGCTTAGGAAACTGACATGAACAGTAGCTCCTCTTCAGTCCAATACACTGTACATGCTGGGAACAGACACCAGTGCTATTTGCCCTAGTATCACAATGGGAGCGCAATTGTGACTCTTCTTACCAGAAAACAACTCTAGCTCGTAGGACCAGAAACTGCATGTGATTCATCTCCATTTAGGATTGGGAAACAAACACTAGCTCGCATTACAAGAAACACACTCTGCTTTTGAGAAAAGAGCACTCTTCTACTCTACTGTGTTTCCTATAGTGCCAGAACAGTGAGCATACTCAGAACAAAAGAACTGTGCTTCCTACACACACGGGCCATACCTAGTTCAACTATGCTTAGGAAACTGACATGAACAGTAGCTCTGCTTCACTCCAATACACTGTACTTGCTTGGAACAGACGCCAGTGCTATTTGCACTGTGTATGGCAATGGGAGCACAATAGTGACTCTTCTTACCAGAAAACAACTCTTGCTCGTAGAACAAGAAACTGCATGTGATTCAACTCCATTTAGGACTGGGAAACAAACGCGAGCTCGCCTTACAAGAAACACACTCTGCTTTTGAGAAAAGAGCACTCTTCTGCTCTACTGTCTTTCCTATGGGGTCCGAACAGTGAGCTTGCTCAGAACAAAAGAACTGTGCTTCCTACACACGGGCCATATCTAGTTCAACTCTGCTTAGGAAACTGACAAGAACAGTAGCTCCTATTCAGTCCAATACACTGTACTAGCTGGGAACAGACGCGAGTGCTATTTGCACGTGTATGGCAATTGGAGCACAATAGTGACTCTTCTTATCAGAAAACAACTCTTGCTCATAGGACCAGAAACTGAATGGGATTCAACTCTATTTTTGACTGGGAAACAAACACTAGCTCGCCTTACAAGAAAGACACTCTGATTTTGAGAAAAGAGCACTCTTCTACTCTACTGTGTTTCCTATGGGTTCGGAATAGTGAGCTTGCTCAGAACAAAAGAATTGTGCTTCCTACACACAGGGGCCATATCTAGTTCATCTCTACTTAGGAGACTGACAAGAACAGTAGCTCCGCTTCAGTCCAATACACTGTACATGCTAGGAACAGACGCGAGTGCTATTTGCACTGTGTATGGCAATGGGAGCGCAATAGTGATTTTCCTTACCAGAAAACAACTCTTGCTCGTAGGACCAAAAACAGGAAGTGATTCAACTCCATTTAGGACTGGGAAACAAATGCTAGCTTGCCTTACAAGAAACACACTCAGGTTTTGAAAAAAGAGCACTCTTCTACTCTACTGTGTTTCCTATGGGGTCTGAACAATGAGCTTGCTCAGAACAAAAGAACTGTGCTTCCTACACACACGGGCCATATCTAGTTCAACTCTGCTTAGGAAACTGACAAGAACGGTAGCTCCTCTTCAGTCCAATACACTGTACTAGCTGGGAACAGACGCGCGTGCTATTTGCACTGTGTATGGCAATAGGAGTGCAATAGTGACTCTTCTTTTCAGAAAACACCTCTTGCTCGTAGGACCAGAAACTGCATGGGATTGAACTCCATTTTTGATTGGGAAACAAACACTAGCTCACCTTACAAGAAACACACTCTGCTTTTGAGAAAAGAGCACTCCTCTACTCTACTGTGTTTTCTATGGGGTCTGACCAGTGAGCTTGCTCAGAACAAAAGAACTGTGCTTCCTACACACATGGGCCATATGTAGTTCAATTATGCTTAGGAAACTGACAAGAACAGCAGATCGTCCTCAGGCCAATACATCTGTACACAGATGCCAGTGCTACTTGCCCCGTTTATGACAATGGGAGCACAATAGTGACTCTTCTTACCTGAAAACAACTCTTGCTCATAGGACCAGAAACTGCATGTGATTCAACTCCATTTAGGACTGGGAAACAAATGCTAGCTTGACTTACAAGAAACACACTCTGCTTTTGAGAAAGGAGCACTCTTCTACTCTAATGTCTTTCCTATAAGGCCAGAACAGTGAGCTTGCTCAGAACAAAAGAACTGTTCTTCCTACGCACACGGCCATATCTAGTTCAATTCTACTTAGGAAACTGACAAGAACTGTAGATCCTCTTCAGTCCAATACACTGTACATGCTGGGAACAGACGCCAGTGCTAATTGCCCTGTGTATGACAATGGGAGCGCAATAGTGACTCTTCTTACCAGAAAACAATTCATGCTCATAGGTCCAGAAACTGCATGTGATTCAACTCCATTTAGGACTGGGAAACAAACTCTAGCTCGCCTTACAAGAAACACACTCTGCTTTTGAGAAAAGAGCACTCTTCTACTCTACTGTGTTTCCTAATGTGTCCGAACAGTGAGCTTGCTCAGAACAAAACAAATGTGCTTCCTACACACAGGGGCCGTATCTAGTTCAACTCTGCTTAAAAAACTGACAAGAACAGTAGTTCCTCTTCAGTCCAATACACTGTACTTGCTTGGAACAGACGTGAGTGCTATTTGCACTGTGTCTGGCAATGGGAGTGCAATAGTGACGTTCCTTACCAGAAAACAACTCTTGCTCATAAGACCAAAAACAGGATGTGATTCAACTCCATTTAGGATTGGGAAACAAACGCTAGCTCGCCTTACAAGAAACATACTCTGCTTTTGAGAAAAGAGCACTCTTCTACTCTACTGTGTATCCTATGGGATGCGAACAGTGAGCTTGCTCAGAACAAAAGAACTGGGCTTCCTATACACATGGGCCATATCTAGTTCAACTCTGCTTAAGAAACTGACAAGAACAGTAGCTCCGCTTCAGTCCAATACACTGTACTTGCTGGGAACAGACGCGAGTGCTATTTGCACTGTGTATGGCAATGGGAGCACAAAAGTGACTTTCCTTACCAGAAAACAACTCTTGCTCGTAGGACCAAAAACTGCATGTGATTCAACTCCATTTAGTACTGGGAAACAAACGCTAGCTCGCCTTACAAAAAACACACTCTGCTTTTGAGAAAAGAACACTCTTCTACTCTACTGTGTTTCCTATAGAGCCAGAACAGTGAGTTTGCTCAGAACAAAAGAACTGTGCTTCCTACAAATACGGCCATATCTAGTTCAATTCTGCTTAGGAAACTGACAAGAACAGTAGATCCTCTTCAGTCCAATACACTGTCGTTGCTGGGAACAGACGCCAGTGCTATTTGCCCTGTGTATGACAATTGGAGCACAATAGTGACTCTTCTTCCCAGAAAACAACTCTTGCTTGTAGGACAAGAAACTGCATGTGATTCCACTCCATTTAGGACTGGGAAACAAACACTAGCTCGCCTTACAAGAAACACACTCTGCTTTTTAGAAAAGAGCAGTCTTCTACTCTACTGTGTTTCCTATGGGGTCCGAACAGTGAGCTTGCTCAGAACAAAAGAACTGTACTTCCTACAAACACGGGCCATATCTAGTTCAACTCTGCTTAGGAAACTGACAAGAACAGTAGCTTCTCTTCAGTCCAATACACTGTACTTGATGGGAACAGACGCGAGTGCTATTTGCACTGTGTATGCCAATGGGAGCACAATAGTGACTTTCCTTACCAGAAAACAACTCTTGCTCGTAGGGCCAACAACTGCATGTGATTCAACTCCATTTAGGACTGGGAAACAAACTCTAGCTCGCCTTACAAGAAAGACACTCTGCTTTGGAGAAAAGAGCAGTCTTCTACTCTACTGTGTTTCCTATGGGGTCCGAACAGTTAGCTTGCTCAGAACAAAAGAACTGTGCTTCCTACACACACGGGCCATATCTAGTTCAATTCTGCTTAGGAAACTGACAAGAACAGTAGATCCTCTTCAGTCCAATACACTGTACTTGCTGGGAATAGATGCCAGTGCTATTTGCCCTGTTTATGACAATGGGAGCGCAATAGTGACTCCTCTTACCAGAAAATAACTCTTGCTAGTAGGACCAGAAACTGCATGTGATTCAACTCCACTTAGGACTGGGAAACAAACGCTAGCTCGCCTCACAAGAAACACACTCTGCTTTTGAGAAAAGAGCACTCTTCTACTCTAATGTCTTTCCTATAAGGCCAGAAAAGTGAGCATTCTCAGAACAAAAGAACTGTGCTTCCTACACACATGGGCCATATCTAGTTCAACTCTGCTTAGCAAACTGACAAGAACAGTAACTCCGTTTTAGTCCAATACACTGTACTTGCTGGGAACAGACGCGAATGATATTTGCACTGTGTATGGCAATGGGAGCGCAATAGTGAATTTCTTTACCAGAAAACAACTCTTGCTCATAGGACAATAAACTGCATGTGATTCAACTCCATTTAGGACTGGGAAACAAACGCTAGCTCGCCTTACAAGAAACACACTCTGCTTTTGAGAAAAGAGCACTCTTCTACTCTACTGTGTTTCCTATAGGGCCAGAACAGTGAGTTTGCTCAGAAAAAAAGAACTGTGCTTCCTACAAATACCGCCTTATCTAGTTCAATTCTGCTTAGGAAAGTGACAAGAACAGTAGGTCCTCTTCAGTCCAATACACTGTACTTGCTGGGAAGAGACGCGAGTGCTATTTGCACTGTGTATTTCAATGGGAGCACAATAGTGACTCTTCTTACCAGAAAACAACTCTTGCTCGTAGGACAAGAAACTGCATGTGATTCAACTCCATTTAGGACTGGGAAACAAATGCTAGCTCGCCTTACAAGGAACACACTCTGCTTTTGAGAAAAGAGCACTCTTCTACTCTACTGTGTATCCTATGGGATCCAAACAGTGAGCTTTCTCAGAACAAACGAACTGTGCTTTCCATACACATGGGCCATATCTAGTTCAACTCTGCTTAGGAAACTGACAAGAACAGTAGCTCCGCTTCAGTCCAATACACTGTACTTGCTGGGAACAGACGCGAGTGCTATTTGCACTGTGTATGGCAATGGGAGCATAATAGTGACTTTCCTTACCAGAAAAAAACTCTTGCTTGTAGGACCAAAAATTGCATGTCATTCAACTCCATTTAGGACTGGGAAAAAAACGCTAGCTCGCCTTACAAGAAACACACTCTGCTTTTGAGAAAAGAGCACTCTTCTATTCTACTGTGTTTCCTATAGGGCCAGAACAGTGAGTTTGCTCAGAACAAAACAACTGTGCTTCCTACAAATACGGCCATATCTAGTTCAATTCTGCTTAGGAAACTGACAAGAACAGTAGATCCTCTTCAGTCCAGTACACTGTACATGCTGGGATCAGACACAAGTGCTATTTGCCCTGTGTATGAAAATGGGAGCGCAATAGTGACTCTTCTTACCAGAAAACAACCCTTGCTCATAGGACAAGAAACTGCATGTGATTCAACTCGATGTAGGACTGGGAAACAAACGCTAGCTCGCCTTACAAGAAACACACTCTGCTTTTGAGAAAAGAGCACTCTTCTACTCTACTGTGTATCCTATGGGGACCGAACAGTGAGCTTGCTCAGAACAAAAGAACTGTGCTTCCTAAACACACGGGCCATATCTAGTTCAACTCTGCTTAGGAAACTGACAAGAACAGTAGCTCCTTTTCAGTCCAATACACAGTACTTGCTGGGAAGAGACGCAAGTGCTATTTGCACTGTGTATGGCAATGGGAGCACAATAGTGACTTTCCTTACCAGAAAAGAACTCTTGCTCATAGGACCAAAAACTGGATGTAATTCAAATCCATTTAGGACTGGGAAACAAACGCTAGCTCGCCTTACAAGAAAGACACTCTGATTTTGAGAAAAGAGCAGTCTTCTACTCGACTGTGTTTCCAATGGGGTCCGAACAGTGAGCTTGCTCAGAACAAAAGAACTGTGCTTCCTAGAAACACGGGCCATATCTAGTTCAACTCTGCTTAGGAAACTGACAAGAACATTAGCTCCGCTTCAGTCCAATTCACTGTACTTGTTGGGAACAGACACGAGTGCTATTTGCACTGTGTATTGCAATGGAGCGCAATAATGACTTTCCTTACCAGAAAACAACTCTTGCTCGTAGGACCAAAAACAGGATGTGATTCAACTCCATTTAGGACTGGGAAACAAATGCTAGCTTGCCTTACAAGAAACACACTCTGCTTTTTCGAAACCATCACTCTTCTACTCTACTTTGTTTCCTATAGGGCCAGAACAGTGATCTTGCTCAGAACAAAAAACTGTGCTTCCTACACACACGGCCGTATCTAGTTCAATTCTGCTTAGGAAACTGACAAGAACAGTAGATCCTCTTCAGTCCAATACACTGTACATGCTGGGAACAGATGCCAGTGCTAATTGCCCTGTGTATGACAATGGGAGGGCAATAGTGACTCTTCTTACCAGAAAACAACTCTTGCTCGTAGGACGAGAAACTGCATGTGATTCATCTCCATTTAGGATTGGGAAACAAACGCTAGCTCACCTTACAAGAAACACACTCTGCTTTTCAGAAAAGAGCACTCTTCTACTCTACTGTGTTTCCTATGGTGTCCGAACAGTGAGCTTGCTCAGAACAAAAGAACTGTGCTTCCTACACACACGGGCCATATCTAGTTCAACTCTGCTTAGGAAACTGACAAGAACAGTAGCTCCCCTTTAGTCCAATACACTGTACTTGCTGGGAACAGACGCGAGTGCTATTTGCACTGTGTATGACAAGGGGAGCGCAATAGTGACTCTTCTTACCAGAAAACAACTCTTGCTCGTAGGACAAGAAACTGCATGTGATTCAACTCCATTTAGGACTGGGAAACAAACGCTAGCTCCCCTTACAAAAAACACACTCTGCTTTTGAGAAAAGAGCACTCTTCTACTCTACTCTGTTTCCTATAGGGCCAGAACAGTGAGCTTGCTCAGAAAAAAAGAACTGTGCTTCATACAAATACGGCCATATCTAGTTCAATTCTGCTTAGGAAACTGACAAGAACAGTAGCTCCTCTTCAGTCCAATACACTGTACATGCTGTGAACAGACGCCAGTGCTATTTGCCCTTTGTATGACAATGGGAACGCAATAGTGACTCTTCTTCCCAGAAAACTACTCTTGCTCGTAGGACAAGAAACTGCATGTGATTCAACTCCATTAAGACTGGGAAACAATCGCTAGCTCGCCTTACAAGAAACACACTCTGCTTTTGAGAAAAGTGCACTCTTCTACTCAACTGTGTTTCCTATGGGGTCCGAACAGTGAGCTTGCTCAGAACAAAAGAACTGTTATTCCAACACACACGGGCCATATCTAGTTCAACTCTGCTTTGGAAACTGACAAGAACAGTAGCTCCTCTTCAGTCCAATACACTGTCCTTGCTGGGAACAGACGTGAGTGCTATTTGCATTGTGTATGGCAATGGGAGCGCAATAGTGACTTTCCTTACCAGAAAACATCTCTTGGTCAAAGGACCAAAAACTGCATGTGATTCAACTCCATTTAGGACTGGGAAACAAACGCTAGCTCGCCTTACAAGAAACACACTCTGCTTTTGAGAAAAGAGCACTCTTCTACTCTACTTTGTTTCCTATGGTGTCCGAACAGTGAGCTTGCTCAGAACAAAAGAACTGTGCTTCCTACACACAGGGGACATATCTAGTTCAACTCTGCTTAGGAAACTGACAAGAACAGTAGATCCTCTTCAGTCCAATACACTGTACATGCTGGGAACAGACGCCAGTGCTATTTGCCCTTTGTATGACAATGGGAACGCAATAGTGACTCTTCTTCCCAGAAAAATACTCTTGCTCGTAGGACAAGAAACTGCATGTGATTCAACTCCATTAAGACTGGGAAACAATCGCTAGCTCGCCTTACAAGAAACACACTCTGCTTTTGAGAAAAGTGCACTCTTCTACTTAACTGTGTTTCCTATGGGGTCCGAACAGTGAGCTTGCTCAGAACAAAAGAACTGTTATTCCAACACACACGGGCCATATCTACTTCAACTCTGCTTTGGAAACTGACAAGAACAGTAGCTCCTCTTCAGTCCAATACACTGTACTTGCTGGGAACAGACGCGAGTGCTATTAGCACTGTGTATGGCAATGGGAGCACAATAGTGACTTTCCTTACCAGAAAACAACTCTTGCTCGTAGGATCAGAAAGTGCATATGATTCAGCTCCATTTAGGACTGGGAAACAAATGCTAGCTCGCCTTACAAGAAACACACTCTGCTTTTGAGAAAAGAGCACTCTTCTACTCTACTGTCTTTCCTATGGGGTCCGAACAGTGAGCTTGCTCAGAACAAAAGAACTGTGCTTCCTACACACGGGCCATATCTAGTTCAACTCTGCTTAGGAAACTGACAAGAACAGTAGCTCCTATTCAGTCCAATACACTGTACTAGCTGGGAACAGACGCGAGTGCTATTTGCACTGTGTATGGCAATTGGAGCACAATAGTGACTCTTCTTATCAGAAAACAACTCTTGCTCATAGGACCAGAAACTGCATGGGATTCAACTCTATTTTTGACTGGGAAACAAACACTAGCTCGCCTTACAAGAAAGACACTCTGATTTTGAGAAAAGAGCACTCTTCTACTCTACTGTGTTTCCTATGGGTTCGGAATAGTGAGCTTGCTCAGAACAAAAGAATTGTGCTTCCTACACACAGGGGCCATATGTAGTTCATCTCTACTTTGGAGACTGACAAGAACAGTAGCTCCGCTTCAGTCCAATACACTGTACATGCTAGGAACAGACGTGAGTGCTATTTGCACTGTGTATGGCAATGGGAGCGCAATAGTGATTTTCCTTACCAGAAAACAACTCTTGCTCGTAGGACCAAAAACAGGAAGAGATTCAACTCCATTTAGGACTGGGAAACAAATGCTAGCTCGCCTTACAAGAAACACACTCAGGTTTTGAAAAAAGAGCACTCTTCTACTCTACTGTGTTTCCTATGGGGTCTGAACAGTGAGCTTGCTCAGAACAAAAGAACTGTGCTTCCTACACACACGGGCCATATCTAGTTCAACTCTGCTTAGGAAACTGACAAGAACGGTAGCTCCTCTTCAGTCCAATACACTGTACTAGCTGGGAACAGACGCGCGTGCTATTTGCACTGTGTATGGCAATAGGAGTGCAATAGTGACTCTTCTTTTCAGAAAACACCTCTTGCTCGTAGGACCAGAAACTGCATGGGATTGAACTCCATTTTTGATTGGGAAACACACACTAGCTCACCTTACAAGAAACACACTCTGCTTTTGAGAAAAGAGCACTCCTCTACTCTACTGTGTTTTCTATGGGGTCTGACCAGTGAGCTTGCTCAGAACAAAAGAACTGTGCTTCCTACACACATGGGCCATATCTAGTTCAATTATGCTTAGGAAACTGACAAGAACAGCAGATCGTCTTCAGGCCAATACATCTGTACACAGATGCCAGTGCTACTTGCCCCGTTTATGACAATGGGAGCACAATAGTGACTCTTCTTACCTGAAAACAACTCTTGCTCGTAGGACCAGAAACTGCATGTGATTCAACTCCATTTAGGACTGGGAAACAAATGCTAGCTTGACTTACAAGAAACACACTCTGCTTTTGAGAAAGGAGCACTCTTCTACTCTAATGTCTTTCCTATAAGGCCAGAACAGTGAGGTTGCTCAGAACAAAAGAACTGTCCTTCCTATGCACACGGCCATATCTAGTTCAATTCTACTTAGGAAACTGACAAGAACTGTAGATCCTCTTCAGTCCAATACACTGTACATGCTGGGAACAGACGCCAGTGCTAATTGCCCTGTGTATGACAATGGGAGCGCAATAGTGACTCTTCTTACCAGAAAACAATTCATGCTCATAGGTCCAGAAACTGCATGTGATTCAACTCCATTTAGGACTGGGAAACAAACTCTAGCTCGCCTTACAAGAAACACACTCTGCTTTTGAGAAAAGAGCACTCTTCTACTCTACTGTGTTTCCTAATGTGTCCGAACAGTGAGCTTGCTCAGAACAAAACAAATGTGCTTCCTACACACAGGGGCCGTATCTAGTTCAACTCTGCTTAGGAAACTGACAAGAACAGTAGTTCCTCTTCAGTCCAATACACTGTACTTGCTTGGAACAGACGTGAGTGCTATTTGCACTGTGTCTGGCAATGGAGTGCAATAGTGACGTTCCTTACCAGAAAACAACTCTTGCTCATAAGACCAAAAACAGGATGTGATTCAACTCCATTTAGGATTGGGAAACAAACGCTAGCTCGCCTTACAAGAAACATACTCTGCTTTTGAGAAAAGAGCACTCTTCTACTCTACTGTGTTTCCTATGGGGTCCGAACAGTGAGCTTGCTCAGAACAAAAGAACTGTGCTTCCTACACACATGGGCCATATCTAGTTCAACTCTGCTTAGGAAACTGACAAGAACAGTAGCTCCTTTTCAGTCCAATACACTGTACTTGCTGGGAACAGACGCGTGTGCTATTTGCACTGTGTATGGCAATGGGAGCACAATAGTGACTTTCCTTACCAGAAAACAACTCTTGCTCATAGGACCAAAAACTGCATGAGATTCAACTCCATTTAGGACTGGGAAACAAACGCTAGCTCACCTTACAAGAAACACACTCTGCTTTTGAGAAAAGAGCACTCTTCTACTCTACTGTGTTTCCTATATGGCCAGAACAGTGAGTTTGCTCAGAACAAAAGAACTGTGCTTCATACAAATACGGCCATATCTAGTTCAATTCTCCTTAGGAAACTGACAAGAACAGTAGATCCTCTTCAGTCCAATACACTGTACATGCTGGGAACAGACGCCAGTGCTATTTGCCCTGTGTATGAAAATGGGAGCGCAATAGTGACTCTTCTTACCAGAAAACAACTCTTGCTCGTAGGACAAGAAACTGCATGGGATTCAACTCCATTTAGGACTGGGAAACAAACGCTAGCTTGCCTTACAAGAAACACACTCTGCTTTTGAGAAAATTGCACTCTTCTACTCGACTGTGTTTCCTATGGGGTCCGAACAGTGAGCTTGCTCAGAACAAAAGAACTGTGCTTCCTACACACGGGACATATCTAGTTCAACTCTGCTTTGGAAACTGACAAGAACAGTAGCTCCTCTTTAGTCCAATACACTGTTCTTGCTGGGAAAAGACGTGAGTGCTATTTGCACTGTGTATATCAATGGGAGCGCAATAGTGACTTTCCTTACCAGAAAACATCTCTTGGTCGTAGGACCAAAAACTGCATGTGATTCAACTCCATTTAGGACTGGAAACAAACGCTAGATCGCCTTACAAGAAACACACTCTGCTTTTGAGAAAATAGCACTCTTCTACTCTACTGTGTTTCCTATGGGGTCCGAGCAGTGAGCTTGCTCAGAACAAAAGAACTGTGCTTCCTACACACATGGGCCATATCTAGTTAAACTCTGCTTAGGAAACTGACAAGAACAGTAGATCCTCTTCAGGCCAATACACTGTACATGCTGGGAACAGACGCCAGTGCTATTTGCCCTAGTATCACAATGGGAGCGCAATAGTGACTCTTCTTACCAGAAAACAACTCTTGCTTGTAGGACAAGAAACTGCATGTGATTCAACTCCATTTCTGACTGGGAAACAAACACTAGCTCGCCTTACAAGAAACACACTCTGCTTTTGAGAAAAGAGCACTCCTCTACTCTACTGTGTTTCCTATGGTGCCCGAAAAGTGAGCATTCTCAGAACAAAAGAACTGTGCTTCCTACACACAGGGGCCATATCTAGTTCAACTCTGCTTAGGAAACTGACAAGAACAGTAGCTCTGCTTCAGTCCAATACTGTACTTGCTGGGAACAGAAGCGAGTGCTATTTGCACTGTGTATGGAAATGGGAGCGCAATAGACACTTTCCTTACCAGAAAACAACTCTTGGTCATAGAACCAAAAACTGCATGTGATTCAACTCCATTTAGGACTGGGAAACAAACGCTAGCTTGCCTTACAAGAAACACACTCTGCTTTTGAGAAAAGAGCACTCTTCTACTCAACTGTGTTTCCTATAGGGCCAGAACAGTGAGTTTGCTCAGAACAAAAGAACTGTGATTTCTACAAATACGGCCATATCTAGTTCAATTCAGCTTAGGAAACTGACAAGAACAGTAGATACTCTTCAGTCCAATACACTGTACATGCTGGGAACAGACGCAAGTGCTATTTGCCCTGTGTATGACAATGGGAGCGCAATAGTGACTCTTCTTACCAGAAAACAACTCTTGCTCCTAGGACAAGAAACTGCATGTGATTCAACTCCATTTAGGACTGGGAAACAAACGCTAGCTCGCCTTGCAAGAAACACACTCTGCTTTTGAGAAAACAGCACTCTTCTACTCTACTGTGTTTCCTATGGGGTCCGAACAGTGAGCTTGCTCAGAACAAAAGAACTGTGCTTCCTACACAAACGGGCCATATCTAGTTCAAATATACTTTGGAAACTGACATGAACAGTAGCTCTGCTTCACTCCAATACACTGTACTTGCTTGGAACAGACGCCAGTGCTATTTGCCCTGTGTATGACAATGGGAGCGCAATAGTGACTCTTCTTACCAGAAAACAACTCTTGCTCATAGGACAAGAAACTGCATGTGATTCAACTCCATTTCTGATTGGGAAACAAACACTAGCTCACCTTACAAGAAACACACTCTGCTTTTGAGAAAAGAGCACTCTTCTACTCTACTGTGTTTTCTATGGGGTCCGAACAGTGAGCTTGCTCAGAACAAAAGAACTGTGCTTCCTACTCACACGGGCCATATCTAGTTCAATTATGCTTAGGAAACTGACAAGAACAGCAGATCCTCTTCAGTCCAATACATCTGTACACAGATGCCAGTGCTATTTGCCCCGTTTATGACAACGGATTGCAATAGTGACTCTTCTTACCAGAAAACAACTCTTGCTCGTAGGACCAGAAACTGCATGTGATTCATCTCCATTTAGGATTGGGAAACTATCGCTAGCTCGCCTTACAAGAAACACACTCTGCTTTTGAGAAAGAGCACTCTTCTACTCTAATGTCTTTCCTATAAGGCCAGAATAGTGAGCAATCTCAGAACAAAAGAACTGTGCTTCCTACACACACGGGCCATATCTAGTTCAACTCTGCTTAGGAAACTGACAAGAACAGTAGCTCTTCTTCAGTCCAATACACTGCACTTGCTGGGAGCAGACGCCAATGCTATTTGCACTGTGTATGGCAATGGGAGCGCAATAGTGACTCTTCTTACCAGAAAACAATTCATGCTCATAGGTCCAGAAACTGCATGTGATTCAACTCCATTTAGGACTGGGAAACAAATGCTAGCTCGTCATATAAGAGAGATACTCTGCTTTTTCGAAACCATCACTCTTCTACTCTACTTTGTTTCTTATAGGGCCAGAACAGTGAGCTTGCTCAGAACAAATGAACTGTGCTTCCTACGCACACGGCCATATCTAGTTCAATTCTACTTAGGAAAATGACAAGAACAGTAGATCCTCTTCAGTCCAATACACTGTACATGCTGGGAACAGACGCCAGTGCTAATTGCCCTGTGTATGACAATGGGAGCGCAATAGTGACTCTTCTTACCAGAAAACAATTCATGCTCATAGGTCCAGAAACTGCATGTGATTCAACTCCATTTAGGACTGGGAAACAAACGCTAGCTCGTCTTACAAGAAACACACTCTGCTTTTTAGAAAAGAGCACTCTTCTGCTCTACTGTGTTTCCCATAGGGCCAGAACAGTGAGCATTCTCAGAACAATAGAACTATGCTTCCTATACACACGGGCCATATCTAGTTCAAGTCTGCTTAGGAAACTGACAAGAACAGTAGATCCTTTTCAGTCCAATACACTGTACGTGCTGGGAACAGACGCCAGTGCTATTTGCCCTATGTATCACAATGGGAGCGCAATAGTGACTCTTCTTACCAGGAAACAACTCTTGCTCGTAGGACCAGAAACTGCATGTGATTCATCTCCATTTAGGATTGGGAAACAAACGCTAGCTCACCTTACAAGAAACACACTCTGGTTTTGAGAAAAGAGCACTCTTCTACTCTACTGTGTTTCCTATGGTGTCCGAACAGTGAGCTTGCTCAGAACAAAAGAAATGTGCTTCCTACACACAGGGGCCATATCTAGTTCAACTCTGCTTAGGAAACTGACATGAACAGTAGCTCCGCTTCAGTCCAATACACTGTACTTGCTTGGAAAAGACGCGAGTGCTATTTGCACTGTGTATGTAAATGGGAGCACAATAGTGACTTTCCTTACCAGAAAACAACTCTTGCTCGTAAGACCAAAAACTGCATGTGATTCAAAATCCATTTAGGACTGGGAAACAAACGCTAGCTCGCCTTACAAGAAACACACTCTGCTTTTGAGAAAAGAGCACTCTTCTACTCTACTGTGTTTCCTATAGGGACAGAACAGTGAGCTTGCTCAGAACAAAAGAACTGTGCTTCATAAAAATACGGCCATATATAGTTCAATTCTGCTTAGGAAACTGAAAAGAACAGTAGATCCTCTTCAGTCCAATACACTGTACATGCTGGGAATGGACGCCAGTGCTATTTGCCGTGTATGACAATGGGAGCGCAATTGTGACTCTTCTTACCAGAAAACAACTCCTGCTCGTAGGACAAGAAACTGCATGTGATTCAACTCCATTTAGGACTGGGAAACAAACGCTAGCTCGCCTTACAAGAAACACACTCTGCTTTTGAGAAAAGAGCAGTCTTCTACTCTACTGTGTTTCCTATGGGGTTCGAACAGTGAGCTTGCTCAGAACAAAAGAACTGTGCTTCCTACATACACGGGCCATATCTAGTTCAACTCTGCTTAGGAAACTGACAAGAACAGTAGCTCCTACTCAGTCCAATACAATGTACTTGCTGAGAACAGACGCGAGTGCTATTTGCACTGTGTGTGGCAATAGGAGCACAATAGTGACTCTTCTTATCAGAAAACAACTCTTGCTCATAGGACCAGAAACTGCATGTAATTCAACTCCATTTCTGACTGGGAAACAAACACTAGCTCGCCTTACAAGAAAGACACTCTGATTTTGAGAAAAGAGCACTCTTCTACTCTACTGCGTTTCCTATGGGGTCCGAATAGTGAGCTTGCTCAGAACAAAAGAACTGTGCTTCCTAGAGCACAGGGGCCATATCTACTTCAACTCTGCTTAGGAAACGGACAAGAACAGTAGCTACGCTTCAGTCCAATACACTGTACTTGCTGTGAACAGACGTGAGTGCTATTTGCACTGTGTATGGAAATGGGAGCGCAATAGTGACTTTCCTTACCAGAAAACAACTCTTGGTCGTAGGACCAAAAACTGCATGAGATTCAACTCCATTTAGGAATGGGAAACAACGCTATCTCGCCTTACAAAAAACACACTCTGCTTTTGAGAAAAGAGCACTCTTCTACTCTACTGTGTTTCCTAGGGGGTCTGACCAGTGAGTTTGCTCAGAACAAAAGAACTGTGCTTCCTACACACACGGGCCATATCTAGTTCATCTCTGCTTAGGAAACTGACAAGAACAGTAGCTCCTCTTCAGTCCAATACACTGTACATGCTAAGAACAGACGCAAGTGCTATTTGTACTGTGTATGGAAATGGGAGCGCAATAGTGACTTTCCTTACCATAAAACACCTCTTGCTCGTGGGACCAGAAACTGCATGGGATTCAACTCCATTTCTGACTGGGAAACAAACACTAGCTCGCCTTACAAGAAACACACTCTGCTTTTGAGAAAAAAGCAGTCTTCTACTCTACTGTGTTTCCTATGGGTCCCGAACATTGAGCTTGCTCATAACAAAAGAACTGTGCTTCCTACACTCACAGGCCATATCTAGTTCAACTCTGCTTTGGAAACTGACAAGAACAGTAGCTCCTCTTCAGTCCCATACACTGTACTTGCTGGGAACAGACGGGAGTGCTATTTGCACTGTGTATGGCACTGGGAGCGCAATAGTGACTTTCCTTACCAGAAAACAACTCTTGCTCGTAGGACCAGAAACTGCATGGGATTCAACTCCATTTCTGACTGGGAAACAAACACTAGTTCGCATTACAAGAAACACACTCTCCTTTTGAGAAAAGAGCACTCTTCTACTCTACTGTGTTTCCTATAGGGACAGAACAGTGAGTTTGCTCAGAACAAAAGAACTTTGCTTCCTACAGATACGGCCATATCTAGTTCAATTCTGCTTAGGAAACTGACAAGAACAGTAGATCCTCTTCAGTCCAATACACTGTAGTAGCTGGGAAAAGACGCGAGTGCTATTTGCACTGTGTATGGCAATAGGAGCACAATAGTGACACTTCTTATCAGAAAACAACTCTTACTCATAGGACAAGAAACTGCATGGGATTCAACTCCATTTCTGACTGGGAAACAAACACTAGCTCGCCTTACAAGAAAGACTCTCTGATTTTGAGAAAAGAGCACTCTTCTACTCTACTGTGTTTCCTATGGATTCCGAATAGTGAGCTTGCTCAGAAAAACAGAACTGTGATTCCTACACACACGGGACATATCTCCTTCAACTCTGCTTAGGAAACTGACAAGAACAGTAGCTCCGCTTCAGTCCAATACACTGTACTTGCTGGGAACAGATGCGAGTGCTATTTGCACTGTGTATGTAAATGGGAGCGCAATAGTGACTTTCCTTACCAGAAAAAAACTCTTGGTCGTAGGACCAAAAACTGCATGTGATTCAACTCCATTTAGGACTGGGAAACAAAGGCTAGTTCGCCTTACAAAAAACACACTCTGCTTTTGAGAAAAGAGCACTCTTCTACTCTACTGTGTTTCCTATAGGGCCAGAACAGTGAGCTTGCTCAGAACAAAAGAACTGTGCTTCCTACACACAGGGGCCATATCTACTTATACCCTGCTTAGGAAACAGACAAGAACAGTAGCTCCTCTTCAGTCCAATACACTGTACATGCTGGGAACAGACGACAGGGCTATTTGCCCTTTGTATGACAATGGGAGCACAATAGTGACTCTTCTTACCAGAAAACAACTCTTGCTCGTAGGACCAAAAACTGGATGTGATTCAACTCCATTTAGGACTGGGAAACAAACGCTAGCTCTCCTTACAAGAAACACACTCTGCTTTGAGAAAAGAGCACTCTTCTACTCTACTGTGTTTTCTATCGGGTCCAAATAGTGAGCTTGCTCAGAACAAAAGAACTGTGCTTCCTACACACTCGGGCCATATCTAGTTCAACTCTGCTTAGGAAACTGACAAGAACAGTAGCTACGCTTCAGTCCAATACACTGTACTTGCTGGGAACAGACGTGAGTGCCATTTGCACTGTGTATGTAAATGGGAGCAAAAAAGTGACTTTCCTTACCAGAAAACACCTCTTGCTCGTAGGACAAAAAACTGCATGTGATTCAAATCCATTTAGGACTGGGAAACAAACGCTAGCTCGCCTTACAAAAAGCACACTCTGCTTTTGAGAAAAGAGCACTCTTCTACTCTACTGTGTTTCCTATGGGGTTCGAACAGTGAGCTTGCTCAGAACAAAAGAACTGTGCTTCCTACACACACGGGCCATATCTAGTTCAAATCTGCTTAGTAAACTGACAAGAACAGTAGCTCTGCTTCAGTCCAATACACTGTACTTGCTGGGAACAGATGCGAGTGCTATTTGCACTGTGTATGGCAATGGGAGCGCAATAGTGACTTTATTACCAGAAAACAACTCTTGGTCGTAGGACCAAAAACTGCATGTGATTCAACTCCATTTAGGACTGGGAAACAAACGGTAGCTCGCCTTGCAAGAAACACACTCTGCTTTTGAGAAAAGAGCACTCTTCTACTCTACTGTGTTTACTATAGGGCCAGCAGAGTGACCTTGCTCAGAACAAAAGAACTGTGCTTCCTACACACACGGACCATATGTAGTTCAACTCTGCTTAGGAAACTGACAAGAACAGTAGATCCTCTTCAGTCCAATACACTGTACTTGCTGGGAACAGACGCCAGTGCTATTTGCACTGTGTATGGCAATAGGAGCACAATAGTGTCTCTTCTTATCAGAAAACAACTCTTGCTCATAGGACCAGAAACTGCATGGGATTCAACTCCATTTCTGACTGGGAAACAAACACTAGCTCGCCTTACAAGAAAGACACTCTGATTTTGAGAAAAGAGCACTCTTCTACTCTACTGTGTTTCCTATGGGGTCTGAACATTGAGCTTGCTCAGAACAAAAGAACTGTGCTTCCTACACACAGGGGCCTTATCTAGTTCAACTCTGCTTAGGAAACTGACAAGAACAGTAGCTACGCTTCAGTCCAATACACTGTACTTGCTGGGAACAGACACGAGTGCTATTTGCACTGTGTATGGAAATGGGAGCGCAATAGTGACTGTATTACCAGAAAACAACTCTTGCTCGTAGGACCAAAAACTGGATGTGATTCAACTCCAACTACGACTGCAAACAAACGCTACCTCGCCTTACAAGAAACACACTCTGCTTTTGAGAAAAGAGCAGTCTTCTACTCTACTGTGTTTCCTATGGGGTCCGAACAGTGAGCTTGCTCAGAACAAAAGAACTGTGCTTCCTACACACACGGGCCATATCTAGTTCAACTCTGCTTAGGAAACTGACAAGAACGGTAGCTCCTCTTCAGTCCAATACAGTGTACTAGCTGGGAACAGACGCGAGTGCTATTTGCCCTGTGTATGGCAATAGGAGCACAATAGTGACTCTTCTTATCAGAAAACAACTCTTACTCATAGGACAAGAAACTTCATGGGATTCAACTCCATTTCTGACTGGGAAACAAACACTAGCTCGCCTTACAAGAAAGACTCTCTGATTTTGAGAAAAGAGCACTCTTCTAATCTACTGTGTTTCCTATGGGGTCCAAATAGTGAGCTTGCTCAGAACAAAAGAACTGTGCTTCCTACACACAGGGGCCATATCTAGTTCAACTCTGCTTAGGAAACTGACAAGAACAGTAGCTCCGCTTCAGTCCAATACACTGTAATTGCTGGGAACAGACGCGAGTGCTATGTGCACTGTGTATGGAAATGGAAGCGCAATAGTGACTTTCCTTACCAGAAAACAACTCTTGGTCGGAGGACCAAAAACTGCATGTGATTCAACTCCATTTAGGACTGGGAAACAAATGCTAGCTTGCCTTACAAGAAACACCCTCTGCTTTTGATAAAAGAGCATTCTTCTACTCTACTGTATTTCCTAGGGGGTCTGAACAGTGAGCTTGCTCAGAACAAAAGAACTGTGCTTCCTACACACACGGGCCATATCTAGTTCAACTCTGCTTAGGAAACTGACAAGAAGGGTAGCTCCTCTTCAGTCCAATACAGTGTACTAGCTGGGAACAGACGCGAGTGCTATTTGCCCTGTGTATGGCAATAGGAGCACAATAGTGACTCTTCTTATCAGAAAACAACTCTTACTCATAGGACAAGAAACTGCATGGGACTCAACTCCATTTCTGACTGGGAAACAAACACTAGCTCGCCTTACAAGAAAGACTCTCTGATTTTGAGAAAAGAGCACTCTTCTACTCTACTGTGTTTCCTATGGGGTCCAAATAGTGAGCTTGCTCAGAACAAAAGAACTGTGCTTTCTACACACAGGGGCCATATCTAGTTCAACTCTGCTTAGGAAACTGACAAGAACAGTAGCTCCGCTTCAGTCCAATACACTGTACTTGCTGGGAACAGATGCGAGTGCTATTTACACTGTGTATGGCAATGGGAGCGCAACAGTGACTTTATTACCAGAAAACAACTCTTGCTCGTAGGACCAAAAACTGCATGTGATTCAGCTCCATTTAAGACTGGGAAACAAATGCTACCTCGCCTTACAAGAAACACACTCTGCTTTTGAGAAAAGAGCACTCCTCTACTCTACTGTGTTTCCGATGGGGTCCGAACAGTGAGTTTGCTCAGAACAAAAGAACTGTGCCTCCTACACACATGGACCATATGTAGTTCAACTCTGCTTAGGAAACTGACAAGAACAGTAGCTCCTCTTCAGTCCAATACACTGTACTTGCTGGGAACAGATGCCAGTGCTATTTGCACTGTGTATGGCAATAGGAGCACAATAGTGTCTCTTCTTATCAGAAAACAACTCTTGCTCATAGGACCAGAAACTGCATGGGATTCAACTCCATTTAGGACTGGGAAACAAACGCTAGCTCGCCTTACAAGAAACACACTCTGCTTTTGAGAAAAGAGCACTCTTCTACTCTACTGTGTTTCCTATTGGCCCAGAACAGTGAATTTGCTCAGAACAAAAGAACTGTGCTTCCTACACACATGGGCCATATCTAGTTCAACTCTGCTTAGGAAACTGACAAGAACAGTAGCTCTGCTTCAGTCTAATACACTGTACTTGCTTGGAACAGACGCGAGTGCTATTTGCACTGTGTATGGAAATGGGAGCGCAATAGTGACTTTCCTTACCAGAAAACAACTCTTGCTCGTAGGACCAAAAACTGCATGTGATTCAACTCCATTTAGAACTGGGAAACAAATGGTAGCTCGCGCTACAGGAAACACACTCTGGTTTTGAGAAAAGAGCAGTCTTCTACTCTACTGTGTTTCCTATAGGGACAGAACAGTGAGCTTGCTCAGAACAAAAGAACTGTGCTTCATAAAAATACGGCCATATATAGTTCAATTCTGCTTAGAAAACTGAAAAGAACAGTAGATCCTCTTCAGTCCAATACACTGTACATGCTGGGAATGGACGCCAGTGCTATTTGCCGTGTATGACAATGGGAGCGCAATTGTGACTCTTCTTAACAGAAAACAACTCCTGCTCGTAGGACAAGAAACTGCATGTGATTCAACTCCATTTAGGACTGGGAAACAAACGCTAGCTCGCCTTACAAGAAACACACTCTGCTCTTGAGAAAAGAGCAGTCTTCTACTCTACTGTGTTTCCTATGGGGTCCGAACAGTGAGCTTGCTCAGAACAAAAGAACTGTGCTTCCTACATACACGGGCCATATCTAGTTCAACTCTGCTTAGGAAACTGACAAGAACAGTAGCTCCTACTCAGTCCAATACACTGTACTTGCTGAGAACAGACGCGAGTGCTATTTGCACTGTGTGTGGCAATAGGAGCACAATAGTGACTCTTCTTATCAGAAAACAACTCTTGCTCATAGGACCAGAAACTGCATGTAATTCAACTCCATTTCTGACTGGGAAACAAACACTAGCTCGCCTTACAAGAAAGACACTCTGATTTTGAGAAAAGAGCACTCTTCTACTCTACTGCGTTTCCTATGGGGTCCGAATAGTGAGCTTGCTCAGAACAAAAGAACTGTGCTTCCTAGAGCACAGGGGCCATATCTACTTCAACTCTGCTTAGGAAACTGACAAGAACAGTAGCTACGCTTCAGTCCAATACACTGTACTTGCTGTGAACAGACGTGAGTGCTATTTGCACTGTGTATGGAAATGGGAGCGCAATAGTGACTTTCCTTACCAGAAAACAACTCTTGGTCGTAGGACCAAAAACTGCATGAGATTCAACTCCATTTCTGACTGGGAAACAAACACTAGCTCGCCTTACAAGAAACACACTCTGCTTTTGAGAAAAAAGCAGTCTTCTACTCTACTGTGTTTCCTATGGGTCCCGAACATTGAGCTTGCTCATAACAAAAGAACTGTGCTTCCTACACTCACAGGCCATATCTAGTTCAACTCTGCTTTGGAAACTGACAAGAACAGTAGCTCCTCTTCAGTCCAATACACTGTACTTGCTGGGAACAGACGGGAGTGCTATTTGCACTGTGTATGGCACTGGGAGCGCAATACTGACTTTCCTTACCAGAAAACAACTCTTGCTCGTAGGACCAGAAACTGCATGGGATTCAACTCCATTTCTGACTGGGAAACAAACACTAGTTCGCATTACAAGAAACACACTCTCCTTTTGAGAAAAGAGCACTCTTCTACTCTACTGTGTTTCCTATAGGGACAGAACAGTGAGTTTGCTCAGAACAAAAGAACTTTGCTTCCTACAGATACGGCCATATCTAGTTCAATTCTGCTTAGGAAACTGACAAGAACAGTAGATCCTCTTCAGTCCAATACACTGTAGTAGCTGGGAAAAGACGCGAGTGCTATTTGCACTGTGTATGGCAATAGGAGCACAATACTGACTCTTCTTATCAGAAAACAACTCTTACTCATAGGACAAGAAACTGCATGGGATTCAACTCCATTTCTGACTGGGAAACAAACACTAGCTTGCCTTACAAGAAAGACTCTCTGATTTTGAGAAAAGAGCACTCTTCTACTCTACTGTGTTTCCTATGGATTCCGAATAGTGAGCTTGCTCAGAAAAACAGAACTGTGATTCCTACACACACGGGACATATCTCCTTCAACTCTGCTTAGGAAACTGACAAGAACAGTAGCTCCGCTCCAGTCCAATACACTGTACTTGCTGGGAACAGATGCGAGTGCTATTTGCACTGTGTATGTAAATGGGAGCGCAATAGTGACTTTCCTTACCAGAAAAAAACTCTTGGTCGTAGGACCAAAAACTGCATGTGATTCAACTCCATTTAGGACTGGGAAACAAAGGCTAGTTCGCCTTACAAAAAACACACTCTGCTTTTGAGAAAAGAGCACTCTTCTACTCTACTGTGTTTCCTATAGGGCCAGAACAGTGAGCTTGCTCAGAACAAAAGAACTGTGCTTCCTACACACAGGGGCCATATCTACTTATACCCTGCTTAGGAAACAGACAAGAACAGTAGCTCCTCTTCAGTCCAATACACTGTACATGCTGGGAACAGACGACAGGGCTATTTGCCCTTTGTATGACAATGGGAGCACAATAGTGACTCTTCTTACCAGAAAACAACTCTTGCTCGTAGGACCAAAAACTGGATGTGATTCAACTCCATTTAGGACTGGGAAACAAACGCTAGCTCTCCTTACAAGAAACACACTCTGCTTTGAGAAAAGAGCACTCTTCTACTCTACTGTGTTTTCTATCGGGTCCAAATAGTGAGCTTGCTCAGAACAAAAGAACTGTGCTTCCTACACACTCGGGCCATATCTAGTTCAACTCTGCTTAGGAAACTGACAAGAACAGTAGCTACGCTTCAGTCCAATACACTGTACTTGCTGGGAACAGACGTGAGTGCCATTTGCACTGTGTATGTAAATGGGAGCAAAAAAGTGACTTTCCTTACCAGAAAACACCTCTTGCTCGTAGGACAAAAAACTGCATGTGATTCAAATCCATTTAGGACTGGGAAACAAACGCTAGCTCGCCTTACAAAAAACACACTCTGCTTTTGAGAAAAGAGCACTCTTCTACTCTACTGTGTTTCCTATGGGGTTCGAACAGTGAGCTTGCTCAGAACAAAAGAACTGTGCTTCCTACACACACGGGCCATATCTAGTTCAAATCTGCTTAGTAAACTGACAAGAACAGTAGCTCTGCTTCAGTCCAATACACTGTACTTGCTGGGAACAGATGCGAGTGCTATTTGCACTGTGTATGGCAATGGGAGCGCAATAGTGACTTTATTACCAGAAAACAACTCTTGGTCGTAGGACCAAAAACTGCATGTGATTCAACTCCATTTAGGACTGGGAAACAAACGGTAGCTCGCCTTGCAAGAAACACACTCTGCTTTTGAGAAAAGAGCACTCTTCTACTCTACTGTGTTTACTATAGGGCCAGCAGAGTGACCTTGCTCAGAACAAAAGAACTGTGCTTCCTACACACACGGACCATATGTAGTTCAACTCTGCTTAGGAAACTGACAAGAACAGTAGATCCTCTTCAGTCCAATACACTGTACTTGCTGGGAACAGACGCCAGTGCTATTTGCACTGTGTATGGCAATAGGAGCACAATAGTGTCTCTTCTTATCAGAAAACAACTCTTGCTCATAGGACCAGAAACTGCATGGGATTCAACTCCATTTCTGACTGGGAAACAAACACTAGCTCGCCTTACAAGAAAGACACTCTGATTTTAAGAAAAGAGCACTCTTCTACTCTACTGTGTTTCCTATGGGGTCCGAACATTGAGCTTGCTCAGAACAAAAGAACTGTGCTTCCTACACACAGGGGCCTTATCTAGTTCAACTCTGCTTAGGAAACTGACAAGAACAGTAGCTACGCTTCAGTCCAATACACTGTACTTGCTGGGAACAGACACGAGTGCTATTTGCACTGTGTATGGAAATGGGAGCGCAATAGTGACTGTATTACCAGAAAACAACTCTTGCTCGTAGGACCAAAAACTGGATGTGATTCAACTCCAACTACGACTGCAAACAAACGCTACCTCGCCTTACAAGAAACACACTCTGCTTTTGAGAAAAGAGCAGTCTTCTACTCTACTGTGTTTCCTATGGGGTCCGAACAGTGAGCTTGCTCAGAACAAAAGAACTGTGCTTCCTACACACACGGGCCATATCTAGTTCAACTCTGCTTAGGAAACTGACAAGAACGGTAGCTCCTCTTCAGTCCAATACAGTGTACTAGCTGGGAACAGACGCGAGTGCTATTTGCCCTGTGTATGGCAATAGGAGCACAATAGTGACTCTTCTTATCAGAAAACAACTCTTACTCATAGGACAAGAAACTTCATGGGATTCAACTCCATTTCTGACTGGGAAACAAACACTAGCTCGCCTTACAAGAAAGACTCTCTGATTTTGAGAAAAGAGCACTCTTCTAATCTACTGTGTTTCCTATGGGGTCCAAATAGTGAGCTTGCTCAGAACAAAAGAACTGTGCTTCCTACACACAGGGGCCATATCTAGTTCAACTCTGCTTAGGAAACTGACAAGAACAGTAGCTCCGCTTCAGTCCAATACACTGTAATTGCTGGGAACAGACGCGAGTGCTATGTGCACTGTGTATGGAAATGGGAGCGCAATAGTGACTTTCCTTACCAGAAAACAACTCTTGGTCGGAGGACCAAAAACTGCATGTGATTCAACTCCATTTAGGACTGGGAAACAAATGCTAGCTTGCCTTACAAGAAACACCCTCTGCTTTTGATAAAAGAGCATTCTTCTACTCTACTGTATTTCCTAGGGGGTCTGAACAGTGAGCTTGCTCAGAACAAAAGAACTGTGCTTCCTACACACACGGGCCATATCTAGTTCAACTCTGCTTAGGAAACTGACAAGAAGGGTAGCTCCTCTTCAGTCCAATACAGTGTACTAGCTGGGAACAGACGCGAGTGCTATTTGCCCTGTGTATGGCAATAGGAGCACAATAGTGACTCTTCTTATCAGAAAACAACTCTTACTCATAGGACAAGAAACTGCATGGGACTCAACTCCATTTCTGACTGGGAAACAAACACTAGCTCGCCTTACAAGAAAGACTCTCTGATTTTGAGAAAAGAGCACTCTTCTACTCTACTGTGTTTCCTATGGGGTCCAAATAGTGAGCTTGCTCAGAACAAAAGAACTGTGCTTTCTACACACAGGGGCCATATCTAGTTCAACTCTGCTTAGGAAACTGACAAGAACAGTAGCTCCGCTTCAGTCCAATACACTGTACTTGCTGGGAACAGATGCGAGTGCTATTTACACTGTGTATGGCAATGGGAGCGCAACAGTGACTTTATTACCAGAAAACAACTCTTGCTCGTAGGACCAAAAACTGCATGTGATTCAGCTCCATTTAAGACTGGGAAACAAATGCTACCTCGCCTTACAAGAAACACACTCTGCTTTTGAGAAAAGAGCACTCCTCTACTCTACTGTGTTTCCGATGGGGTCCGAACAGTGAGTTTGCTCAGAACAAAAGAACTGTGCCTCCTACACACATGGACCATATGTAGTTCAACTCTGCTTAGGAAACTGACAAGAACAGTAGCTCCTCTTCAGTCCAATACACTGTACTTGCTGGGAACAGATGCCAGTGCTATTTGCACTGTGTATGGCAATAGGAGCACAATAGTGTCTCTTCTTATCAGAAAACAACTCTTGCTCATAGGACCAGAAACTGCATGGGATTCAACTCCATTTAGGACTGGGAAACAAACGCTAGCTCGCCTTACAAGAAACACACTCTGCTTTTGAGAAAAGAGCACTCTTCTACTCTACTGTGTTTCCTATTGGCCCAGAACAGTGAATTTGCTCAGAACAAAAGAACTGTGCTTCCTACACACATGGGCCATATCTAGTTCAACTCTGCTTAGGAAACTGACAAGAACAGTAGCTCTGCTTCAGTCTAATACACTGTACTTGCTTGGAACAGACGCGAGTGCTATTTGCACTGTGTATGGAAATGGGAGCGCAATAGTGACTTTCCTTACCAGAAAACAACTCTTGCTCGTAGGACCAAAAACTGCATGTGATTCAACTCCATTTAGAACTGGGAAACAAATGGTAGCTCGCGCTACAGGAAACACACTCTGGTTTTGAGAAAAGAGCACTCTTCTACTCTACTGTGTTTCCTATAGGGACAGAACAGTGAGCTTGCTCAGAACAAAAGAACTGTGCTTCATAAAAATACGGCCATATATAGTTCAATTCTGCTTAGGAAACTGAAAAGAACAGTAGATCCTCTTCAGTCCAATACACTGTACATGCTGGGAATGGACGCCAGTGCTATTTGCCGTGTATGACAATGGGAGCGCAATTGTGACTCTTCTTAACAGAAAACAACTCCTGCTCGTAGGACAAGAAACTGCATGTGATTCAACTCCATTTAGGACTGGGAAACAAACGCTAGCTCGCCTTACAAGAAACACACTCTGCTCTTGAGAAAAGAGCAGTCTTCTACTCTACTGTGTTTCCTATGGGGTCCGAACAGTGAGCTTGCTCAGAACAAAAGAACTGTGCTTCCTACATACACGGGCCATATCTAGTTCAACTCTGCTTAGGAAACTGACAAGAACAGTAGCTCCTACTCAGTCCAATACACTGTACTTGCTGAGAACAGACGCGAGTGCTATTTGCACTGTGTGTGGCAATAGGAGCACAATAGTGACTCTTCTTATCAGAAAACAACTCTTGCTCATAGGACCAGAAACTGCATGTAATTCAACTCCATTTCTGACTGGGAAACAAACACTAGCTCGCCTTACAAGAAAGACACTCTGATTTTGAGAAAAGAGCACTCTTCTACTCTACTGCGTTTCCTATGGGGTCCGAATAGTGAGCTTGCTCAGAACAAAAGAACTGTGCTTCCTAGAGCACAGGGGCCATATCTACTTCAACTCTGCTTAGGAAACTGACAAGAACAGTAGCTACGCTTCAGTCCAATACACTGTACTTGCTGTGAACAGACGTGAGTGCTATTTGCACTGTGTATGGAAATGGGAGCGCAATAGTGACTTTCCTTACCAGAAAACAACTCTTGGTCGTAGGACCAAAAACTGCATGAGATTCAACTCCATTTAGGAATGGGAAACAACGCTATCTCGCCTTACAAAAAACACACTCTGCTTTTGAGAAAAGAGCACTCTTCTACTCTACTGTGTTTCCTAGGGGGTCTGACCAGTGAGTTTGCTCAGAACAAAAGAACTGTGCTTCCTACACACACGGGCCATATCTAGTTCATCTCAGCTTAGGAAACTGACAAGAACAGTAGCTCCTCTTCAGTCCAATACACTGTACATGCTAAGAACAGACGCAAGTGCTATTTGTACTGTGTATGGAAATGGGAGCACAATAGTGACTTTCCTTACCATAAAACACCTCTTGCTCGTGGGACCAGAAACTGCATGGGATTCAACTCCATTTCTGACTGGGAAACAAACACTAGCTCGCCTTACAAGAAACACACTCTGCTTTTGAGAAAAAAGCAGTCTTCTACTCTACTGTGTTTCCTATGGGTCCCGAACATTGAGCTTGCTCATAACAAAAGAACTGTGCTTCCTACACTCACAGGCCATATCTAGTTCAACTCTGCTTTGGAAACTGACAAGAACAGTAGCTCCTCTTCAGTCCAATACACTGTACTTGCTGGGAACAGACGGGAGTGCTATTTGCACTGTGTATGGCACTGGGAGCGCAATACTGACTTTCCTTACCAGAAAACAACTCTTGCTCGTAGGACCAGAAACTGCATGGGATTCAACTCCATTTCTGACTGGGAAACAAACACTAGTTTGCATTACAAGAAACACACTCTCCTTTTGAGAAAAGAGCACTCTTCTACTCTACTGTGTTTCCTATAGGGACAGAACAGTGAGTTTGCTCAGAACAAAAGAACTTTGCTTCCTACAGATACGGCCATATCTAGTTCAATTCTGCTTAGGAAACTGACAAGAACAGTAGATCCTCCTCAGTCCAATACACTGTAGTAGCTGGGAAAAGACGCGAGTGCTATTTGCACTGTGTATGGCAATAGGAGCACAATACTGACTCTTCTTATCAGAAAACAACTCTTACTCATAGGACAAGAAACTGCATGGGATTCAACTCCATTTCTGACTGGGAAACAAACACTAGCTTGCCTTACAAGAAAGACTCTCTGATTTTGAGAAAAGAGCACTCTTCTACTCTACTGTGTTTCCTATGGATTCCGAATAGTGAGCTTGCTCAGAAAAACAGAACTGTGATTCCTACACACACGGGACATATCTCCTTCAACTCTGCTTAGGAAACTGACAAGAACAGTAGCTCCGCTCCAGTCCAATACACTGTACTTGCTGGGAACAGATGCGAGTGCTATTTGCACTGTGTATGTAAATGGGAGCGCAATAGTGACTTTCCTTACCAGAAAAAAACTCTTGGTCGTAGGACCAAAAACTGCATGTGATTCAACTCCATTTAGGACTGGGAAACAAAGGCTAGTTCGCCTTACAAAAAACACACTCTGCTTTTGAGAAAAGAGCACTCTTCTACTCTACTGTGTTTCCTATAGGGCCAGAACAGTGAGCTTGCTCAGAACAAAAGAACTGTGCTTCCTACACACAGGGGCCATATCTACTTATACCCTGCTTAGGAAACAGACAAGAACAGTAGCTCCTCTTCAGTCCAATACACTGTACATGCTGGGAACAGACGACAGGGCTATTTGCCCTTTGTATGACAATGGGAGCACAATAGTGACTCTTCTTACCAGAAAACAACTCTTGCTCGTAGGACCAAAAACTGGATGTGATTCAACTCCATTTAGGACTGGGAAACAAACGCTAGCTCTCCTTACAAGAAACACACTCTGCTTTGAGAAAAGAGCACTCTTCTACTCTACTGTGTTTTCTATCGGGTCCAAATAGTGAGCTTGCTCAGAACAAAAGAACTGTGCTTCCTACACACTCGGGCCATATCTAGTTCAACTCTGCTTAGGAAACTGACAAGAACAGTAGCTACGCTTCAGTCCAATACACTGTACTTGCTGGGAACAGACGTGAGTGCCATTTGCACTGTGTATGTAAATGGGAGCAAAAAAGTGACTTTCCTTACCAGAAAACACCTCTTGCTCGTAGGACAAAAAACTGCATGTGATTCAAATCCATTTAGGACTGGGAAACAAACGCTAGCTCGCCTTACAAAAAACACACTCTGCTTTTGAGAAAAGAGCACTCTTCTACTCTACTGTGTTTCCTATGGGGTTCGAACAGTGAGCTTGCTCAGAACAAAAGAACTGTGCTTCCTACACACACGGGCCATATCTAGTTCAAATCTGCTTAGTAAACTGACAAGAACAGTAGCTCTGCTTCAGTCCAATACACTGTACTTGCTGGGAACAGATGCGAGTGCTATTTGCACTGTGTATGGCAATGGGAGCGCAATAGTGACTTTATTACCAGAAAACAACTCTTGGTCGTAGGACCAAAAACTGCATGTGATTCAACTCCATTTAGGACTGGGAAACAAACGGTAGCTCGCCTTGCAAGAAACACACTCTGCTTTTGAGAAAAGAGCACTCTTCTACTCTACTGTGTTTACTATAGGGCCAGCAGAGTGACCTTGCTCAGAACAAAAGAACTGTGCTTCCTACACACACGGACCATATGTAGTTCAACTCTGCTTAGGAAACTGACAAGAACAGTAGATCCTCTTCAGTCCAATACACTGTACTTGCTGGGAACAGACGCCAGTGCTATTTGCACTGTGTATGGCAATAGGAGCACAATAGTGTCTCTTCTTATCAGAAAACAACTCTTGCTCATAGGACCAGAAACTGCATGGGATTCAACTCCATTTCTGACTGGGAAACAAACACTAGCTCGCCTTACAAGAAAGACACTCTGATTTTAAGAAAAGAGCACTCTTCTACTCTACTGTGTTTCCTATGGGGTCCGAACATTGAGCTTGCTCAGAACAAAAGAACTGTGCTTCCTACACACAGGGGCCTTATCTAGTTCAACTCTGCTTAGGAAACTGACAAGAACAGTAGCTACGCTTCAGTCCAATACACTGTACTTGCTGGGAACAGACACGAGTGCTATTTGCACTGTGTATGGAAATGGGAGCGCAATAGTGACTGTATTACCAGAAAACAACTCTTGCTCGTAGGACCAAAAACTGGATGTGATTCAACTCCAACTACGACTGCAAACAAACGCTACCTCGCCTTACAAGAAACACACTCTGCTTTTGAGAAAAGAGCAGTCTTCTACTCTACTGTGTTTCCTATGGGGTCCGAACAGTGAGCTTGCTCAGAACAAAAGAACTGTGCTTCCTACACACACGGGCCATATCTAGTTCAACTCTGCTTAGGAAACTGACAAGAACGGTAGCTCCTCTTCAGTCCAATACAGTGTACTAGCTGGGAACAGACGCGAGTGCTATTTGCCCTGTGTATGGCAATAGGAGCACAATAGTGACTCTTCTTATCAGAAAACAACTCTTACTCATAGGACAAGAAACTTCATGGGATTCAACTCCATTTCTGACTGGGAAACAAACACTAGCTCGCCTTACAAGAAAGACTCTCTGATTTTGAGAAAAGAGCACTCTTCTAATCTACTGTGTTTCCTATGGGGTCCAAATAGTGAGCTTGCTCAGAACAAAAGAACTGTGCTTCCTACACACAGGGGCCATATCTAGTTCAACTCTGCTTAGGAAACTGACAAGAACAGTAGCTCCGCTTCAGTCCAATACACTGTAATTGCTGGGAACAGACGCGAGTGCTATGTGCACTGTGTATGGAAATGGGAGCGCAATAGTGACTTTCCTTACCAGAAAACAACTCTTGGTCGGAGGACCAAAAACTGCATGTGATTCAACTCCATTTAGGACTGGGAAACAAATGCTAGCTTGCCTTACAAGAAACACCCTCTGCTTTTGATAAAAGAGCATTCTTCTACTCTACTGTATTTCCTAGGGGGTCTGAACAGTGAGCTTGCTCAGAACAAAAGAACTGTGCTTCCTACACACACGGGCCATATCTAGTTCAACTCTGCTTAGGAAACTGACAAGAAGGGTAGCTCCTCTTCAGTCCAATACAGTGTACTAGCTGGGAACAGACGCGAGTGCTATTTGCCCTGTGTATGGCAATAGGAGCACAATAGTGACTCTTCTTATCAGAAAACAACTCTTACTCATAGGACAAGAAACTGCATGGGACTCAACTCCATTTCTGACTGGGAAACAAACACTAGCTCGCCTTACAAGAAAGACTCTCTGATTTTGAGAAAAGAGCACTCTTCTACTCTACTGTGTTTCCTATGGGGTCCAAATAGTGAGCTTGCTCAGAACAAAAGAACTGTGCTTTCTACACACAGGGGCCATATCTAGTTCAACTCTGCTTAGGAAACTGACAAGAACAGTAGCTCCGCTTCAGTCCAATACACTGTACTTGCTGGGAACAGATGCGAGTGCTATTTACACTGTGTATGGCAATGGGAGCGCAACAGTGACTTTATTACCAGAAAACAACTCTTGCTCGTAGGACCAAAAACTGCATGTGATTCAGCTCCATTTAAGACTGGGAAACAAATGCTACCTCGCCTTACAAGAAACACACTCTGCTTTTGAGAAAAGAGCACTCCTCTACTCTACTGTGTTTCCGATGGGGTCCGAACAGTGAGTTTGCTCAGAACAAAAGAACTGTGCCTCCTACACACATGGACCATATGTAGTTCAACTCTGCTTAGGAAACTGACAAGAACAGTAGCTCCTCTTCAGTCCAATACACTGTACTTGCTGGGAACAGATGCCAGTGCTATTTGCACTGTGTATGGCAATAGGAGCACAATAGTGTCTCTTCTTATCAGAAAACAACTCTTGCTCATAGGACCAGAAACTGCATGGGATTCAACTCCATTTAGGACTGGGAAACAAACGCTAGCTCGCCTTACAAGAAACACACTCTGCT